>NC_084562.2:8153750-8507500 GCF_033978685.3 Nerophis lumbriciformis | reverse complement strand
AAACTCATCGACTCCATGCCACGCCGCATTAACGCAGTAATTGAGGCAAAAGGAGCTCCAACCAAGTATTGAGTATTGTACATGCTCATATTTTTCATTTTCATACTTTTCAGTTGGCCAACATTTCTAAAAATCCCTTTTTTGTATTAGCCTTAAGTAATATTCTAATTTTATGACACACGGAATTTTGGATTTTCATTTGTTGCCACTTCAAATCATCAAAATTAAATGAAATAAACATTTGAATGCATCAGTCTGTGTGCAATGAATAAATATAATGTACAAGTTACACCTTTTGAATGCAATTACTGAAATAAATCAAGTTTTTCAAAATATTCTAATTTACTGGCTTTTACCTGTATATACATACATACATATATATATATATATATATATATACATATATATATATATATACATATATATATATATATATATACACATATACATACACATATATACACACACACACATACACATATATATATATATATATATATATATATATATATATATATATATATATGTGTATGTGTGGGGGGAAAAAAAATCACAAGACTATTTCATCTCTACAGGCCTGTTTCATGAGGGGGGGTACCCTCAATCATCAGGAGATTTTAATGGGAGCATTCGCATACCATGGTTTATATAGGGCACAGAGTGGGTGGGTACAAGCTGGCGTAAGGGCGTGGTGATTGGCTCATGTGTTACCTAGGAGGTGTTTCCGTCTATGGCGGCATGCTGTTACAATTTCGCTGCGCTTGTTGAGGGATGACAGGTCTGGACGGTAAATAATAAACAGTTTCTCTTTCAAGCATAGGTTGCATCTTTTATTACCACTATTGTAAGGTGTGCTGGATGCAAGAATTTGCCATGTTATTGAATATTCAACATTATTGTCTTTGAGGTCCCAAATGTGTTTGCTGAGTTCTGTGGTATTTCGCAGGTTTTTGTTCCTGAAAGAAGCCTTGTGATTGTTCCATCTGGTTTTGAATTCTCCCTCGGTTAATCCTACATATGTGTCGGATGTGTTAATGTCCTTGCGTATTACCTTAGATTGGTAGACAACTGATGTTTGTAAGCACCCCCCGTTGAGAGGGCAATCAGGTTTCTTTCGACAGTTACAGCCTTTGTTGGTTTTGGAGTCGCTCTGTCTGGGGGCCGACGGCTCATTTGCAATTGTTTTGTTGTGGTTTGAGATGATTTGTCGTATATTGTTCATGCAGCTGTAGCTCAATTTAATGTTGTTCTTGTTGAATACTTCTCTTAGGGTGTTGTCTTTGGGAAAGTGTTTGTCAATCAGATTGAGGAATTTGTGTCCAATGTTAGTTGAGACGTTTTTGCTGTATGGGGGGTTGTACCGCCATAGACGGAAACACCTCCTAGGTGGTAACACATGAGCCAATCACCACGCCCCTACGCCAGCCTGTACCCACCCACTCTGTGCCCTATATAAACCATGGTATGCGAATGCTCCCATTAAAATCTCCTGATGATTGAGGGTACCCCCCCTCATGAAACAGGCCTGTAGAGATGAAATAGTCTTGTGATTTTTTTCCCCACACATACATATATTGCGCTCTACTACGGTATCGAGCACTATTTTTTGGATAACCTTATTAAGACATATATATATATATATATATATATATATATATATATATATATATATATATATATATATATATGAAATACTTGACTTGGTGAATTCTATCTGTAAATATACTCCTCCCCTCTTAACCACGCTCCCACCCCCGACCACGCCCCCCCACCCCCCGAAATCGGAGGTCTCAAGGTTGGCAAGTATGGCCCCGCCATATCTTTTTATGTGGACCGCAAAAGGCTGGAAATAATGTGAGTCAATAAAGCACTTTCTAAGAAAATGTATTTGTTCTTTCAGTTTTGACTGAAAAAATGTACTGCATGCAATTGCTTATCTTCAAAACTTTAATATGATCTAATCATTCCATGTTTTTTTTGGTCATCCTAATACATACAGTACTAGAATATGTTTGTCACATTGACTTAAAGGGGAACTGCACTTTTCTGGAATGTTGCCGATCATTCACAATCCTTATGTAAGACAATAACACATACTGCATGTTTTTCGTTTTTTTAATGCATTCTAACTAGTTAATAAATGCGATCAAAAGTACGCTCACAATGGAGCCTGTGGGAGTCGCTCTGTTCTGCCAAATAAGCGCTTAAAAAAATATCCAAACACCTAAACAAGGGTTTGTATACATGATGTAAGTACTTGTATATATGTAATGTAGTAACAGGCACATTTATAATAACTTGTCATTTTTAAGCATTTTGGTCATTTTTTAAGCAAACGGCAGTGCAATAATTTCACAAACGCATCACTACGTTCGCTATTTCCTTCGACAACATCACTGATTACTACTGATTGCAGACTTCATGAGCGACAACAAACAATCAAAGAGTGATTCATAATCCTCGCAAAGAAGAAAGGGGTATGCAACCAAGCCTTTTTTTCTCGTGTCTTTGTTGCCATTTCTGGGTCTAAATTGGATGCCAAAGTTGACCAACATGTTGAATTATGTTCTCATACTTCTATCAAGGTAAGAGGCATTATTTATAATCTAGAATAAACTTTCACAACAGCTCATTAGCTCATGACGTCAATTTAGCAGCAGCAAGCTCGTTAGCTCTCTGTGACAATGTGCCACTATGAAAAGTTTGTCTGTGTTAGCGCTTATAATAAACATGTCATTAATACTTGGTTAATATTCCGGTCATGAAATGTAAATGGAGTATTGTTGTGGCTTTTTAGAAAGTTATTTGGAGCAGGGGTCCCCAAACTGCGGCCAAAATCTGGCCCTTGTAAAGTCCCAAGTTAAAAAAATTGTTTTTGTTTTTGTTTTTGTTTTAATTATAATTTTTGAATCCGTCTTTTCTAGCCCATTCATCAATTTATTTTCTACCGCTTGTTACTCTTTGGGTCTCCTCGCCGCTCAAGCAAATCATATTGTCTAAAACAGTGTTTTTCAACCACTGTGCCGCGGCACACTAGTGTGCCGTGAGATACAGTCTGGTGTGCCGTGGGAGATGATTTAGTTTCACCTATTTGGGTTAAAAATATTTTTTGCAGACCAGTAATTATAGTCTCCAAATGATGTGTTGTTAGTGAGTGTCGGTGCTGTCTAGAGCTTGGCAGAGTAACCGTGTAATACTCTTCCATGTCAGTAGGTGGCAGCCGGTAGCTAATAGCTCTGTAGATGTCGGAAACAGCGGGAGGCAGTGTGCAGGTAAAAAGGTGTCTAATGCTTAAACCAAAAATAAACAAAAGGTGAGTGCCCCTAAGAAAAGGCATTGGAGCGTAGGGAAGGCTATGCAGAACGGAACTAAAACTGAACTGGCTACAAAGTAAACAAAAAAAGAATGCTGGACGACAGCAAAGACTTACTGTGGAGCAAAGACAATGTACAATGTACATCCGAACATGACAATCAACAATGTCCCCACAAAGAAGGATAAAAACAACTGAAATATTCTTGATTGCTAAAACAAAGTAGATGCGGGAAATATCGCTCAAAGGAAGACATGAAACTGCTACAGGAAAATACCAAAAAAAGAGAAAAAGCCACCAAAATAGGAGCGCAAGACAAGAACTAAAACACTACACACAGGAAAACAGCAAAAACCTCCAAATAAGTCACGGCGTGATGTGACAGGTGGTGACAGTACACCTACTTTGAGACAAGAGCTATATTGATGAATGCTTGGTTATGCTTTAAAGTCATATCCAACAATTGCGACAACGACTTTTTACTGTGAACTGAGTTTTGTTTTTTAATGATTTCTGCTTGTGGTGTGCAAAGCAAAAAATGTGCCTTGGCTCAAAAAAGGTAGAAAAACACTGGTCTAAAAATGCTTTTTCCCCATCGATAACATGACGTCATATGGGTGCTCTTTCAGTCAATTAGTGCGCGAGGGAAAAAAATGGCGAAATTGTAGAGTAGTTTCCGAGTGTAGAGTTTTGACTTTTTGCAGTTTTGTCTAATCTACAAAAAGTTTGGGGACCCCTGATTTAGAGGGTTTTATGTGCGTAATAGAGGACCCCTCTTTGACTCCATTGTAAGCAAGCTTTTATTTACGAGTTTGAATGCAATAAAGAAAATACTTCTGTCTTCTTATCTTTCAAAATGATTGTGAATTAAAGGCAACATTCCAAAAACGTGGCGATTCCCTTAAAAATTTAAAAGCAAGTTATCCATCAAAATGTTACAAATATAATAATCAAACACAATCGCCCTTGCAAAAGGTTTAATGAGGCTAATATAAATGTATATGCACATACTGTATATTCACTATTATATGTGGTATTTTAGGGAAGCCAAAATTTCCATGTAGCATTCAATAAAAACGAGTTTGACACCCCTGCTTTAGGATCAAATGTCTTTACCAACTTCCAAATACATGTTAATGTACAGTCGCGATCAAAAGTTTACATACACTTGTAAAGAACATAATGTCATAGCTGTCTTGAGTTTACAATCATTTCTACAACTCTTATTTTTTTGTGATAGAGTGATTGGAACAAACAGCTCAATTTGTGTTTCATCTGACCACAGAACTTTCCTCCAGAAGGTCTTATCTTTGTCCATGTGATGTCAGATGAAACAAAAATTTAGCTGTTTGGCCACAATACCCAGCAATGTTTGGAGGAGAAAAGGTGAGGCCTTTAATCCCAGGAACACCATTCCTGCCATCAAGCATGTTGGTGGTAGTATTATGCTCTGGTGCCTGTTTTGCTGCCAATGGAACTGGTGCTTTACAGAGAGTAAATGGGACAATGAAAAAGGAGGATTACCTCCAAATTCTTCAGGACAACCTAAAATCATCAGCCCGGAGGTTGGATCTTGGGCGTAGTTGGGTGTTCCAACAGGACAATGACCCCAAACACACGTCAAAAGTGGTAAAGGGATGGCTAAATCAGGCTAGAACAGGGGTCGGCAACCTTTACCACTCAAAGAGCCATTTAGACCAGTTTCACAAATTAAAGAAAACAATGGGAGCCATAAAAAAGATTTTGAAATTTAAAATGAAACAACACTGCATACAAAGTTTTTTTTTTGCTTTGTGCTATGTATAAACCAAGGGTCTCAGACACACGGCCCACACCTTCATATGAAAAATTAATGTTAGTGCGGCCCGCGAGTTTTATATGAATGGCGCTTGACAGCGTCATTCTTGTCGACCCTCCCGATTTTTCCGGCAGACTACGAATTTCAGGGCAACTATTCTCTCGAACGTGCCGTGATGGTACAGCATTTAGCGCCCACTACAATCACCGTGCCGGCCGAGCCATACGTTGTATGGGGCTTCTACTTGCTCACGTATGTGGCAGTAAGGCATACTTGGTCAACAGCCACACAGGTTGCACTGACGGTGGCGGTATAAAAAACTTTAACACTCTTACTAATAATGCGCCACACTGTGAACCCACACCAAACAAGAATGACAAACACATTTCGAGAGAACATCTGCACCGTAACACAACATAAACACAACAGAACAAATACCCAGAATCCCATGCAGCCCTAACTCTCTTGATGTGTGGGGGAGCAGGGTTGGGGTGGGGGCGGGGTTTGGTGGTAGCAGGGGTGTATAATTTAGCCCGGAAGAGTCACGGCTGCATGGGATTCTGGGTATTTGTTCTGTTGTGTTTATGTTGTGTTAAGGTGCAGATGTTCTCCCGAAATGTGTTTGTCATTCTTGTTTGGTTTTGGTTCAAAGTGTGGCGCATTATTAGTAAGAGTCTTAAAGTTATTTTATATGGCCACCGTCAGTGTAACCTGTGTGGCTGTTGACCAAGTATGCCTTGCTGTCACTTGCGTGTGCAAGTAGAAAATGCATACATCAAAAGGCTGGGCCGGCACGCTGTTAGTACAGATTGTAGAGGGCGCTAAATGCTGTACCATCATGGCACGCCCTTATTATTATTGTTAGGGTGAAAATTGGGTCGGCACGTATGCAGCTGAGCCGCATCAGTGATCGAAGAGCCGCATGTGGCTCCGGAGCCGCGGGTTGCCGACCTCTGGGCTAGAACTAAGGTTTTAGAATGGCCTTCCCAAAGTCCTGACTTAAACGTGAAGAAAATGCTGAAGAAACAAGTCCATATCAGAAAACTAACACATTTAGCTGTACTGCACCAATTTTGTCAAGAGGAGTGGTCAAAAATTCAAGCAAAAGCTTGTGGATGGCTACCAAAAGCGCCTTATTGCAGTGAAACTTGCCAAGGGACATGTAACCAAATATTAACATTGCTGTATGTATACTTTTGACCCAGCAGATTTGGTCACATTTTCACGAGACCCATAATAAATTCATAAAAGAAACAAACTTCATGAATGTTTTTTGTGACCAACAAGTATGTGCTCCAATCACAAAAACATAAGAGTTTTTGTTTTGTTTATGTACTTTACAAGTGTATGCAAACTTTTGATCGCGGCTGTATATCGCTGAAAAATCCATCTACATAATTCCATTAAAACTATGACAAAACATCTTTATAATTTTTCTTTTACCATTAAAAAAAATGGTACAGTGGTAAATGCCACTGTATAAACACAGCAAGTGCACACTTGTTCAGTAATTACAATGACATGAAGAAGGGGTAGGAATCAATAAGCTCTGCTCTTCATGTTGTTGTTGCTGTTGTTAAATTGTGTAAATGTAAACATGTGTTATACTGTAACTTTCTATGCATGTTGGAAATCAACTGAACTGAAGCTTTTTAGACAGAGTTACTTCTGCCCTAGGGTGATTCTAAACACTGTCCAAGGGCTTAAACCACATGAATCCATGCAAATGCATGCCAGTGTGGTACTGTACCACCTTAGATGGTACCTGCACCAACCCGATCAAACTTGCATGCCACTCTGATTCAGCACGTGTGTCCATGACAACGTTCACCGCTTCCAAAACAAACACAAAGACATAATAACAAATTGCGCAACGGTGTTAAGTTGAAGGAAGCTGCCTATTTAAAAGCTAACAGTACATGCAATGGAACCCTGCTTACAGTCTGTATATTTCAGACTACAGCGAAACCTTTCAAGTCAATCTGTTGTGTGACTCACCGGTACGGATTTCTGAGGTTTATGCCATTTCAAAAAAATGTTTCCCCAATCATAAACACGTGAGTAATTGAGATGCACATACAAAATGTCTATTTTTGACACTTTACTAAAGTCTGGTTTATGCTGCAACACCATATGCTACACCGGCTCACTCCTTCTGATGTTGGAGTTCTCCTCCGATTTTGGATCGGAATTTGCAATACAACTGCCAGCACAAGTTGGAGAGATTGTGGGCCAAATATACTAAATGTTTGCATGTAATAAAACATGTGAAAACACGATCGTAGACGCAAAGCTGAGCTACTAGCAGTGAGACTCTTAAGTGAGCAGAATAAAGAGCGCAATGCATTTAGCGTGCAGAATACATGCCAATCATGGAAACAGCCACAATACTGGGAGGAAAAAATGCAAATATAATTTTTTTTTTTTTATGTCCTGTCCAGCTTCTCAGGCAAATCATATAGTTGATGTAGATGCCCATGTCGGCTGTTCAGATTTACTTTACAAAAGAGACGTGTAGGATACTTCTCTTGTTGCCTTATTTGTATTTGACTTTATTAAATGTATTTATATTATCATTTGGTGCAGCCGGGCCGGAGCAGGAGGGGATAGAAAGAGAAAAAAAAGAAGACAGAGGGGGAAATTGTGGGGACAAGACGGGGATTAGACAGAGAGACAAAAACAACAGCAGCAAACAACAACAACAACAACTATAGAGCAACATCAGCAAATACGACATGTACAAATATGATGGTAAAAGTAATAGCAAATAAGCAGTTAGCGAAAAATAAAAAATAATACAGAAATGACAATGAGCATTATTACACTACAAATGGATCAATACAAATACCAATAGAAATAGCGCTATTGATAATGAACAATACCAATACTTTACCTCTATTATCAACAATATAGTTGTTCAAGTGCAACAATACATATACGTAATGATAACTTGACATACGAAACAATGCAGAAAAATGGAGGGGGAGAAAGAGAAGCAACCTACATTAACCTTGTAGATTATTATAGTAACAATAGGTTAAGCTTTGTCAGTGTGCCATGTGTTACCCAGTTTACCCTAGGGCAACAACGTTAATATATGTTTGATGAAACGTGATTATGTGCATGAGTGTAAGTATGCATATGTACTTGTATATGTACAGAATGTGTATATGTGTTTGTACAATGAATGTATATGTACAGTATGTGTATATGTATGTGTGTACAGTGAATGTATATGTACAGAATGTGTATATGTGTTTGTACAGTGAATGTATATGTACAGTATGTGTATGTTTGTATATTGAATGTGCGTGTGTGTGTGTACGAATTTTAAGTATGTAAATATGTGTATGTATGTGGGAGCGTAGGTACCTATGTATGTATGTGAGCATATGTGAATTTGTATGTACAATATATTTGACTCCCAGAGTGCGTGGGAGCCAGAGCACGGCCCCATCACCCCCGAGAGCCCAACCCACAAACAGTAGGCGTGGTGCCCAGGGAACCAGGGACCACCGCCCCCACGCAGCCAAGCCGGCCAGCGACAGGAACCCCAGAGCCCGGCCCACCGCGCCGCCCACAAGGGCCAGCAGCAGACCGCAGACAGACGCACCCGGTAGAGGACAGGGCCCGAGAAAAGCAGGGGACAGCCAGACCCCAAGCCAGCGAGAGACCACACCCGACACGGGCAGAAAGGCGAGACGCCCCGCTCGAGGGACCCGGAAACTCCCCGCAACCGGACGGGAAGACCGCCCCCGCCCCACCGGCAATCGGGCCCGGCAAATATAATTATTTAGCACAAACAGTAGGATTTATCAAGACTGAAACTGTTGTGCGGCGGCTGTTTTGAGTTTATATTTAGTATGTTAAGAAAGGACGTGAGAAAGGAGGCGATCATCCTGCAGCTCTGTCAACTTGTGAAAACTAAAAGTATTAGACAGTCTATACAGCAATATCATTTTTTTTTTTTCCCAAGCTAACGGATGACTTAAGGGGCTGAATAAAACAAATTCAATGGATGTGTTTTGGTGTCTGTTTGTGCTTTTTTAAATAGACATTTTGTGTTTTCATGTAGGAGATATTATTAACACATATCTTATATGAAGGAAAAACATATTGAAATATGCATTTTCTCACGTCTGGAATTTTCCAGCGCACACTTGGGTATTACCAGCATCAAACCCACTTTTTTCAGCGCGCTAAAAAAGTGGGTTCTGTTGTACAAAACCCAAAACCAGTGAAGTTGTCACGTTGTGTAATTCCTTAATAAAAACAGAATACAATGATTTGCAAATCCTTTTATATTCAATTGAATGCACTACAAAGACAAGATATTCAATGTTCGAACTGAGAAACTTATTTTTTTTGTACAAATAATTATTAACTTAGAATATAATGGCAGCAACACATTGCAAAAAAGTTGGCACAGGGGCATTTTTACCACTGTGTTACATGGCCTTTCCTTTTAACAACACTCAGTAAACGTTTGGGAACTGAAGAGACCAATTTTTGAAGCTTTTCAGGTGGAATTCTTTCCCATTCTTGCTTGATGTACAGCATAAGTTGTTCAACAGTCCGGGGTCTCCGTTGTGGTATTTTAGGCTTCATATTGCGCCACACATTTTCAATGGGAGACAGGTCTGGACTACAGGCAGGCCAGTCTAGTACCCGCACTCTTTTACTATGAAGCCACGCTGTTGTAACACGTGGCTTGGCATTGTCTTGCTGAAATAAGCAGGGGCGTCCATGATAACGTTGCTTGGATGGCAACATATGTTGCTCCAAAACCTGTATGTACCTTTCAGCATAAATGGTGCATTTATAGATGTGTAAGTTACCCACTAATACACCCCCATACCATCGCAGATGCAGGCTTTTGAACTTTGCGCCTATAACAATCCGGATGGTTCTTTTCCTCTTTGGTCCGGAGGACACGACGTCCACAGTTTCCAAAAACTATTTGAAATGTGGACTCGTCAGACCACAGGACACTTTTCCACTTTGCATCAGTCCAGCATTTATGGGTGTTGTTGATAAATGGATTTTGCTTTGCATAGTAGAGTTTTAACTTGCCCTTACAGATATAGCGACAAACTATAGTTAATGACAGCGGTTTACTGAAGTGTTCCTGAGCCCATATGGTGATATCCTTTACACACTGATGTCACTTTTTGATGCAGTACTGCCTGAGGGATCGAAGGTCTGTAATATCATCGCTTACTTGCAGTGATTTCTCCAGATTCTCTGAACCTTTTGATGATATTATGGACCGTAGATGGTGAAATCCCTAAATTCCTTGCAGTAGCTCGTTGACAAATGTTGTTCTTAAACTGTTCGACAATTTGCTCACGCATTTGTTCACAAAGTGGTGACCCTCGCCCCATCCTTGTTTGTGAATGACTGAGCATTTCATAGAAGCTGCTTTTATACCCAATCATGGCACCCACCTGTTCCCAATTAGCCTGTTCACTTGTGGGATGTTCCAAATAAGTGTTTGATGAGCATTCCTCAACTTTCTCAGGTCTTTTTTGCCACTTGTGTCAGCTTTTTTGAAACATGTTGCAAGCATCAAGTTCCAAATGAGCTAATATTTGCAAAAAATAACGTTTTCCAGTTCGAACGTTAAGTATCTTGTCTTTGCAGTCTATTCAATTGAATATATACTGAAAAGGATTTGCAAATCATTGAATTTTGTTTTTATTTACAATTTACACAACGTGCCAACTTCACTGGTTTTGGGGTTTGTGCAGGACTGCTTCTAAAATGCCCAGAAGTCACATGACAGATAGGAGCACAATAAGATGAATGTGCAGTAAATGAGTGTTTCCATGATGAACGCTACGTAGTACACACAAAAACCTACTTTAAATAAGGTGGTCTGCACACTGTTATCAATTGTGCATGCAGTGTTAGTAGATCACACACTAATATTAAATGCTATTTTATAGTTTGTCGTTTAGAATGTGGTATTTGGATCCAAGTAGATCAGGCCCTGTTTCTCAACTGTCCACTGAATGCCTCGGGATCCTCTGTGAGAAGCTGGACATAGTAACCTGGGTAACGGGAGTCTAGGTTGTTTTTTTTTGTTTTTGTTTTTTTAAGAAGCAGGGATGGACGGATTTAGCCATTGATTGCCATTGCTTTCTCATGACGAAGGAAGCTAACAAGCTAACTGCAATTAGGCATAATCCACGTTTAAGTCCTCCATACGCCTCACACACTTATCAAAACACATTTTAGATGATCACATGTATAAGCATCAGAAGTGGGTATAGCAACGTGCTACATTTACATTTATATTTATTTAAGTCACTTTTTGGATACTTTGTATTTGTCTGAGTAGTTACCTGGTTACTTGGGTAGTATTTGAGGTTTACACACACAAATAGATAGCCCTGGCCCCCGGCAAAATTATTTTAACCCAATGTGGCCCCAGAGTCAAAAAGTTTGGTTAACAATACTCTTACTTAACCTCTTAAGGCCCAAGCTGTTTGTTTACATGATTTTTTTTTCTTTCTCTTTGCTATTCGGGCTTATTGGACCCTAATTAGAATAAAAGCTAAAAATCATATTTTTATATGATGTACTTAGTCCATAAGAAACAAATGTGTACTTCATGTGTAGTGACATGCTAATTTTTATTTTTACACTTTTTTTCTTCTTCAAAATTCCATTGTATGTTATACTCTTCTGACACCACCAGATAGCAGTATAGAGTGTCCATATGTCGGCATAAGACTCCAATTCAGTAGTGTACACAATTTTGTAAATAAGAGCTAATAGGTGCTGTCCACGCATGTGGACAACTAAGGCCTTTAGAGGTTAAGTACAATTGTTGGCGACTTTACACACTAGTGGATGATAATGAAAGACCATTTATAGAACATAAGTGTTTTAACTAAGACATAACAAATGTTTACCTTTTCATTACACCAACCTTCTTCTGAGTATAAAACTCATGTCTTTAAAAACTGAATTCCCTCAGTTTTGGTGCCCCAGCTAGCCTGGCTAACTTCCTGGTAGCCAGTCTAACTACCTTAAGTATATCTAGCTGCGGCCGCGCAGACCTACTCTAAGTCGTGCCCACTCTAAAGTACAAGTAGAATGGAGGAACAAGTATTGAAGCTATTAACATATATACCGTATTTTCCGGACTATAAGGCGCACTTAAAATCCTTGTTTTTCCCTCAAAACTCGACAGTGCGTCTTATAACCCGGGAGGCCTAATGTACGGAATAATTCTGGTTTTGATCACCAACCTCGAAGCAATTTTATTAGGTACATGGTGTAATGATAAGTGTGACCAGTAGATGGCAGTCAAACATAAGAGATACGTGGGAAGAGGTACAGTATGATGGCAATATGACTCAAGTAAACACTAACATTTTATGTTCCATTGAAAATATAGAACATTACACATGGCGCTCAAAAATCTATCAAAATGTTTTAGTACGACTTTGGTAAACTAAGAAGTCGCACGGCTTGGTGGATTGTCGGCGCATTAAACATACGAGTATTATTATGGTGTGTGTATAAGGTAAGACATTTTCTGGTGTTTTGTTTCGCAATATTATGCAAAAGCAACTTTTCTTACCTTCTGGGACCTGCTGATCTGTATTTAGGATCTGCATAGACCCTGAAAAATTGAGCGCATCCGCCTTTGTGGTCCGTACCGACGACGTGGTTGATAGAGAAAAAAAAGAAGCCTATCTTCTTGTTATGGGGCATTCACCCTCCACTGTTGCCATTTCTAATATAAAGTAGTGTGAAGTTCTTACTTATATCTGTCAGTAAACTTGCCATGAAAGCTCTAAAACATACCGGTGTAGTGAGTTTACATTATTCACCCAAGGAACTTTAGTTATTAGAGTTCCGGTTGGACGGTTTTTCACGGGACACATTTATGGCCTTGTTGTTGTTTCCGGATGATGAGGTGCTGCTCCGTTATTGATTTAAGTAAAGTCTGAATGTCATTAAAACAGTTAGCTCCATCTTTTGACACTTCTTCCACTCCTGTCCTTGCACGCTACACCGCTACAACAAAGATGACGGGGAGAAGACGCTGCCGCAGGTGAGCCACGTAAATAAGACCGCCCACAAAACGGGGCATCCTTAAGCGCCTGTCAGAAAGCGTCTTGAAGATGATCTGTAAAACATAATCTATGCAACATTTTGACCAAAGAACCAACATTACATGTTATGTAGACCACAAGGAAGTGTTTTACATTTAGAAACAAAATAATAATAACATGACTCCTTTAATGCACCCTATAATCCGGTGCGCCTTATATATGAAAAAAGATCGAACACAGACCATTCATCGGCAGTGCACCTTATAATCTATGGTCTGGAAAATACGGTACATGATTTACGACACCAAAAGACTTATAAATAAATAGATACGATCAAAATAGCATCAATCTCATGGAGATTCCCGAGCCATTTAGAGATAATGAGGAAGTGATCGCGTGACGTAGCAGGAGTATAACACAGATCCCTTAGCTATCAACAAAAATGCTAATCAAGCAGTCTTTGTGAGAACCAACAACGATTACTTTGGGGAAAAATTATGATACAGGTCCTTGTCTTTTTGACCCCGAACACAAAGCGGATGAGCAATACGTTTTAGAAGCCAAGTGCTAAACGGATGTAGCTTTATCGTAACACTATAGCATCAGTAGCATTGCTAGGTGCTAAACATACAAACTACCTATAATAAACCATAATAAAACAAACACTTTTTGTCTTTTTTGACATATGTGTGTTTTGTTTTGGATCATTTGTGTGTTTCACATACGGATGCACAATATTATTTCCTTTTTTTGGGGAAGCTTTTTCAGAAGCGGAGTCGTCTTCATATGCTTCCAGAACACTGTCATAGCAGTACTGGCGTTTTGGGTCGCTGATAAGGTTTGATGTGTTGAAACCCAATGTTTTTTCCCTCCTCACAGAATGTTTGCTGAACATTGAACATTGGCTCAATTAGAACGTGAAAAGTCGTCCTTTGAAACAGGGAAGACGTCCAACACGACTTGCTTAAACTGAGCTCGGGGGGTGAAGCTTACGACAAGCTGTTTACAGCATGGCTCATACTTTAGGAAGAGGATTCTTATGGCCCCATTCGTCACTGTTTACCTGACACATGAAACGGGAAGAATCAGGGACGGGAGATGCTCTATCCACTTAAGCCACCAGAATGCAGTAGAGTGTTGAATATCTTAAAATGGGTTTTGTGGCATTTCTAACTTCGACCACGGCATCAGTTGCTATGTAGAGTGGCGCTTACCATCATTTTTAGCAGACCTCATTGCAAAATGATTACCGTTTTTTTCCGGACCATAGGGCATACCGGATTATAAGGCACACTGCCGATGAATGGTCTATTTCCACTCTTTTTTCATACTGTACATAAAGGCGCACCGGATTATAGGGCGTATTAAAGGAGTCATATTATATATATTTTTTCTAAATGTAAAACACTTCCCTGTGGTCTACATCAGTGTTTTTCAACCTTTTTTGAGCCAAGGCACATTTTTTGCGTTGAGAAAATGTGGAGGCACACCACTAGCAGAAATCATTAAAAAAGGAAACTCAGTTGACAGTAAAAAGTCGTCGTCGCAATTGTTGGATATGACTTTAAACCATAACCAACTATGTATCAATATAGCTCTTGTCTCAAAGTAGGTGTACTGTCACCACCTGTCACATCACGCCCTGACTTTTTTTAGACTTTTTTGCTGTTTTCCTGTGTGTAGTGTTTTAGTTCTTGTCTTGCGCTCCTATTTTGGTGGCTTTTTCTCTTTTTTTGGTATTTTCCTGTAGCAGTTTCATGTCTTCCTTTGAGCGATATTTCCCGCATCAACTTTGTTTAAGCAGTCAGGAATATTTCAGTTGTTTTTATCCTTCTTTGTGGGGACATTGTTGATTGTCATGTCATGTTCGGATGTACTTTGTGGACTCCGCAGTAAGTCTTTGCTGTTATCCAGCATTCTGTTTTTGTTTATTTTGTAGCCAGTTCAGTTTTAGGTTTGTTCTGCATAGCCTTCCCTAAGCTTCAATGCCTTTTCTTAGCGGCACTCACCTTTTGTTTATTTTTGGTTTAAGCATTGGACACATTTTTTACCTGCACGCTGCCTCCCGCTGTTTCTGACATCTACAAAGCAATTAGCTACCGGCTGCCACCTACTGATATGGAAGAGTATTACACGGTTAGTCTGCCGAGCTCTAGACAGCACCGACACTCAACAACAACACATCATTTGCAGACTATAATTACAAGTTTGCAAAAAATATTTTTAACCCAAATAGGTGAAACTAGATAATCTCCCACGGCACACCAGACTGTATCTCACGGCACACTAGTGTGCCGCGGCACAGTGGTTGAAAAACACTGGTCTACATAACATGTAATGGTGGTTCTTTGGTCAAAATGTTGCATAGATTATGTTTTACAGATCATCTTCAAGCCGCTTTCTGACAGTCTCTTCCGGATGCGCCGTTTTGTGGGCGGTCTCATTTACGTGGCTCACCTTCGGCAGCGTCTTCTCCCCGTCATCTTTGTTGTAGCGGTGTAGCGTGCAAGGACGGGAGTGGAAGAAGTGTCAAAAGATGGAGCTAACTGTTTTATTGACACTCAGACTTTACTTCAATCAATAACGGAGCAGCACCTTCTCTTCCGGAAACAACAACAAGGCAGTGTGTCCCATGAAAAAACGACCGACCGGAACTCTCTAATAACTAAAGTTCCTTGGGTGAATAATGTAAAGTCACTACACCGGTATGTTTTAGTGCTTTCATGGCGAGTTTACTGACAGATATAAGTAAGAACTTTACACTACCTTATATTAGAAATGGCAACAGTGGAGGATGAAGGTCACATAACAAGAAGATAGAGAAAAAGAAGAAGCCTATCGACTACGGTGTCGCCACAGACTACAAAGGCGGACGCGTGCAACTTTTCAGGATTCATACAGATCCCAAATACAGATCAGCAGGTACCAGAAAGTAAGAAAAGTTGCTTTTACATAATATTGCGAAACAAAACGCCTTATACACACACACCATAATAATACTCCTATGTTTAATGCGCCGACAATCCATCAAGCGGTGCGGTTTCATAGCTTACCAAAGTCGTACTAAAACATTTTTAAAGATTTTTGAACACCGTGTGTAATGCTCTATATTCTCAATGGAACATTTAAAATGTTGGTGTTGTTTACTTGAGTCATATTGCAGTCTACACGTATCTCTTATGTTTGACTGCCATCTACTGGTCACACTTATTACACCATGGACCAAATAAAATTGCTTCGAGGTCGGTAAGCAAAACCAGAATTATCCCGTACATTAGGCGCACCGGGCTATAAGGCGCACTGTCGAGTTTTGAGGGGAAAAAAGGATTTTAAGTCCGGTATATACGGTAACTACCCCTCTCTTCAGAGATCCACCCAGGAATAGGGCCAAATGAATCCATACCATACATTAGAACAAAAAAAGAGCGATTAATTTGTTCACCTGAATTTACCTACAGCACAATACCGGCAATCTCACCACATTGGAGCATTTTTTTCTTTTAATCTGAGAATTGTTTTTAATGTTTGGATTGGATTTATCAGTATGAGGTCATGATTCTTCATATCGGCCCAATAATTATCATCATGCACCCATTTTCAACATTTGGAAGTTGCAATAAAACCTACCCCTACACCTCTAGGAGGCGCTAGAGTGCATTATTTAAAAGCCCCAACTCTCCCTTGCCTTTACATTAGTGAAATAATTCAATGTTGATGTAATGCATGTAACATGATTGTGAAGAGTGAGATTTCTTACTTTTGGCTTTTAAAAAGTGCATCTTGAGTATTGATTCTTTTAGAATCTAACCTTCCGAATGAGGCAAGAGGACTAACTGCAGGAGTGAATTAGGTCGGTCATGTGGTTACTTTGACTTTTCTAAGGTCTTCCCGTGCATGCAGTCACACAACATGACGTCTGCACAATGACTCACCAGCCCATCGCAGGTACTTATTGCCGCGCTTCCTTTGACAGCAGCCTCATCCCACACCTCACCCAGGAAATGACACAAGGAGGCTCCAGGGGGGCGGATCTTTGCCCCTTTGAGACCGCCATATCTCCTCTCGGTCAGAAAGCCCGAGGCCAGCAGTTTTGGGTTGAGATTGAGGTGAAAGTGCAAACTGCGGCCCCCGTGCCAGAACTGGTAGAAGACTCTCTCCTGGTCCAGCGACTCCTCTGAGGCATCGCGGCGCTGTACGCGGCGAGAACGATGAGACAGGAAGTTGGACAGGAAGTGACCCCTGACATCCACTCTTGTGGGGTGAACCACTTCATACTGAGGGAGGTCCTGATGGAATCTCTCTGTTGGAGCCATGGTGGGAAGAAAACAAGGAAAGAAACATGAGCATCAATCAGAGTGAAGGGAATAACAACACTATTATTTTGAGGGTTGCAGCTATTCATTGTTTTCTAATCGAATGATCCGTCAATTAATTTGTTTAATTTATCGAGTAATCGGATATAACACACTTTATAGTCGCAATGCTTAATTTACAAATATAAGGATTTTTCTGTTTTCCATAATATTTAGTTTTGGGGTTTTTTCTCAATAAATGCAGCTCATCAACGTTAAAATTGCACTTTTAACATCCATCCATTTTCTACCGCTTATTCCCTTTGGGATCGCGGGGGGCTCTGGAGCCTATCTCAGCTACAATCGGGCGGAAGGCGGGGTACACCCTGGACAAGTCGCCACCTCATCGCAGGGCCAACACAGATAGACAGACAACATTCACACTCACATCCACACACTAGGGCCAATTTAGTGTTGCCAATCAACTTATCCCCAGGTGCATGTCTTTGGAAGTGGGAGGAAGCCGGAGTACCCGGAGGGAACCCACGCACTCACGGGGAGGACATGCAAACTCCACACAGAAAGATCCCGAGCCCGGGATTGAACCCAAGACTACTCAGGACCTTCGTATTGTGAGGCAGATGCACTAACCCCTCTGCCACCGTGACATGTGTGCATTAATTGAAAAAGGTATGTAATATCATCAAAAGGTTCAGAGAATCTGGAGAAATCACTGCATGTAACATTGAATGCCCGTGACCTTGGATCCCTCAGGCATCAAAAACCGACATCGGTGTGTAAAGGATATCACCACATGGGCTCAGGAACACTTCAGAAAACCACTGTCAGTAACTAAAGTTTGTTAAAAGTTAAAACTCTACCATGCAAAGCGAAAGCCATTTATCAACAACACCCAGAAACACCGCTGGCTTCGCTGGGTGGACTGATGCAAAGTAAAAGTGTTCTGTGGTCTGACGAGTCCACATTTCAAATTGATTTTGGAAACTGTGGACGTCGTGTCCTCCGGACCAAAGAGGAAAAGAACCATCCGGATTGTTATAAGTGCAAAGTTCAAAAGCCAGCATCTGGTATGGTATGGGGGTGTATTAGTGCACAAGGCATGGGTAACTTACACATCTGTAAAGGCACCATTAATGCTGAAAGGTACATACAGGTTTTGGAGCAACATATGTTGCCATCCAAGCAACATTATCATGGACGCCCCTGCTTATTTCAGCAAGACAATGCCAAGCCACGTGTTACAACAGCGTGGCTTCGTAGTAAAAGAGTGCGGGTACTAGACTGGCCTGCCGGTAGTCCAGACCTGTCTCTCATTGAAAATGTGTGGCGCATTATCCATCCATCCATGTTCTACCGCTTGTCCCTTATGGGGCATTATGAAGCATAAACAATATGAGAACTTAAGTTGTACATCAAGCAAGAATGGGAAAGAATTCCACCTGAAAAGCTTAAAAAATTGGTCTCCTCAGTTCCCAAATGTTTACTGAGTGTTGTTAAAAGGAAAGGCCATGTAACACAGTGGTAACAATGCCCCTGTGCCAACACATTTCGGGAGAACACCCGCACCGTAACACAACATACACACAACAGAACAAATACCCAGAATCCCTTGCAGCCCTAACTCTTCCGGGCTACAATATACACCCCGCTACCACCAAACCCCCCCCAATCTCCCGAATTCGGGGGTCTCAAGGTTGGCAAGTATGGCCTTAGCACAATAAAAAATACACGTTTTCAGTTTTTTTTGTTTTGTTTTTTCGAAAACTTTGTATAACCGTCAGCAAAGAAAAATTCATAAATTAGCTGCACAGTTTTACAAGCTGCAGGCTTGAAAACGTAAAAAAAAAAGTGAGGGCTTATAGACCCGAATTTTCGGTATAGATATACATGCAGAAAACAATATGAAATACATATACTGTAAATGATAAATGAAATGTATAAATGAACATTTTACATCAATTTCACCTTTTATTAAAGAGTCCTGTTGGCAAAGATGGCGATGAGCAAAAACTGAGGTGTGGAGAGACACGCAGACGCCACCTTCGTACTGAGAAACTCTCCTTTTTTTGGAATTTTGCCTATCGTTCACAACCATTATGAAAGACATGACGATGGATGGATTTTTTTTTATGCATTCTAAATATTAAGTAAACGTAAATAAAAGTTTGCTTACAGCGGAGCCAATGGGAGCTCCACTATTCCGCCCATAAAATCCCATATATAACAATTCAAAAAGCGCCAACAATACTCAATTTACATTTTGTGACTTGTACATTAGCCAAGTATTGGTAATATTGTTATTATAAGCGCTAACGCAGACAAACTATTTGTCGCGGTGACGTAATCACTTCCGTGTTCCCTATGCTTACATCATCGATTGGTCTGCTGTTTCCTCGCTTCCCTGCTCCCTGTAATCTTACTGTAGATCATAAGTCATGCATCTCACCTGGACATGAGACGTCTAAGTAGGTATTCCAACAAGTTGGGACACTTTGACAGGCATTTTGGACCTGAAACTGGCGAGAACTACACAAAAAGCGCTTGTTCCCTCCACCCTGTCACTTCGCGAAGATTATGAGGCATTTTTCATCTAAATGGGAATATATGAACATCATAGCAGTCGGCATCCTAAAGACAGCAGACATCGTGCAGTAAGTAATGTTTTATAATGTTTGTTGGCTCTCATGAAGTCTGCAGTGAGTAATAATCAGTGTTGAAGAAAAAAAAAAGGTAGTCATGTTGTGTTTTTGAAATTCATGTGCTAGGTATGCTTAAAATTATCAAAATATGTAAATATTAAATGTTTATGTAAACGTGTCCGTTACCACATTACATATATACTTACATCATGTATATAAAGCCCTAATAGAGGTGTTTGAACATTTTTTAGGGGCTCTGTAGGCATAATTGAACGGCTCCCTTAAGCTCCATTGTCAGCTGACATTTGATCAAATGTATTTATTATTTAGAATGCCTTAAGAAAAACCCTCCATTGTCATGTCTTTCATAATGAGTGTGAACGATAGGCAAAATTCCCCCCAAAAAAGTTCAGCTCCCCTTTAACTATGAGTTCTTTCTCCACCTTATTTATCTAAGTGGTGCCACTCACAACTTTTTTGGGCCCTATGTGGGATTATTTTGCTCAATAATAATAATACTTTAAAAAAGCCAAAAGACTGCGTCACCAATGCGTGGGATTCTTTGTTTGGGTTCTCGATTCCACAAAGTGACATATGCGCAATGTTTGGCTGTACGACAACTGAGACTGCATTGGAAACTTTTTGGTAACAATGTTCAACAAAAAACAATTTGAGGTTCCACTGTACATCTATTTGATTAACCTTTTGTGTGTTTAATGCAGTTAGGGCTGCAACGATTAATCAATTAAATGTATTAATTCAATGAGGAAAAAAAGCTTTGATTTATATTTTCTTGCTTCAAATAATCGTTTAATGAGTGTAACTAACAAAAAGTGATACAATTCAGACCGCATGGAGTGCCTGAAACTTTAAATATGCGGGCAAAGTTTTTGTTTTTTTCCCTGCAATCAAGCGCACATGAGAGTGGTGTGTGGCGGCAAACAGAAAGCATTTATTTTTTCTTAATCGATGCACACATGTTAAAAGTGCAATTTTAATGTTGCTGATCTGCATTTAATAGACAAAAAATGAATGTTATGGCAAGCAGAAAAATATTTGATTTCAACTAATTTGAGGCCATCAAGTGTGTTTTGTTCGATTACTCGAAAAAACTAATCAATAGATTTTTTAAATAATCGATAGCTGTCGCTCAAAATGCAGTCGTATTCAATAGAGATGTCCGATAATTACTTTTTTGCCGATATCCGATATTGTCCAACTCTTAATTACTGATTCCGATATCAACCGATACCGATATATGCAGTCGTGGAATTAACACATTATAATGCATCATTTTGTTGTGATGCCCTCCTGGATGCATTAAACAATGTAACAAGGTTTTCCAAAATAAATCAACTCAAGTTATGGAAAAAAGTGCCAACATGGCACTGCCATATTTATTATTGAAGTCACAAAGTGCATTATTTTTTTTTAACACTTGGAATTTGGGACATGCGCTCCCTGAGATAATCCTGATACCCACTACAACTATGGGAAATACTACACTTTGACTTTCACAAAGTGCATTATTATATATATTTTTTAAACATGCCTGAAAACAACAGCTACAAAAACAATGAAGGCACACAGCTTCAGTCCAGAGTATACTAGAGCAGTGTTTTTCAACCCTTTTTGAGCCAAGGCACATTTTCTGCGTTGAAAAAATCTGGAGGCACACCACCAGTAGAAATCACTAAAAAAAAAGGAAACTCAGTTGACAGTAAAAAGTCGTCGCAATTGTTGGATATGACTTTAAACCATAACCAAGCATGCATTACTATAGCTCTTGTCTCAAAGTAGGTGTACTGTCACCACCTGTCACATCACGCCGTATTAGTTTTTGGCTGTTTTCCTGTGTGTAGCGTTTTAGTTCTTGTCTTGCGCTCCTATTTTGGTGGCTTTTCCTCTTTTTTTTGGTATTTTCCTGTAGCAGTTTCATCCTTTGAGCGATATTTCCCGCATCTACTTTGTTTTAGCAATCAACAATATTTCAGTTGTTTTTATCCTTCTTTGTGGGGACATTGTTAACTGTCATGTCATGTTCGGATGTACATTGTGGACGCCGTCTTTGCTCCGCAGTAAGTCTTTGCTGTCATCCAGCATTCTGTTTTTGTTTACTTTGTAGCCAGTTCAGTTTTAGTTTCGTTCTGCATAGCCGTCCCTAAGCTTCAATGCCTTTTCTTAGGGGCACTCACCTTTTGTTTATTTTTGGTTTAAGCACACTGCCTCCCGCTGTTTCCGACATCTACAAAGCAATTAACTACCGGCTGCCACCTACTGATATGGAAGAGTATTACACGGTTACTCTGCTGAGCTCTAGACAGCACCGACACTCAACAACAACAACACATCATTTGCAGACTATAATTACTGGTTTGCAAAAAATATTTTTTACCCAAATAGGTGAATTTAGTGGTTGAAAAACACTGTACTAGAGTAATAAAGTAAACAATAACATAGTCCTCATTTAGTGCAAGACTGCCTGGCATACTGTATAACAGGAAATTATAAACTGGGCTCACATCCATCTACCGCTTGTATTCATCATGTATCTCCTTATGATTCTTGAAGAGGTGGGAGATCAAATTGCTCGTATTAAAAGGAAGACGTCTTGGTTCCTCCTCGCATAACCAACTTTTTGCAGTCATTGCAAATTGCCAGTTTTTTATCCGTCAGAGACACTTTAAAATAATCCCAAACCATAGACATGGTGTCGTTAGTCAATCACAGAGCGAGCTCGCTTGTTAGCCACGGCTACAGCACCGGCAACAACACACTCTTGTTGTTGTTATGCTCCGCTCACGACGGTTTGATGAGGTCATCAAGCGTCGCCAGTAAACTTCTCATGCTGCAGTCAACTCCTGTGTTGTGTGTGGGAGAAGGCGGAGGGGAGAGGCTGCTGACTAGGAGACGCAACTGCTCTGTACTGCTCCCTACTTACCGGATATATACCGCTCCGTACAGCGGCGTTTTAAAAAGTCATTAATTTTACTTTTTGAAACCGATAATTTATGATATTACATTTTATGTATTTATCGGCCGATAATATCGGCAGGCCGATATTATCGGACATCTCTAGTATTCAACCTTTATAGAGCCAAGGCACATAAATACATTCCATAAATCTCACGACACACCGTCTGTTACGTCGGAGGCAATGTGTAGGTAAAACGGCGATTTATTTTCCATATATCGGACGGGATAAAAACAAAAGAGGCACGTGCCGATTGCACGGGGAGCAAAGCTAAAGCTTAGCAGAAGGTAAACAAGCATAGGAATCAAAAGGGTAAACGACGTAACTTGTTGCATAGAAGCAAATAAGACAGCCGGACCTAGTATGGCGAAAAGCAGGAATACATAGCTCTCTGATTAGTGCCCGGCCGCAAGCGAGCATCTTGGACACTAATCAGAGGCAGGTGACACTAATCTGCACCCATGGCAACTAAAACACAAACCCAGAGGTGCACAAAACAGGAACTGAGGGAGACAAAAATTGAACAAACATGATCCGGGCAACGGATCCCGGCAACTATCCTGTAAAGCAGGGGTGCTCATTACATCGATCGCGAGCTACCGGTCGATCTCGGAGGGTGTGTCAGTCGATCACCAGCCAGGCATTAAAAAAATAGTCCTAAAAATGAGCGATCATAAATCTTCACTATGACGTCACTTTCGTCACTTGATTGACATTCACGGCACCCGAGGGTCTTCTGAAATGACGCTGGCTGCTGCCAGCTCATTAAAATTACCGACTGGAAGGCGAGAAACACTTTATTTCAACAGACTCTGGCGCCGTACCTGTCGTCAAAACTCCAAAGACCGACTGCATAGTTGCACAGTTGCGCTAACAAAATAAGAGTCTCAGAAAGCTGGCGTGCACAAGCTAGCAAGCTACGGAGTTTGCCGACAATGTATTTCTTGTAAAGTGTATACAAAGGAGTACGGAAGCTGGACAAATAAGATGCCAAAAACCAACCACTTTCATGTGGTATTGGACAGAAACGAGGACTTTTTTTCTCCTCCATTCGAAAATGCGGACATTATCAGCACCACTGTCTGATTCCTATCAATGCAAGTCATCAGAATCAGGTAATACACCAACTTATATTCTTGTCTTCATGAAAGAAAGGAATCTATATGTGTTAAACATGCTTGTATTATCTTTAACCACCTTTAACTTATTAACAATATTAACTTTATGTGTTAAACATGCTTGTATTATCTTTAAACACCTTTAACTTATTAACAATATTAACTTTATGTGTTAAACATGCTTGTATTATCTTTAAACACCTTTAACTTATTAACAATATTAACTATATTTGTTAAACATGCTTGCATTATCTTTAAACACCTTTAAGTTGTTAACAATATTAACTATATGTATTAAACATTCTTGTATTATCATTAAACACCTTTAATTTTTTTAACAATATTAACTATGTGTTAAACATGCTTGTATTATCATTAAACACCTTTAACTTGTTAACAATATTAACTATATTTATTAAACATACTTGTTTTATCATTAAACACCTTTAATTTTTTAACAATATTAACTGTATGTGTTAAACATGCTTGCATTATCATTAAACACCTTTAACTTGTTAACAAAAACATATATTTCATAAATAAGTAAATATAAATTATATATATGAATGAGGTAGATCCCCACGACTTGATCAATTGAAAAGTAGCTCGCCTGCAGAAAAAGTGTGAGCACCCCTGCTGTAAAGCGTCTTTGAGTACTCTGAAAAGCGCTATACGAAATGTATTATTATTATCATGACACCGCCATGCCAAATGATGCTATTCCAAAGGCAACAGGTGGATACACAGGTTAATTTGCACCTTTTGCCATCCAGTAGAAGAGCCTTGTCAAAGTCAAGGCCCTCCGCATCAATTCATGTCACAATATTCCATCTAATATACCAAAAATATTGTCTGACTAGAAGAAAATCTGAAAAGTACATGAATAAGAAGACATAATGAATCTTTTTGAGCATGATTTCTGTGGCCCTCCGCATTTTTCCATGTGACCCTCCACATTCTATGTGGCCCGTGAAAGCTTGGAAATAATGTACATCAATAAAGCACATAATCTTAACTTATTAATGTATTGGATCTTTCGATTTGACATAGAAAAATGTACTGAATGCAATCTTCCATCCATACATCCATCCGTTTTCTACCGCTTGTCCCTTTTGGGGTCGCGGGGGGTGCTGGAGCCTATCTCAGCTGCTGAATGCAATCTTCTAAACCAGGGGTCGGGAACCTTTTTGGCTGAAAAAGCCATGAAAGCCAAATATTGTAAAATGTATTTTTGTGAGAGCCATGTAATATTTTTTAACACTAAATGCATGCATTTTTAAGTAAGACCAACATTTTTTGGGTATAATAAGTCTCTTATTCTTTTTAATAACATTGCTATTCTGAAGCTAACCAATAATAAATAAAGTACTTCTTACCTCCTGTACCCCGAAGGATTAAAATGGATGAAAATGTTTTATATTTTGAACATTATTTTTAACACTATAATTTCCAACGGAATTATTAATTACTTATCGTGTTAACAAATGTCAGCTTAGATTTATCTGAGAGCCAGATACAGTCATCAAAAGAGCCGCATCTGGCTCGCGAGCCATAGGTTCCCTACCCCTGTTCTAAACTTTAATATTATCTGACCATGCAACAAGATATTCCCCCCAAAAAATCTAGACACAATAAATAGACACATTTATATGTTTGTCACCTTTGACTTATGATTTCGAAGGTAGTTGTTAATCTTTGAAAATATTAAAACGCATAAGCAATATTGTAGTTCTATCATGAGGTTATTATACATTTATATTGATATGTATTCACTATTACCAACGGCCTAAGGCAGTGGTGGGCAAACTACGGCCCACGGGCTACATCCGGCCTATTGGGCCCTTTAATCCGGCCAGCCAAATATTAAAACAGAATTGAGCAAGGATCTGTTTTGAGAATTGCCACAACAAAACTGATACTATACTTGGACGCACTGGCAAAAAAGGGTGATCAACAACACTGCTCCCATTAAAAGAGAATGTAAGTGTTAACCCTTTAATACAATTTTTATGTTTATTTGATGTTTGTTGTTGAAAATAGATGTAGTATGAAAACGAGTTTGACACCCCTGCAAGTATTCAATGCTGAGATTGTCAGATAAACAAAGATTAATTACATGTAAGGATGTGTCAATCGATGGGTCGATTCTCATGAAAAAGTAGGTGATTGCCAATTATGTGTCTCCATACACAGTGTGGAGATGCTCCCCTAAATTAATAATAAATCACCTCCATTACATCCGCCTTCCGCCCGAATGCAGCTGACATAGGCTCCAGCACCCAATACACTAGTCAATACTTCCTTTTTACTAAAGATTAATATATATATTTTATTTTTTTATTATTATTATTTATTTATTTTTATTTATTTTTTTCTAAATTTTGGCAATCAATTAAAAATCGTTACAAATAAGATTTGCAACTCATTCGAAAATCTTTTTTTTTTTTTGAAACACCCATACTTGCCAACCTTGAGACCTCCGATTTCAGGAGGGGGGGGTTTAAGAGGGGAGGAGTATATTTACAGCTACAATTCACCAAGTCAAGTATTTCATGTTATATATATATATATATATATATATATATATATATATATATATACACACACACAGTATATCGGAGGTGGGACCAAGTCATTGCTTTGCAAGTCACAAGTAAGTCTCAAGTCTTTGCCCTCAAGTCTCGAGTCAAGTCCCGAGTCACGACAGGCAAGTCCCGAGTCAAGTCCAAAGTCAAGACTGGAAAGTCTCAAGTCAAGTCCCAAGTCCTGCATTTTGAGTTTCGAGTCCTTTCAAATCCTTTTAACCACAGACTAATATATTTACACAGATTGTGTATGCTTTTAAAACGCTGTATTTATTTATTAAAACAAGTGCATTTGAAATTGCAGGAACAAAAATAGTGCTGACATTGCACTTCATGATAGCACTATTAACCAGTCATTTTAAACATTTAACTCATTCCTTTACAGAATAAACACATTTGAAAAAACAAGTGCAACTGTACTTATTTGCACAAAAGTGTTAACATTGTATTTCAATGGCATATTGCATTGTAACTAGTTCCACAGCAGTTTCTATCCTGTTCTTACCTTATCTCATTGATCTCATCTCATACTGTATGTGTGTTGATGTGTGCGTACACATGAAAAACATAACAAATACATGAACATAACAATGAACAGAGTTGAACTTTTTAGATGTCAGGGCCCTGTGCAATATGTACACATATTCTTAATATAGTATACATTTTAACTGACCTTTATTTGACTGTTTGTCTTTTTGTAGGTGGTTAAAATACGCGGTGCTGCTGACCGCTGTCTAACATTACGTTACTGTGTGTGATACATTGACTAACGTAACGTTATGTGTAGGTACTTCATGCAACCCTGCTTAAAAAAAATCACTTGACAAAAAGTACGGTATGAATTGGTTGCTGTGACGCGAGCAATTTGGCCGTCATCTTGAAGTGGTGATGAGGAGCCGGCGAGCAGCCGAAACAGACAGTTGACAGGTAGAAAACAAAGATGCCGGGCTGGTGTTCAGTGTTTTACTGCTCAAATGGGCGGACTGTTGAAAATAGGAATCGGGGGATTACTTTTCACAAGTAAGATTTAACATTAACGTACTATTGGTTGTATTTTATGAAAATAATATTACCACAGAGTTGAGAAGGAGCAAAGATCTTCAATATTTGTATGTGAAAATCACAAAGAAATCTTCTGAGGGAGGATGACGGCCCTACAGGGGTTTGGTTTACAAACTTTCAGCCCCACCTAAAACAAAATTCACCAGCTGCCACTGATTATGATGCATTCTCATTTTAGGCAAAATATAAGACAATACTTTAACAGTATAATTGTAACCAGGAATAAGTCTTCAAGTAACAATATTCTATTACTAACATTGTTGGGTGAAACAGAATTTGGATCTAGTGAAACAGATTGGTGGTTTTAGCTGATATAAAGACTTTCAGGTGTTTATATATGTTTAAGTTTAAGTATTTGGCAGACGCTTTTATCCAAAGCGACATACATAAAAAATACATATAAAACAATCAGTGTAAACATGATCATTTAAGGGAAGAATGTAATAGAAAATATCAATACAAAGTGTCAAGACAGAATAAACTCTCTGCTGCTGCAGCAACAGAGATACAGTCTACAGGTCCCTAAGATATATAGATATCTAATGTATTCATACATTGTTTATGTAGGATATACGCATGTATATATAACTTAATCATATTGTTTCTTCAACTTAAAAATAGCTGTCCCTTTGTTTCCCCTTCTCTGGGATTATATTCCCAGTTTTGATCTCGGACGTCTGGTCACTTATAGCATATAAGAATATTATATTACTGTTAAGCAAACTATGAATAATAAAACATGTGTCTTTTATCATAGCTACATGTTTGACAAAAAAGGGGGTGAAAATCAGTGGTATTCAGTGAGGTAAAATGAATTAAATGCGCTGACAGTTCATTGCTCCTGCCAAATGAATTGCACTGATCACCACTCCAAGATGGCGGCCCCGCGTCTCATCTGCGCCAGTAGGCAGTAGCGCTCCATGCTGCGTCTACTTATAAGATGTCTATGGTTATAACGTTAGCAGTGAGTTTATAGCCTCACTGATTTAACTACACAGCAAATAAAAGTCACGTTACTTAGCCAATAAACGTTATCTTACATTCAAAACTTACCCTTCTTTGTGCAACTTCAAATGTCGAACGAAGTTGGAAGTTGTTGCGTCTCCGTCTGTAATATTCGAAATGCGTGATTTGCACACGGCAATTCGTTTTTTGTTGACCAAGTCGTAGTTTTATACCCGAACGAAACCAACTTTGGCATAATTGTTTCTCACTGGCGCGTTGTTTGACAACTTGTTCGGTGGTTGTACTGCAATTTGATTGGATGAATGCTGTGTGATGAAAACAACGTAGATCTAATTTGATTGGCTGTTGTACTGAGAGCACACCAGCTGACAGGAACAACACGCTGATAGACACAGACGAAGAAAATGAAAGATACAGAGCGCTCCCAAATAACTTTTTGATTGTTGGGTTTTGGGGAAAGTAGCAAGTCATGTCAAATCAAAAGGCTCTAGTCCAAGTGAAGTCACAAGTCATTGATGTTAAAGTCTAAGTCGAGTTGCAAGTCTCTTCACATTTTGTCAAGTCGAGTCCAAGTCATGTGACTCGAGTCCACACCTCTGATATATACATACACACACACACACACACACACACACACACACACACACACACACACACACACACACACACACACACACACACACACACACACACGCACACGCACACACATATATATATACATCCTGAAAATATGCAAACAAAACTGTGTTTAGATAATTGATACTTCAAACTTGCATAAATAAATCTTAAGGAATATAACATAACTTGGCTTCTGAGAGCTTCAAAATGTAAGGAATAAAATGCTAAAAATGTTGATAAACATGCAATTATTTTAATAATTAAATATGGTCATTTTAAATGAATTATTATGATCATTTAAAATTAATTATTTCAAATATGTTTATTTTAATGTATATGGCTGGATGTAATAAGGAGTTAAAAAAAAATACAAATAAAAATACAATTAAATTTGATGTTTTTAGCTAAATATAGTAAAAAAAATAATTTTTAATTAATAAATATATTTATTTTTAGGTAAGATAAACATAATAATACAATTTATCTCTAGTCTGGATGATTTAGTTCTTGTCACCCTGTTGTCCTCCCGTCTCTTCCCAAAGGATGGCTCCATGAGCTGGGCAAACGTCTGGAGATACCCTACGTCAACAACACAGTCGGCGGCCCGTCGGTGCGCAGCTCGTACATCGCCGCCCTCTACTTCACCCTCAGCAGCCTGACCAGCGTCGGCTTTGGTAACGTGTGCGCCAACACGGACGCCGAGAAGATCTTCTCCATCTGCACCATGCTCATCGGCGGTATGCCGGACGCTCCGTATGGAATAACGTGATTGGGCAGGCACGCTGTTTATATCGTGGGAAAGCGGACGTGAAAAAGGGATGTCCTCACTCAGGTCCGCATGGAGCTGGAGGGGGCGTGGCCTCCAGCTCCGGCTGAAAATCGGGAGATTTTCGGGAGAATATTTGTCCCGGGAGAGGCGCTGAATTTCGGGAGTCTCCCGGAAAATTCGGGAGGGTTGGCAAGTATGGACACCCCTGACGAGCTCACTTCACTTCCTGCTTGTCGGTCCCGCGCTGCGCAGAGGATTGTGGGAGATGTAGTTGATTTACAAACCCGGCCAACACTAAAAACGCCAGAAAAAAAAACGACACGCCGATTTTTCGTTTGGTACCGTCACACGTCACGGCCCTATTGAGAAAGACTTTGAAACCCTAGTTGTAAATAAAACACAATTCTCAGAGTTGGATCATTTCCGTGTTGGGACTCACTGGTTCTAATGTGCCTTCTCTGAAAGAATGTGTTGAAACCGCACAAGACTTCCATTCATTGTCAACACAAAAGGTCAAAGGTGAGCATTGGCATCTGAAGTCAAATCCGGGCACGCTTCTTTCTGGGTTCTTGTTGATGTGCAAAAACACAATTATACACAGTTGGTGGCAAGTACAAAACTACAGACTTATTCTATTTTTAAGCTTTAAGGAGTGTTTTTCTTGGTTGATCCCCTGTAATAATGATTAATGGAACCATCTCCACTCAGATAATCTTAATGTTATCTCTCAGTTGCACATTTATTCACACACCAAAGGGCATCTCTTTTTGTTGTTCTCGGGTTTGCCTGCTTGCTTGCTTCCATAATTAGTATTTTCAGAATTTAAAAGGGAGAGGCGGGCGTGCAGGTATATGCTGCTAAACCGGAGAGGAGTAATCCCTTGATAGCGTTACAGTTTTGCACATAAAAACCCAAACTCCACAGTGAGGATTAGAAAAGTGGTTCTAAAACTTTTTTCCACCAAGTTCGCCCTCAGAAAACACATAGCTCTCCAAGTACCACCATAATGACAGACATTAAAATGCAGTAGCGTAGTAAGCTTAAGTATGTATTAAAAACAATGCAGAGGTTTCATTTAACAAGTATTTTCAATATTTTGGCCACTGTAACATTACACATAATTTGAACAGTAACACTGTGTTGTAATATTTAATTAAGTGATTCTTTGGTATGGCACCAGATCAGTGGTTCTCAAAGTGTGGTGTGCGGGCTCCATCTAGAGGCGCACAAAAGAATCACTTAATTGTGTGGTGTTCGGGTCTGTGGGACCCGTTTTCATTTTTTATTAAAAGAAAAATTATACAATTAATTAATTTTTCAAACTGAGACTCACTGACTTTGGCTCATTTTCTGTGAAGAACATATATCAGAATACATATTTAATGACCACACACCATACACCCCCCTACACATTTCTATTACATATAAGATGTCTGGGTCCACTGGACCCGGGGCTAATAGAAGTGTGGAAATGTATGTTTTGTGTACCTACCACACACACACACACACACACACACACACACACACACACACACACAGCAGTCCTACACAGGAGGAGGACAGAGTGTAAGTACACAGAACAACAGAGGGTCAAATGTGCGACAAAATGAGAGCAGACAGTGTTGACAAACAATGTTGCAAACTTGTGTGTGAACCGCAGGTGCAGAAACACAAAAGAAGAATCACTCTGGGATGCAGAAACTGGCAGATACATTTTCCGTGTCTGGGGTGTCTGGGTCTGTTTTTCAGCAGAAAAACAGACCCACAAACGCTGGCTGAGTAACAACATGAACATTACACAAGGGTTAAATAAATATTTCAATTTAGCCATTTTCATCCTTAAAATGCTTAATTTAGGATATAAACATTGTAGAACAGTGATTCTCAAACTGCGGTATGTGTACCACTAGTGGTACGCGGGCTCCATCCAGTGGTATGCCAAAAAAATCACCTAATTAAATATTCAAACAGTGTTACTGTTCAAATTGCGTGTCATGTTAAAGTGGCCAAAAATATGAAATATACTTGTTAAATAAAACCTCTGTATTCTTTGTAATGAATACTTAGGCCTACTACGCTACTGTGTTTTAATGTCGGTCATTATGGTGGCCCTCGGAGAGCCAAGTGTTTTCTGTGGTGGCGCTTGGTGAAAAAAGTTTGAGAACCATTAGACCAGGGGTGTCAAACTCATTTTAGATGTGGGGGTCACATGGAGAAAAATCTACTCCCAAGGAAGCCAAACTGGAAAAATCACAACACGATAACTTAAAAATAAAGACAAATTTAGATTGTTTTCTTTGTTTAAAAATAGAACAAGCACAAACGTACAAATCACAATTTTGTTTTTTTTTGTTTTTTTACACTTACATGTTGCATTTGATCATTCATTTGTTGTTATTTATATTTTTCTGTATAAATTATGTGATAATGTTCATCAGACATTGGTGTTAATTTTAATTAATTTTCAATCTATCAAGATAAAAAAAATTATATCAAAATCACATTCCAGGATGTTATTTATGTAGTTTGCTCATTTTCATAGGCTCCATCTAGTGGTACGCCAAAGAATCACTTGAATAAAGTACAGTGTTTTATTTTCTTGATTCAAACAGTGTTTTTTTTGTGTGTTTTTGATTGATTGAAGCATTTATTAGCAGATTGTGAGAGAAGTGAATACATCATATAAATCGGTACAGTTTACAGCAGGGGTGTCAAACTAATTTTAAAACGGGGTCCACATGGAGAAAAATCTACTACCAAGTGGGCCGGACTGGTAAAATCACGACGCGATAACTTAAAAATAAAGACTACTTCAGATTATTTTCTTTGTTAGCTCAAGCACATTCTGAAAATGTACAAATCATAATGTTGTTGTTGCTGTTTTTTTACACTTACATGTTGCGGTTAATAGTATTCTATCTTTATTTGTCATTATTTATATTTTCTGAATTAATTATGTGAAAATGTTCATCAGTCAACTCATTAGTGTTAATTTTCAATTTATCAAGATAAAAAAATATATCAAATTACAGGATGATATTTATGTAGTTTGATCATTTTCCTAACATCATGTGTTTTATCTTGTACATATGTAGCATCATCTACAAAGAATTGCTATTGCGACATCCAGTGGACACATTCAGAACAGTACCCGGAGGGAAACCATGATAAAAAGTCATAATTATGAGATACAAAAAAAACAAGTTATATTTATGAGACAAAAAGTCAAAATCATGAAATAGGAAAGTCGAGATTATAAAATATATACATTGAACATTTTAGATAAAAAATAATAATTATGACATTTAAAAGTGCTATAAATAAGAAGGGGGATCAAAATTATGGGATAAAAAGACAAAATAATGTGATAGGAAAGTCCAAATTATGAAGTAAAAAAGTCACAATAATGAGATCAAAAATCTAAATTATGAGATGAAACAAAATTATGAAAGACATTTTTAGATAAGACACCATTTTGAGATGAAAAAGCCCTTATGAGAGAAAAAGTCAAAATTCCGAGTCAATAAAGTCATAATTATGAGATAAAAAGTTTCAATTAAGACATAAGAGGTCGAAATTATGATAAAAAAAGTCCCAATTATGAGATACAAAAAATGCAGTTCTATTTATGAGATAAAAAGTCAAAATCATGAAATAAGAAAGTCGAGATTATAAAATATATGAATTGAAAATTTGAGATAAAAAGTCATAATTATGAGATACAAAAAATGCAGTTCTATTTATGAGATAAAAAGTCAAAATCATGAAATAAGAAAGTCAAGATTATAACATTTTTACATTGAAAATTTTAGATAAAAAGTCATAATTATGAAATTAAAAAGTGCTATAAATAAGAGGGAACGGGTGTCGAAATTATGGGATAAAAAGACAAAATAATGTGATAGGAAAATCCAAATTATGAAATAAAAAAGTCATGAGATCAAAAATCTAAATTATCAGATAAATCAAAATTATGAAAGACATTTTTAGAAAAAAGTCACAATTTTGAGATGGAAAAAGCCCTTATGAGAGAAAAAGTCAAAATTCTGAGTCAATAAAGTCACAATTATGAGATAAAAAGTTTCAATTATGACATAAGAAGTCGAAATGATGATAAAAAGTCCTAATTATGAGATACAAAAAATGCAGTTCTATTTATGAGACAAAAAGTCAAAATCATGAAATAAGAAAGTCGAGATTATAACATTTTTACATTGAAAATTTTAGATAAAAAGTCATAATTATGAAATTAAAAAGTGCTATAAATAAGAGGGGTGGGGGGTCGAAATTATGGGATAAAAAGACAAAATAATGCGATAGGAAAATCCAAATTATGAAATGAAAAAAAGTCATAATCATGAGATCAAAATTTGAAAGTATGAGATAAAACAAAATTATATACGTAGTATCATCTACAAAGATACAAATAATTGCCATTGCGACATCTAGTGAACACATTTAGAACAGCACCCGGAGAGAACCCATAATAAAAAGTCATAATGACATACCAAAACAAGGTTCTATTAATGAGATAAAAAGTCAAAGTCATGAAATAAGAAAGTCAAGATTATAAAATGTTTACATTAAAAATTTGAGATAAAAAGTCATAATTATGAAATTAAAAAGTGCGATAAATAAGAGGGGGGGTCGAAATTATGGGATAAAAAGACAAAATAATGCGATAGGAAAGTCCAAATTCTGAAATAAAAAAAGAGTCATAATCATGAGATCAAAAATCGAAAGTGTGAGATAAATCAAAATTACATATGTAGCATCATCTACAAAGATACAAAGAATTGCTAGTGCGACATCTAGTGGACACATTTAGAACAGCAGTTTCTTTCATTCAAAAATTTCAGGTTCATTTTAATACTTAGCAAACTCATCCCGCAGGGCGGATTAAAACCTTTTCGCCGGCCTGACCCGGCCCTCAGGCCATACATTTGACACCCCTGCATTAGAACAGTGCATCTTTCAGTGGGAGGTCAGTGGTAGCCTTGGGCTCTTTTGTTTTTGCTCAAGGGAACTTCAAAAAATGGTGCAGGGACTCAAACGTTAAACGCAGGGTGGAGTATTAGGTCAAATTGTTCAAACCCAGCTGGCAATTTCCTTTCAACAATGGAAATACGCCATGCTTTGTGCACAAAGAAGCTCATGCACACTTAAGTACACACGTCCAAGTGCACTTTGCAAAGAAGGAATATCACTCCACTGACCTGGCTGTCGTGGCGATCCCAGCGCTCTGCAGTTTTGCAGCGCGGCCACGAGAAGCCCCGCGAGGAAGAAGAAGTGGAGGTGAAGCCCACAGTCCATGTCTGCAGCACGCAGGACTTGAGGAACATGGAGGACTCACTTGTGTGACTTGACACTTCAGATCATCCGCGCCGAGGCTGCGGCGAGAGAACACGCGTCGTGGACGACGACGAACGTTTCATGCCTTCGCATGCCTTTGTGCTCCCAGTTGTCCATCCGCGCCGACAACTGGTGACAAGCCTGGAAAGTTTGCAAAGTTTGGCAGAAGAACCACCCCCACGGAAGGGTGGACCTAAGACAATAGGCGTTTTAAGGGGACTCGGAAGAAATGTGAGATCCGGTTGGAAGATGCAGGAGAGAAATGTGCAGTTCATGAACGAGTCGTTTTTCCCCCCCCTCACTGACTTGAGACTGGGTTGTACTTTTAAGTGTCTGTTAACTCTACTTCACTTACTCACAAAACATGTTTGGTTTAGTTTAGTTTAGTTTAGTTTAGGGAAGACCGTTTCCCGCTACAAAAATGTCATAACTATGAGACATAAAGCTATAATTGTGGGATAAAAAGTTTGAATTATGACCATACTTGCCAACCTTGAGACCTCCGATTTCGGGAGGTGGGGGGTGGGGGGCGTGGTAGGGGGGTGGGGCGGGGCGTGGTTGGGGGCGTGGTTAAGAGGTTGAGGAGTATATTGACAGCTAGAATTCACCAAGTCAAGTATTTAATACATACATATATATATACATACATACATACATACATACATACATATATATATATATATATATATATATATATATATATATATATATATATATATATATATATACACACAGATAAAAGCCAGTAAATTAGAATATTTTGAAAAACTTGATTTATTTCAGTAATTACATTCAAAAGGTGTAACTTGTACATTATATTTATTCATTGCACACAGACTGATGCATTCAAATGTTTATTTCATTTAATTTTGATGATTTGAAGTGGCAACAAATGAAAATCCAAAATTCCGTGTGTCACAAAATTAGAATATTGTGTAAGGCTAATACAAAAAAGGGATTTTTAGAAATGTTGGCCAACTGAAAAGTATGAAAATGAATAATATGAGCATGTACAATACTCAATACTTGGTTGGAGCTCCTTTTGCCTCAATTACTGCGTTAATGCGGCGTGGCATGGAGTCGATGAGTTTCTGGCACTGCTCAGGTGTTATGAGAGCCCAGGTTGCTCTGATAGTGGCCTTCAACTCTTCTGCGTTTTTAAGTGTGGCATTCTGCATCTTCCTTTTCACAATACCCCACAGATTTTCTATGGGGCTAAGGTCAGGGGAGTTGGCGGGCCAATTTAGAACAGAAATACCATGGTCCGTAAACCAGGCACGGGTAGATTTTGCGCTGTGTGCAGGCGCCAAATCCTGTTGGAACTTGAAATCTCCATCTCCATAGAGCAGGTCAGCAGCAGGAAGCATGAAGTGCTCTAAAACTTGCTGGTAGACGGCTGCGTTGACCCTGGATCTCAGGAAACAGAGTGGACCGACACCAGCAGATGACATGGCACCCCAAACCATCACCCAACCATGCAAATTTTGCATTTCCTTTGGAAATCGAGATCCCAGAGTCTGGAGGAAGACAGGAGAGGCACAGGATCCACGTTGCCTGAAGTCTAGTGTAAAGTTTCCACCATCAGTGATGGTTTGGGGTGCCATGTCATCTGCTGGTGTCGGTCCACTCTGTTTCCTGAGATCCAGTCTACCAGCAAGTTTTAGAGCACTTCATGCTTCCTGCTGCTGACCTGCTCTATGGAGATGGAGATTTCAAGTTCCAACAGGACTTGGCGCCTGCACACAGGTGTTGGGATGGGCGGGGGCGGGGTTAAGGGGGGAGGAGTATATTTATAGCTAGAATTCACTGAAATTTAGGTATTTATTATATATATATATATATATATATATATATATATATATATATATATATATATATATATATGTATATATCAGTGACGTGCGGTGAGGTTGATGGCTGGTGAGGCACTGACTTCATCACAGTCAGATTTACAAACATATGAACCCTAAAGAGTATCGTATTCACCATTTGATTGGCAGCAGTTAACGGGTTATGTTTAAAAGCTCATACCAGCATTCTTCCCTGCTTGGCACTCAGCATCAAGGGTTGGAATTGGGGGTTAAATCACCAAAAATGATTCCCGGGCGCGGCGCCGCTGCTGCCCACTGCTCCCCTCACCTCCCAGGGGGTGATCAAGGGGATGGGTCAAATGCAGAGGACAAATTTCGCCACACCTAGTGTGTGTGTGACAATCATTGGTACTTTAACTTAACTTTAACTTTACACATACAAACTGTAGCACACAAAAAAGCACATTTAATTAAAAAAAACATTATTATGGTCTTACCTTTACTTATAAGTGCGGGAACAGTGGTGTTCGTGTTGGAGGAGTTGTGAATGAATGAAATATAAAATCCGTGCTGCAGTCTGCAGGTGTACCTAATGTTGTGTCCCTGCGGTCGTTCACGGCTCCTCCGGCGCAAGCATTGTTGTTTTTGCACTTTTTGGCTTCTTGTTAAGTGACTTTTTTTGGTTGGATTCAGTCTTACACGTGGAGGGTTTGGGTGTGGGCTTTGGTTGGTGTGGCGCTCTCGCCAGGGGGTGCATTCTGCGGCGGGGTGCATTAACCGGCACCAGGAGGCGGGATTACTGTGAGCCTCACACAGTGCGTCTTCGCAGCAGTTTTATGATTGCTCAGCACAAGAAATACTCTACACACATACAGTTGTTGACAAAATACACTGTACATTATATACCTCAGCTAACTAAACTATGGAAATGTATAATATAATTCATTTAGCAATACGGTCTCACTGCACAGCAGGCCAGCAGTTAGCCGAGTCCGCAATCCATGTTGAGGCACAACTGAGTGACGTGCCTCAACTGGCTGCTGATCACCGCAAGTCTCTTCTCAGTATTTGAACGGCAAATGTGAAAATTCAGCGATTTTGAATAAAAATAATCTAAAACTGGTTAAGTTAAATGGAAAATAACGTAATAGTATAATCACTGAATACATATAACAATTTAATTAATTTTTTTTCTTTTCATGATGGCAGGTGAGGCCCCGCCTCACCAGTGACCGCACATCACTGACATATATATATATATATATATATATATATATATATATATATATATATATATATATATATATATACACACACATACATACATATAAATAAAATAAATACTTGAATTTCAGTGTTCATTTATTTACACATATACACTCATAACACTCCTCTTCATTCATTGTTGTATTTGAAAGTGCAATGCTTTGCAGCCAGTAGCACAGCCTTTGAAGGAACATAGGTATGGGCAGTGTAATATTCTGGGTTGGAGTCAATAACCAGGTGAGGTAACGAAGTTACGTCTCTTTACTTCATACTTCAGAACCGACTCCCACACTTGCCGTCAGGGTGCGCAATACAACGTAAACCGTTGGCCAACCAAAAAGTAACCACAGCACACTATAAGTTTTAATTGTGACATAAAAAGCCAAAATTGTGAGATATGAAAGTCTAAATTATGATAAAAAGTCATGAGATACAAAAAAAGATGTTCTATCTATGAGATAAAAAAGTCAAAATCATGAAATAAGAAAGTTGAGATTGTAAAATATAAAAATTGAAAATTTTAGATAAAAAGTCCAACCATCCATTTTCTACCACTTGTCCCTTACTCTGCATGTGTTCAAGACAGTGTCCAGTTCTTCTACATTCGCCACTGATGTATTGTTGTGTCATCTGCATACATAACAACATACATAACAACATGTCATTAATTAGAGATGGGATTTCGAAGGGAGCAAGATCTTAAGGGGCCATTCTTGAATGGCTTTTTATAATGGTTTTAAATCACTGGTAGCAAAAATGTGGCTGAACTTTACACAAATGTCACTCTATTGATGGGGATTATTCTAAAATATTGAATATCATTTAATTTTTGTTGTATTTTCATTGTAAATATTCCATAAGGTGTTGCCATATCCCCATGTTTTGACAGTGACGTCACTATTTTGAGTTTCCCTTAATGTCAGCTGTTGGCGTGATCCCGGGATGCAAAGAAGTGTAGGCAAAGTGCAATCATGGGGTCCCTTTATTCGCTACCAGGCAACAACACACACAAGATAATAAACCGGCACATAAAGAGGGAACAAGGTGGAACTAAATAGAACTAATTAACAATTAGGAACAAGTGTGTTGACAGGACAAGGAACCCAATGTAAAGATGCTTTAAAAACAGAGAGACTAAACAGGAAATAGTGACAAAAAAGGGCCACCAGGACAGGAAATGTTACCAAACACAGGTAATAAAAGAACTAAGTCCAAACTGTCAAGTGGGATCATGACATTGTTTTCTCCTAAAATAACACAAGAGCATTTTAATAAATAACAAATAATAGGTAAAAATAAAATATGTTTACACTGTATGTATAAAATAAAACATAATGGGCACCCTTGCTCCTGATGGGTCGTGGTTAGCACCTTGCATGTCAGCTCCCGCCATCAGTGTGTGAATGTGTGTGTGAATGGGTGAATGTGGAAATAGTGTCAAAGCTCTTTGAGTACATTGAAGGTAAAAAAGCGCTATACAAGTATAACCCATTTACCATTTAACAGTTGGGTTTCATATGACGTCATACTCGTTTTTCTTCTTCGCGGCTTAATTCACACGTTGTTCAAGCAGCTTGAGTGTATAGCATTAAAACAAGTGAGAGTGAGTGTAGAGTTTGAGCAGAAAATGCCGTATTGCTGTTTTGTTCTTGGGTGTTCCAGTCGTTCAAATAGAGAGATAGTAAAAAGCTTTCAAAGAGTCCCGAAAGAAGTCGGTTCTTAAAGGTCGTAAAGACAGGAAAAAAACAAACAAAAGTGCGTAAAAGGAAATGGCTCTTAAAAATACCACTTTAATCATCTTGTGGAATACAATCGGACCATGCTCGTGTCTGCAGCGATCACTTTGTAAAATGTTTGTACATTTGAGAAACTTTCTGTGATGCAATAGAGTTTATTCTCTTCTGTATTAGTAGTGTTTTAGAACGAGAACTAAACGTGAGAAAAGGACAAGCGATCGCATTAGTTTGTGTTCTTTTGTGGTTGCTATGCCTAAATATAACTACGAAGACCTGGTTGTGCAAACAAACTAACGTCATGTTAAGTCCTAGTATTAATATTGTGATTGTTGGTCCAATCCACTGTATTTTCATTGACCATTTTCACACGCACATACAACAAACTCTGGTAACATTTACATTGTTAATTCTACACATCGTCTTGCACCATTCCCGTTTAGTAGCATACACACCCCAACACCTCATCTGCATCAGTTTCAATAAACCTATTGAACTGATCTCTGCCGTTTTGTCGTCTCCTTCCCCCGCCGTACGTAACAATGCCTCAGGGATCTGTATTGGGGCCCCTCCTAATTATCTTATACATCAATGATCTCGAACAACATTTCTCTGATGTTAATATGCATTTTTATGCTGACGATACAATTATTTATTGCTCTGGATCAGTGGTTCTTAACCTTGTTGGAGGTACCGAACCCCACCAGTTTCATATGCGCATTCACCGAACCCTTCTTTAGTGAAAAACAAAATGTTGTTCTTTTTCAAATTCAAGACAAAGTTATATGTTTTTGGTAACACTTTAGTATGGGGAACATGTTCTAAGTAACAAATACTTAATTTAGAGTCATTTGGACACTAGGGGAACATATTCTAAGTAACAAAGACTTAATTTAGAGTAATTTGGACACTAGGGGAACATATTCCAAGAAACAAAGACTTAATTTAGAGTCATTTGGACACTAGGGGAACATATTCTAAGTAACAAAGACTTAATTTAGAGTAATTTGGACACTAGGGGAACATATTCTAAGTAACAAATACTTAATTTAGAGTTATTTGGACACTAGGGGAACATATTCTAAGTAACAGAGACTTAATTTAGAGTTATTTGGACACTAGGGGAACATATTATAAGTAACAAAGACTTAATTTAGAGTTATTTGGACACTAGGGGAACATATTCTAAGTAACAAAGACTTAATTTAGAGTTATTTGGACACTAGGGGAACATATTCTAAGTAACAAAGACTTAATTTAGAGTTATTTGGACATTAGGGGAACATATTCTAAGTAACAAAGAATTAATTTAGAGTTATTTGGTTAGGGCCAGGGTTAGAGGGTTTGGGTTATAATAAGGCCATGCCGAATAAGGCATTGATAAGTACTTAATAATGATCTTGTTAGGAGCCAATATGTTACTAATTTGCATGTTAATAAGGAAGTAATTAATGGTGAATATGTTCCCCAAACTAAAGTGTTACCATGTTTTCTTTACTGGTGCACAAAATGAACCGTGCATGAACATCACCTTGTTCAAAGAACAAAACCAACACAGTGCATAAACTCACAACAAATTACACACCTGCAAATCAGTGTAACTTTTGCTGTTGCCGTATCCGAAATACGCCGATAGGGAGAAGTTTTTATTTACACGATGAGTCGGGTGTGTTTTGACCACCGCCGAACCACTGAAGCCGAATCACCGAACCCCTAGGGTTCGATCGAACCCAGGTTAAGAACCACTGCTCTGGATCATCTGTTGAGCAGGCTGTTAATTCCCTGCAGAAATCTTTTGTCACTGTGCAGAATTCACTTACTGACTTAAAACTGGTTCTCAAGGGCTGCCAAGACAAAACTTATGCTGTTTTCCAAACATAAAAAAGGTGCCTCAAACTCCCCCGGTAGTGTCCACTCTTGAAGTGAATGTTATAGAAGTGGTGCATGAATATAAATACCTTGGTGTTTTAATTGATGACTCTCTCACTTTTAAACATTTTATTGATCAACTGGGGAAGAAACTAAAACTTAAATTGTTTTTTTTTCTTCCGTAATAAGAGATGATCTTTTTTATATGAATGCTATTCATTCCTGTCTACAGATGGTGGACTGTGTTTACTATGCTTCTTTGAGGTTCATCACCAAATGTAGAGCCATGACACACCACTGTGACTTGTACTCTCGGGTGGGATAGTCTTCTCTGTCCATTAGGAGACAGTGTCACTGGTACATTTTTATTTACAAAGCTCTTCTGGGACTATTGACAGATTTTATTTGTGCATTGATTTCACAGAGAAGTACAGACTCTTATACACTGAGATCCAACAATCAGCTTTTGCTCTCCCTTCCCTTTTGTTCGCACTGAGCTGGGGAAAAAAACTTGCGTCTATGCAGCTCCTTGTGCTTGGAACATACTACAAAGAGACTGGATTTGTATCCTTAAATGCATATACCGTATTTTTCGGACTATAAGTCACAGTTTTTTTCATAGTTTGGCCGGGCTCCAGTGCGACTTATGTTTTTTCCCTTCTTTATTATGCATTTTCGGCAGGTGCGACTTATACTCCGGTGCGACTTATACTCCAAAAAATACGGTATATATAAACTGAGAGCATTTGAAGGAGCCTCAGTTATCTGTAACTGTTTTACTTGATGGCCATCCTGTCATTTTAATGTGTAATGTGAATGTCTTTTTATGTGTTGCTGCCTCTTGACTAGGACTCCCTTGAAAAAGAGGTTCTTAATCTCACTGGGATTGTTCCTGGTTAAATAAAGGTTAAATGAAAAAAAATATATATATTATTATCTCGCCATTACTGAAACAATGAATTATTAAAATGGGAAATGACTGCCATATATATTTTCAGGAGCAAAAAATACATATACCACACTGCAAAACGTCAGTGTTCAAAAACAAGAAAGAAAAAAAAATTTGGGGTATTTTATTTGAACTATGCAAAATTATCTGCCAATACAACAAGACAATTCGGCTTGTCAAGACTTTCCAAAACAAGCAACATTAGCTAACCTCAATGAACCCAAAAATACCTTAAAAAAAGTATATTCCCACTAATAAGTGCACTTTTCTTGGTAGAAAAAAAAGACACCTTTTTTGCTCAATATGTTGAAAAATATTCTTAAATTAAGTAAATGCTAGTGCTATTTTCTTGACATAATGATACGCGCTCGGCATTACATTTCTTGAAACCGGCAAACTTATACTAAGACGGATTTATTGTTCTTAATGGAAAGGCAACAAGGCAACCGCTTGTTACTCTCGGGGTCTCCTAGCCGCTCAGGCGAATCATATGGTCTAAAGATGCATTTTTCCATCGATAACATGACATCATCGCGCCAAGTGTGTGCTCTTTCAGTCAATTAGAGCGCATATATACAGCCGGGCCCCCCGGCCAAATTTTTTTTATTGTCATTTTGAAGAATTTATCTGAATGTGCATGAACTATTTCTGTTCAAAATTGTTAGAAATGTCACATGTTAAATGTTTAAATATTAACTGTCAGTTTACTGCACTGTGCCAGCTGTACTACTATATGAGTACGTATATTCAATTGTTTCATTGAAAATAAAACAGCAAAGTCCATTTGGCTGTCATCTGTTTTAATTATGAGACACATTTGTGTCAAAATCATGATTTTTTTTTTTTCATGCTTGAAATAAAAAATGACTACTTTAAAAAAGTAGTTTTATACTTGTGAGTGTTGATGACACAGCTTTGCAACAGTTGATATTCTAGTTTCAAGCATGTTTTACTCAATATAGGTCATAAAATCTCAGCAACAAGCTATAATATCTTACTGAGATAATTTAGGACCAAAACGCTTAAAACAAGTAAAACACTAAAATAAAATCTGCTTAGTGAGAAGAATGGTCTTATCTGACAGAAAATAAGCAAATATCACCCTTATTTGAGACATTTAGTCTTACTTAGATTTCAGTTTTTGCAGTGCAAGTGGCATCTGGACGTTACGGATCCTTTAATGGATCAAACATCCATCCATTTTCTACCCGTTATTCCCTTCGAGGTTGCTGCAGCCTATCTCAGCTACAATCGGGCGGAAGGCGGGGTACACCCTGGACAAGTCGCCACCTCATCGGAGGGCCAACACAGATAGACAGACAACATTCACACTCACATTCACACACTAGGGCCAATTTAGTGTTGCCAATGAACCTATCCCCAGGTGCATGTCTTTGGAGGTGGGAGGAAGCCGGAGTACCTGGAGGGAACCCAAGCAGTCACGGGGAGAACATGCAAACTCCACACAGAAAGATCCCGAGGCTTAACTCGCTCACCCCGCAAGTTTCACTGACTCACTGATACCCGAGTCTTTGGGGGAACTCGTTGCGCTTCAGCGAGTTTTTGCACATGAGCCCAGCTGTGATGGGTGACTCGAGTAAATAGACTACCCGATTCACTTCAGTTTTTCAACACTAATGAAGATGCTGTACTTCTGACCCACCTTGACTCACAGCTTCAGGGAAAACAAACATACCTTCCCATTTCAAAGTGTGCAATAATATGGATGCGATACCAAGTATGATGTACAGTATTATCGATGCGATACCAAGTGAAATGTGCAATACTTTCGATGTGATACCAAGGTAGCTGTGTAACAAAATCGAAGCAATACCAAGTAAGACGTGGAACACTATCAATGTGATTACAGGTAAGATGTGCAACACTATCGAAGCGATACCTAGTAAGATGTGCAATACTATCGATGCGATTTCAAGTATATTGTGCAACACTATTTATGCGATACCAAGTTAGATGTGAAACACAATCAATGCAGTACCAAGATGTGCAATACTATCGATACGATACCAAGTTAGATGTGCAACACTATTAATGCAATACCAAGCAAGATGCGCAACACCATCGATGCGATACCAAGTAAGATGTGCAATATTATCGATGCGATACCAAGTAAGATGTGCAATATTATCAATGCGATACAAAGCAAGACGTGCAATAATATTGATGCGATACCAAGTAAGAAGTACAATATCATCGATGCGGTACAAAGCAAGACGTACAATACTATCGATGCGATACAAAGTCAGCTGTGAAATACTATCAATGCAACAAGATGTGCAATACTATCGTTGGGATACCAAGTAAACTGTGCAATCCTATCGATGCAATAACAAAATGTGCAATACTATCAATGCGATACCAAGTAAGCTGTGCAATACTATCGATGCGATTTCAAGTATATTGTACAACACTATTTATGCGATACCAAGTTAGATGTGAAACACAATCAATGCAGTACCAAGATGTGCAATACTATCGATACGATACAAAGTTAGATGTGCAACACTATTAATGCAATACCAAGCAAGATGCAACACCATCGATGCGATACCAAGTAAGATGTGCAATATTATCGATGTGATACAAAGCAAGACGTGCAGTACAATTGATGCGATACCAAGTAAAAAGTGCAATATTATCGATGCGGTACAAAGCAAGACGCACAATACTATCGATGCGATACAAAATCAGCTGTGATATACTATCGATGCAATAACAAGATGTGCAATGCTATCGATGGGATACCAAGTAAACTGTGCAATCCTATCGATGCAATAAGAAAATGTGCAATACTATCGACGCGATACCAAGTAAGCTGTGCAATACTATCGATGCGATACCAAGTAAGCTGTGCAACACTATCGATGCGATACCAAGTAAGCTGTGCAACACTATCGACGCAATAACAAGATACGTAATACTGTCGATGTGATACTAAGTAAGATGTTACCATGCCAAATAAGACATGCAATACTATCGATGCGATACCAAGTAAACTGTGCAATACTCTCCATGCAACACCAAGTAACTTGTGCAATACTATCGATGCAATACCGAGTAAGATGTGCCATACTATCGATGTGATACCAAGTAAACTGTGCAATACTATAGAATTGAAGTATTTATTTCAAACCTGCACAGTACAACAGTTTTTTTTACATTTTGGCAGAGACATTTATGCAAGGCTTGAAAATGCTTATATCCACCCTTCTCACTCATTCCACATTTAACCTAAACAAATACAAGAACAATACTATACAAACAAAAACAAGAAAAACTCCTGTACACTAACAATACAATAGTACCACTGTTACTATGAGACAAAACAAGACGAGACTGTCACAGAGTGTTGGTGACGAACCCCAAGATGCAGAGACGGCAGGCTTGGTGTAGGAAAACATAATTTAATGTCCAAAATAAAAGTAAAACACAAACCAGGAACCAGGAAAGGCCAACTGGTAACAGGAAACAGGAACCAGCATACAGGACACGAGGAACAAAAAGACAGCAATCTGCAAACAGCTACAGAATACAGCTTACCGTTACAACGACAGGTAGTAATGACATCGACAATACTCCAGCACAGACTGGATGGCAAGGCAGGTTTAAATAGTTGCTGGCTGATTGACACCAGGTGTGGCCAGGTGCCTATCAGCCGCAGCTGAGGGGAAACAGCGCTCAGGGAGACAAGCAGGAAACAACCAAAATAAAAGCGCTGGCAGGAAATAAAGACAAACACAGAGGAAAAACTAACATAACCAAACTGTCAGGGACAAACCTGACCCGCCTTCCAATAACGGATACCAGACGTTCTAGAACCCCCCCCCAAAAAAACAGTCCAAAGTCACGGGAGGGTGGAGGGAGGATAAGGCGGTGGGCCGCCAGGCCAAGTATCCCGCAACCAGCGGGGAAGAGTCAGGTGGCGACGGCGAGTTGAACGCCGCCGCAATTGGCGAGGCGGCTCGTCCGCCGGCGTGGGAGGGCCCACCAGACATGATGGCGGCGCCCTCTGCTGACCCACCGGAGAGGATGGTGGCGCCCTCTGCTGGCCCACCGGAGAGCATGGTGGCGCCCTCTGCTGGCCCACCGGAGAGCATGGTGGCGCCCTCTGCTGGCACACCGGAGTGCATGGTGGCGTCTGTTGGCCCACCGGAGATGATGGCGGCGTCTGTTGCAGACCCACTGGGGTGAGAGGTAGCTGTGCCTCCCCAGCTGCACAGCTAATCATAGCCCCCCCCCCTCAAGGGACGGATCCCAGATAGGCCCACAGACGAAAGGGATGCTTACCGTTACAATGACAAGTAGTAGCTACAACGACAGGTAGTAATGACATCGACAATACTCCAGCACAGACTGGATGGCAAGGCAGGTTTAAATAGTAGCTGGCTGATTGACACCAGGTGTGGCCAGGTGCCAATCAGCCGCAGCCGAGGGGAAACAGCGCTCAGGAAGACAAGCAGGAAACAACCAAAATAAAAACGCTGACAGGAAATAAAGACAAACACAGAGGAAAAACTAAAACCTAACCTAACTGTCAAGGACAAGCCTGACAGAGACAAAACACACACACACACACACACACACACACACACACACACACACACACACACACACACACACACACACACACACACACACACACACACACACACACACACACACACACACACACACACACACACACACACACACACACACACACACACAGGCCCAAACACTCTCTGACCATACACCTCTCTCTCATCGCTCTGTGCTGAGGGCATCACTCTCTTTCCTCCTCGTACTTCTTCAGTACTTCTTTTTTTAAACAGTGTTTTAAATTGAATCATGTTAGAACACGTTTTTAACTCGTTCCCTAAGTTGTTCCCCAGACTGACTCCACACACTGAAATGCACATTGATTTTAAAGTTGTTCTAAATTTAGGCAAATATAATTTGTTGTTTCCTCTTAGACTGCAACTATGGTGAGCATCTCTATCCTGGAATAGGTTCTGTATATTGGATGGTAGAGAGTTTTGGGATGCCCTAAACATAATTTGAGCAGTTTTAAAGTTGAGCACATCGTACAGTTTAAGTTGCTTTAACTCCATGAATAGTGGATTTGAATTATGTCTGTAGTGAATATTGGACACAATCCTAACTTTTATAGACTTTTATAGAAAGTCAATGACTTCACTATAAAAGTGGGTGACATTGTGATCACCAGGAAGGATGAGGTGACCTACCTAGGTTCCATTCTAGAGGCTAATCTTTTCTGTGATAAAATGGCAACCAAGGTAATCAAAAAGGTCAACCAACGAACGAGATTTCTCTATAAAATCTCCTCTCTGGTCAACAAAAGCACCATGAGGGTTCTGGTGGGAACTCTCGTTCAAGCCTTTTTCGATTACGCATGCACCTCCTGGTACCCTAGCACCTCCAAAACCCTCAAATCTAAACTCCAAACATCCCAGAACAAGCTAGTCAGATTACTTCTAGACCTCCACCCCAGATCCCACCTCACTCTTACCCACTTCTCCAAAGTGGGCTGGCTCAGGGTGGAGGACAGAGTAAAACAACTTGCATTGAGCCTAGTCTATAAAATCCGCTACATCTCCCTGATACCGAAGTACATGTCAAACTACTTCCTTAACGTAAATGACCGCCATAACCACAACACCAGGGGGAGCTCCACTAACCACGTTAAACCCAGATTCCGAACTAACAAAGGTCTTAACTCATTCTCTTACTATGCCACATCAATGTGGAATGCGCTCCCAACAGGTATAAAAGAAAGTGCATCTCTATCCTCCTTCAAAACCGCAATAAAAGTTCACCTCCAGGCAGCTACAACCCTAAACTAACACCCTCCCTGGATTGTTGTTAATAATCAAATGTAAACAATCAAATGCAGATACTTTTTCTTATGCCTTCTGATCTCTCTCTCTCTCTCTCTCTCTCTCTCTCTTTCTCTCTCTCTCTCTCTCTCTCTCTCTCTCTCTCTCTCTCTCTCTGCCCACTACTTGCTGTCCATATCCTACCAAGTCAGATCTACACTGTTCCAATATCCATTTCTCTGTTCTCAATTGTTGATGACTGATGATAACAACCAAAACCTAACCTTTTGTCCTCAGGTAACTTATATGAGGCTTCCATGAGATATTTTCATCTATTGCCACTCCTAAGAATGAATTTTGTTGAACATATTCTATTGGTGTATTGTCAATAACAATCCTGATGGGTATATTACTTTTGCGATTGCTAAAGAGCATGATTTTGGTCTTCTTTACATTCAGAGACAATTTGTTGGTATTAAACCAAGTTTTTAACTTTATCATCTCCTCAGTTACAGAGGCCAGAAGTTGCTTCACGTCGTCACCTGCACATGTAATGGTTGTATCGTCAGCAAAGAGGATGAACTTCAGCAGTGTTGATACTTTACATATTTCATTGATATACATTATAAATAGTGTGGGTCCCAGTATCGACCCCTGGGGGACTCCACAGGTTATGTTCATGAGTGCAGATTGATGTTGGTCGATCTGAACAATCTGCTGTCTCTCATTCAAGTAGCTTTTCAGCCATATCCCTGCCACTCCCCTTATGCCATAGTTTTCCAGTTTATTTACCAAAATCTGATGGTCAATGGTATCGAAAGCCTTTTGCAGGTCAATAAAAATTTCTATAACAAATTTGTTCTTCTCGATACCATTATCAATGTTCTCTATTAAATCACTTAAAGCTAATGAAGTTGACCTATTTTGTCGGAACCCATATTGACAATCAGATAATAATTTGTGCTTTTCAATGAAGCCACGAAGTCTATTATCAAATAATTCTTCCAATATTTTTGACAACTGTGGCAGAAGGGAGACGGGCCGGTAATTTGTGAAGTGGTGTTTGTCTCCAGATTTGAAGATGGGGATGACTTTGGAGAGTTTCATTAGTGAAGGAAATTGTCCAAGTTGAAAAGATAAATTGCAGATGTGTGTGAATGGTTTGATGATTTCTTCCGCTACGTTCCGGACCGTCCTCATGTCGAGGTCATAAATGTCACGTGATGTTTTGTTCTTGCTTTTCTGAGTAACCTTTAAGACTTCCTTTTCGACAGTCAGAGTAAGGAGTATCGGATAAGAATTTTTTTCAATAAGTTCTATGGGATTTTTTTTTTGCCAGCTCAGGCCCAATATTAACAAAACACATATTGAAGCCGTCAGCAATCATCTTATTGTAACTTATGATTTGGCCGTTCTCAACAAAAAACTCCGGATAACAAGGACTGTTTGAACCATGCCCAATAATTGTAATTAACACCTTCCAAATTCCCTTTATATCATTTTTCTTTTGGATTAATAGTTTGGTGGTGTATTCTTTTCTGCTTGCTCTTAATATGCTGGTTAATTTATTTTTTATATGTTTTTCACTTTTGTTCTGTTTCTATGGTTTGATGTCTAAAAAAAGTCCTACATAAATAATTTTTCTTTTTGCAAGCGTTCGCAAGCCCTTTGGTTATTGATGCGATACCAAGTAAGCTGTGCAATACTATTGACGCAATAACAAGATACGTAATACTATTGATGCAATACCAAGTAAGATGTGGAATACTATCGATGTGATACCAAGTAAGCTGTGCAATACTATCGACGCATTAACAAGATACATAATACTATCGATGCAATACTAAGTAAGATGTGCAATACTATCGACGCATTAACAAGATACATAATACTATCGATGCAATACTAAGTAAGATGTGCAATACTATCGTTCCGATACCAAAAAAGATGTGCAATAGTATTGATGCGACACCAAGTAAACTGTGCAATACTATCGACACAATAACAAGATACGTAATACTATCGATGCGATACCAAGTAAGATGTGCAATACTATCAATGCAATACCAAATAAACTGTGCAATACTATTGATGCAATACCAAGTAAACTGTACAATAGTATTGATGCGATATCAAGTAAGCTGTGCAATACTATCAACGCAACAACAAGATACGTAATACTATCGATGTGATACCAAGTAAACTGTGCAATACTATCGATGTGATACCAAGTAAACTGTGCAATACTATCGACGCATTAACAAGATACGTAATACTATCGATGCAATACTAAGTAAGATGTGCAATACTATCGTTCCGATACCAAAAAAGATGTGCAATAGTATCGATGCAATACCAAGTAAACTGTGCAATACTATCGACACAATAACAAGATACGTAATACTATTGATGCGATACCAAGTAAGATGTGCAATACTATCAATGCAATACCAAGTAAATTGTGCAATACTATTGATGCGATACCAAGTAAACTGTGCAATAGTATTGATGCGATATCAAGTAAGCTGTGCAATACTATCAAGATACGTAATACTATCGATGCGATACTAAGTAAGATGTGCAATACTATCGTTCCGATGCCAAAAAAGATGTGCAATACTATCGATGTGATACCAAGTAAACTGTGCAATACTATCGATGTGATACCAAGTAAGCTGTGCAATACTATCGACGCATTAACAAGATACGTAATACTATCGATGCAATACTAAGTAAGATGCGCAATACTATCGTTCCGATACCAAAAAAAAAGTGCAATACTATCGATGCAATACCAAGTAAGCTGTGCAATACTATCGACACAATAACAAGATACATAATACTATCGATGCGATACCAAGTAAGATGTGCAATGCTATCAATGCAATACCAAGTACATTGTGCAATACTATTGATGCGATACCAAGTAAACTGTGCAATAGTATTGATGCGATATCAAGTAAGCTGTGCAATACTATCAAGATACGTAATACTATCGATGCGATACTAAGTAAGATGTGCAACACTATCGTTCCGATGCCAAAAAAGATGTGCAATACTATCGATGTGATACCAAGTAAACTGTGCAATACTATTGATGTGATACCAAGTAAACTGTGCAATACCATCGATGCAACACCAAGACGGATGTGCAATACCATCGATACAACACCAAATCGATGCGATACTAAGTAAGATGTGCAATACTATCGTTCTGATGCCAAAAAAGATGTGCAATACTATTGATGTGATACCAAGTAAACTGTGCAATACTATCGACGTGATACCAAGTAAACTGTGCAATACCATCGATGCAACACCAAGAGGGATGTGCAATACTATCGATACAACACCAAGTAAGGCATGCAATGCTATCAATGCGATACAAAGCAAGATGTGCAATACTATCAATGCAATGCCAAATAATATCGGGCCAGTATTGTCAATACTATTATTTCAAACTCGGACATCATTGAAAATTGTATATGAAAGAAAAAAACAGGACAAACAAATATACTTGTAGCGACACACTTATTTCTGATCACTAAATGATTGTAACATACAATTGTTTATGCAACATAACGTTGAAATAATAACAAAGTAAACAAAAGCAAAAAACCCAACGTTTTGCATTCAAATCCCACAAATTCCGCCTGTGTCCAATACCATTTATTCCCAGAGGTTATGAATATATAGGAATACATATTCAAACAACTAAAATCAACATAGATTTGGGAAAACAAAGAAAAAAAATGAAAATGATTCTATTTTTCAATCCACCCACCTCCATTCTCATTTAAACTGTGTGCAAATGGGAATAACATACATTTTTTAAGTTGTGTATATTCTAGAAGACATTCCATTTACTACATTTGTCCAAATATGAGATGAATACAAAATAAAACAAAAATCAACATTTTGAACCCAACTGCTCTATCTAGTGGACAATATGGATACTGCGCACAGTTATAATATACCGTTATAGTAACCATCCATTTGCTACCCTTTGTCCCTCTCGGGGTCGTGACCCATACGTGATAATACTTGTTGAAATAAAAATTATTTTGTGAAAGATTAGGAAATACCTTTAAAAAAATGATGTTAATATTTTACGAGTGTTTTGACGTCTTAAAATTTTGATTAACAAGCTTTTATGAGATTTCAGAGTGTTGAAACATTGCGTGTTCAGTTTTCCTTCATGGTTCGCCTACTTTTAAATTGTCTACTTTATTGAAAACTGTTCCAAACGGTCAAGTATTTAGGATAATTGTGCGTCAACATCGTTTTGTACAGAATTCAAATCGCAGTAACAGCTGTCATACATTGAATAAAGAACGACACTGGTCGATAACCTCCCAGTATCAAATGAAAAAACAATATTGTGCTTATAATATGCCATAAATAATAGTCAACTAAAATAAATGTATGGAAGATTAGCTCTTTTTTTTTTTTTTAAAGAGAAAGTGTTGTTTTTCGAGAATTGACAAGGCTCACTGAGTAAAAGATGTGTTTGGAATGACAATAGAAGGGTTTGGATTTTTCCCCATTTTGCAGGGCGAGCGTCATTGTTCACGATAACGCTACACGTAACATTTCCGAACTATTCAGTGGAAAATAACATTGCACCGACTGTGATACGTTGGAGAAATACTGAGAGTCATTAGATAAAAAGTCCCTTTGTGCTTATTATAAGGCGCAAACAGTCGTAATTGGATGCAAGGATCCGTGCAATATTGACAAGTCTGAGTGGAACAAAGACCACGACGTCTTCCCTCATGTCTCAAACCCGGACTTTGGGAACGACTTAATTGTTCAACCCAGACCATTTTACACATTGAAACACTTTCAAAATAATAGGAGTCAAGACTGCTATGGCGGCTTTGTTTGTGGATGGGATAGTGACGTTTATGTTTATCTCTATAAACCCATAGTGGACAAGCCGGTCCATACTTGCCAACCTTGAGACCTACGATTTCGGGAGGTGGGGAGTGGGGGGAACGGGGGTGGGGGGTGTGGTTAAGAGGGGAGGAGTATATTTACAGCTAGAATTCACCAAGTCAAGTATTTCATATATATATATATATAAGAAATACTTGACTTTCAGTGAATTCTAGCTATAAATATATATTTATTTTATTATATATATATATTTATATATATATATAAATAAAATAAATACTTGAATTTCAGTGTTCATTTATTTACACATATACACACACATAACACTCATCTACTCATTGTTGAGTTAAGGGTTGAATTGTCCATCCTTGTTCTATTCTCTGTCACTATTTTTCTAACCATGCTGAACACCCTCTCTGATGATGCATTGCTGTGTGGCACGCACAAAAGTGCTTTCATCAAATGCACTAGAGTCTGGAATCTTCCATCTCTCCCTAGCATGGCCCAAAACCGGTCAATCTTTGCTTCCTGAGGAAGATCTTCACTGCCAAGCACTTGGTAGTCCACTACTTCTTCCCGGAGGCTATCCAGGTCCAATCGTAGCTGCGGCTTGGAACTTATAAGCGTATTTTTTCATCTTACTCGTCGTCGGCGTCGCCATGGCTGTATCTTCCTCTTTCTTCTGCTTCGTCTCCTTGTTGTGTGCGCAGTTGTGCACTGCACACTCTAAAAGCCGTAGATGTTATTGTCACATATGCATGTACAGTAGATGGCAGTATAGTCCTGTTTAAGAGTGTCACAACATTGCTGTTTACGGCAGACGAACTGCTTTACGGTAGACGAAAACGTGACTGCTGTTGTTGTGTGTTGTTACCGCGCTGGGAGGACGTTAATGAAACTGCCTAACAATAAACCCACATAAGAAACCAAGAACTCGCCCTCGATCATTCTACAGTTATAACGTGATTGGGCAGGCACGCTGTTTATATTGTGGGAAAGCGGACTCAGGTCCGCATGGAGCTGGAGGCCATGCCTCCTCCAGCTCCATGCGGACCTGAATTTCGGGAGGTTTTCGGGAGAAAATTTGTCCCGGGAGGTTTTCGGGAGAGGCGCTGAATTTCGGGAGTCTCCCGGAAAATCCGGGAGGGTTGGCAAGTATGAGCCGGTTTAGAGTAATGCACTCTCAGAAATGATCCGACTCAAGTTTGACACCCAGGATAACCACGGATAACCAATCTAATAGCATCTCAGCACACTGTGACTGTAAGGCAGGATGGAGATAATGTTGTTCTCATGTCGCTTCACTTTTGTTTTATGTGGCGACTACAGAGAATTGAGTACTGTATTTTTCAGACCATAGGGCGATTATAAGGCGCACTGCCGATGAGAGGGTCTAGTTAGGTATATTTTCATACAAAAGGCGCACCGGATTATAGGGTGCATTAAAGGGGTCATATTATTATTGTTTTTTTCTAAATGGAAAACACTTCCTTGTGGTCTACATAACATGTAATGGTGGTTCTTTGGTTCATAATGTTGCATAGATGATGTTTTACAGATCATCTTCAAGCCGCTTTCTGACAGTCGCTTCAGGATGCGCCGTTTTGCAGGCGGTCTTATTTACGTGGCTCACCATCGGCAGCGTCTTTTCTCCGTCATCTTTGTTGTAGCGGTGTAGCGTGCAAGGACAGGAGTGGAAGAAGTGTCAAAAGATGGAGCTAACTGTTTTAATGACGTTCAGACTTTACTTAAATCAATAACGGAGCATCATCTCCTCATCCAGTGGTTCACTAGTGCAACAACAACGCCGGAAATATGTCCTGTGAAAAACCGTCCGACCGGAACTCTCTAAACTGCAAAAATTTAAATCTAAGTAAGATTAAATATCTCAAATAAGGGTGATATTTGCTTATTTTCTGTCTGATAAGATTTTATGTTAGAGTGTTTTACTTGTTTTAAGTGTTTTGGTCCTAAATTATCTCAGTAAGATACTACAGCTTGTAGTTGAGATTTTATGACCTATATTGAGTAAAACATGCATGAAACTAGAATATCAACTGTTGCAAAGCTGTGTCATCAACACTCACAAGTATAAAAGTACTTTTTTAAAGTAATAACTTCTTACTTCAAGCTTGAAAAAAAAAAATCATCGCATATCATTAAGTCAAGATAATGGCACTAGCATTTACTTAATTTCAGAATATTTTTCAACATATTGAGCAAAAAGGTCTCTTTTTTTCTACCAAGAAAAGTGCACTTGTTATTAGTGAGAATATACTTATCTGAAGGTATTTTTTGGGTTCATTGAAGTTAGCTAATTTTACCTGTTTTGGAAAGTCTTGACAAGCCAAATTTTCTTGTTCTATTGGCAGACAATTTTGCTTAGTTCAAATAAAATACCCCTCATTTTTGTATTTTTTTTTCTTGTTTTTGAACACTGCCTTTTTGCAGTGTAATAACTAAAGTTCCTTGGGTGAATAATGTAAATTCACTACACCAGTATGTTTTTGCGCTTTCATGGTAAGTTTACTGACAGATATAAGTAAGAACTTTGCACTACTTTATATTAGAAATGGCAACAGCAGAGGAGGAATGTCACATAACAAGAAGATAGAGAAAAAAAAGAAGCTTATCGACTACAAAGGCGTCTGCCTTTGTCGTCTGAGATTTTATGACGTATATTGAGTAAAACATCCTTGAAACTAGAATATCAACTGATGCAAAGCTGTGTCATCAACACTCACAAGTATAAAACTACTTTTTTAAAGTAATAAATTCTTACTTCAAGCTTGAAAAAAAAATCATGATGCCGAGCGCATATCATTATGTCAAGATAATGGCACTGGCATTTACTTAATTTTAGAATATTTTTCAACATATTGAGCAAATTTTAAGAACTTACGCAGATCCCAAAAACAGATCAGCAGGTACCAGAAGGTAAGAAACGTTGCTTTTGCATAATATTGCGAAAAAAAACGCCAGATAATATGTCTTACCTTATACACACACCATAATAATACTTGTATGTTGAAGCACAGTACAATTCATCAAGCGGTGCGGCTTCATAGCTTACCAAAGTCGTACTAAAACATTTTGATGGATTTTTGAGCGCTGTGCGTAATATTCTATATTCTCAATGGAATATATAACATTTTGGTGTTGTTTACTTGAGTCATAATACAGTCTACACATATGTCTTATGGTCACACATATCATTTCACCATGTACCAAATAAAATAGCTCCGGGGTCGGTAAGCACAACCAAAATTATTCCGTACTTTAGGCGCACCGGGTTATAAGGCGCACTGTCAAGTTTTGACAAAATGAAAGGATTTTAACTGTGCCTTATAGTCCGACAAATACGGTACTATTTTTTATCAATACAACTATTATCAAAGTTTTATGACCAAGAACATCAAGTTAATGCAATGCAAGACTGTTATTTATGTTAGACTCTTTTTTACTTACAAAATATTGTACCCGAAATGATCTGAACAAACACAAAGTCATCAGCACGTCACATATCGGTTAAGTGCAGCAATCCATGCTGGTGATTGCCGTTAACTCTTCTTTTCAGCCGCTTTTGTTTGTCCAGAAATACACTCAAAAATGTGACACAAGCTAGGAATTCTGAATGTTACAGGATAAATTATCGGCGACAATTAGCGTTTAGCTTTTAGAAGGTAACTTTCGCCCTTCAATATGGATGCATTTTGGGAAATATAAAAAAATCCGAACACCTCCATACTGAAGAAAATCAACTATCGTAGTATTTGTTGTGTGTTGGTATCAACCTGGCGTCACAGTATCGATACTTTTGACAACCCTAGTGTTGCGTTCGGTTCGCACGTCTGCGACGGTCATGTTTTCAGGATGCAAAAAGACGGGAAGCGGCAGAAGCAGCGTGCAAGTACCGTATTTTTTCAGAGTATAAGTCGCACCGGAGTATAAGGCGCACCGGCCGAAAATGCATAATAAAGAAGGAAAAAAACATATATAAGTCGCATTTTTGGGGAAATTTATTTGATAAAACCCAACACCAAGAATAGACATTTGAAAGGCAATTTAAAATAAATAAAGATTAGTGAACAACAGGCTGAATAAGTGTACGTTATATGAGGCATAACCAACTGAGAACGTGCCTGGTATGTTAACGTAACATATTATGGTAAGAGTCATTCAAATAACTATAACATATAGAACATGCTATACGTTTACCAAACAATCTGTCATTCCTAATCGCTAAATCCCATGAAATCTTATACGTCTAGTCTCTTACGTGAATGAGCTACATAATAGTATTTGATATTTTACAGTAATGTGTTAATAATTTCACACATAAGTCACTCCCAAGTATAAGTCGCACCCCCGGCCAAACGATGAAAAAAACTGCGACTTATAGTCCGAAAAATACGGTAAGTCATTTCTTACACAAGTCGGAAACAAAGATGATGTGCCGCTAAGAAGCGCAGGGAAAGCTCAGGAAAAACTTTGAGAGTTAGCAACTCAACAAACCTAAGCAGCTTGTAGCAGACAAGGTGTACCTATACAGGTAAAAGCCAGTAAATTAGAATATTTTGAAAAACTTGATTTATTTCAGTAATTGCATTCAAAAGGTGTAACTTGTACATTATATTTATTCATTGCACACAGACTGATGCATTCAAATGTTTATTTCATTTAATTTTGATGATTTGAAGTGGCAACAAATGAAAATCCAAAATTCCGTGTGTCACAAAATTAGAATATTACTTAAGGCTAATACAAAAAAGGGATTTTTAGAAATGTTGGCCAACTGAAAAGTATGAAAATGAAAAATATGAGCATGTACAATACTCAATACTTGGTTGGAGCTCCTTTTGCCTCAATTACTGCGTTAATGCGGCGTGGCATGGAGTCGATGAGTTTTTGGCACTGCTCAGGTGTTATGAGAGCCCAGGTTGCTCTGATAGTGGCCTTCAACTCTTCTGCGTTTTTGGGTCCGGCATTCTGCATCTTCCTTTTCACAATACCCCACAGATTTTCTATGGGGCTAAGGTCAGGGGAGTTGGCGGGCCAATTTAGAACAGAAATACCATGGTCCGTAAACCAGGCACGGGTAGATTTTGCGCTGTGTGCAGGTGCCAAGTCCTGTTGGAACTTGAAATCTCCATCTCCATAGAGCAGGTCAGCAGCAGGAAGCATGAAGTGCTCTAAAACTTGCTGGTAGACGGCTCCGTTGACCCTGGATCTCAGGAAACAGAGTGGACCGACACCAGCAGATGACATGGCACCCCAAACCATCACCCAACCATGCAAATTTTGCATTTCCTTTGGAAATCGAGGTCCCAGAGTCTGGAGGAAGACAGGAGAGGCACAGGATCCACGTTGCCTGAAGTCTAGTGTAAAGTTTCCACCATCAGTGATGGTTTGGGGTGCCATGTCATCTGCTGGTGTCGGTCCACTCTGTTTCCTGAGATCCAGGGTCAACGCAGCCGTCTACCAGCAAGTTTTAGAGCACTTCATGCTTCCTGCTGCTGACCTGCTCTATGGAGATGGAGATTTCAAGTTCCAACAGGACTTGGCGCCTGCACACAGCGCAAAATCTACCCGTGCCTGGTTTACGGACCATGGTATTTCTGTTCTAAATTGAAATACCATGGTACACGGAGCTAGACCGTGTAGTATTTTATACGTAAGTAGTAAAACCTTAAAGTCACATCTTAAGTGCACAGGAAGCCAGTGCAGGTGAGCCAGTTCGAGACGAGACGTAACGAACGCATGAATAATAATACTTGATTTATTTTGTTAAAACCAAATGGGACCAAAAAGTGTTTAATAACAACTTTCTCAAATACTTTTTGGACCCATTTATCATATCATAATATCATTATGATAATGTTTTTATGAAAGCAAATGAATCCCTTCTTTTTCTTGTTATTCTAATGTGCAACCTAATGATTAGAGCTGCACATATGAATGTAAGTACAAAAAAAAAGAAAGAAAAAAACCTCCAAAAGTATCTTTGCCTCACCTGGTGTATAGTTCACCGCACGTCACTGGTCCACGCACAGTTCAGTGGGAAGTCTCGGAGCGTGTACTTTCCCCCCCAGCCAATCGTAGCCCAGCTGCGACACAACCAACATAAAAGCGCGGCTGCAGTCAGCCGTCTTTCAAAGACGGAGTGAAGATGGAGAACATCCCCGCCACATCCCGAGTGAGCTGACGATGCTCTGCGGTGTTTGCTCCTGTCCGAACTGAAGATGGACGACACGTCGAACCAGAGCGAGGCATCCAACGTCAGCACGCAGGCGGGCGATTATCGCTTGGAGGACATCGACCTGGGCGCGGACGGGAGCGCGTTTCTGCGCATCCTCATCTCCGTGGTCTACTCCGTGGTGTGCGCGGTGGGTTTGATAGGGAACCTGCTCGTCTTCTTCTTCATGCGGCTCCGACAGGGGCGCAAAAAGTCGGCCATCAACTTTTTCATCATCAACCTGGCGGTGACGGACTTCCAGTTCGTGCTGACGCTGCCTTTCTGGGCGGTGGACACGGCGCTGGACTTCAGCTGGCCGTTCGGGAACGCCATGTGCAAGGTGGTGCTGTCCGTCACCGTCATGAACATGTACGCCAGCGTCTTCTTCCTCACCGCCATGAGCGTCACCAGGTACCTGTCCGTCACCTCGGCGCTCAAGAAGTCCTCGCACCGGTGGTCGCGGTGCGTAAAGTGGGTGTGCGCGGTGCTGTGGGTGGCGGCCACGCTCGCCACGGCGCCCACCGCCGTCTTCTCTGCAGTGACTGTAGTCGCCGGGGAAAAACTCTGCCTGCTTAAATTCCCGGAGGGACACGACTGGCTCGCTCTTTACCACATCCAAAAAATACTGGTGGCGTTTATCATCCCGCTGCTGATCGTCTCCGTCAATTACATCATGCTTTTGCGCTTCATTAAGCGCAAAAGCATGCGCGCCAGCAACCAAAAGAGGAGATCAAAAGTCACCAAATCCGTCGCCATCGTCGTTTTGTCCTTTTTCTGCTGCTGGATGCCCAACCACGCCATCACCTTCTGGGGCGTCCTGGTCAAATTTAACGCGGCCAATTGGGATAAGTCCTACTTCATGGTGCACACCTACGTGTTCCCGGTCACCGTGTGCTTGGCGCACGCCAACAGCTGCTTGAACCCGGTACTCTACTGCCTCATGAGGCCAGAGATCAGGAAGATGCTCAGCGCGTTAGTCTGGAGGACTCCCAGTCCGTGCGCCAACACCAGCGGCAAGGCATGCAAGGCGCGCTCTTTTACGCGCGGAGACACCCGTGACGCAGCACGGACTGCCGAAAACGCGGAGTTGAACTTGTCCGTGGTGGACCACAAGGGAACCACTAGCTCCAAAATGGTCCCGTTCAGCTCTTAAGTCAGTGGTTCTTAACCTGGGTTCGATCGAACCCTAGGGGTTCGATGAGTCGGCCCCAGGGGTTCGGCGGAAGTCAAGACACACCCGACCAGGGGCGCCGCTAGGGATTTTGGGCCCCATGAAAATAATCTTTACAGGGCCCCCAACACATTGTCATTATTATTTCTGTATTATAATTTCATCATCATTAGGGGCCTCTCTGGGCCCCCCTCCATCATGGGCCCCTAGAATCCGTCTCCTTTACCCCCCCTTTTCGGCGCCCCTGCACCTGACTCATCGTGTATATAAAAACTTCTCGCTATCGGCGTATTTCGGATACGGCAACAGCAAAAGTCACACTGATTTGCAGGTGTGTAATTTGTTGTGAGTTTATGCACTGTGTTGGGTTTTGTTGTTTGAACAAGGTGATGTTCATGCACGGTTCATTTTGTGCACCAGTAAAGAAAACATGGTAACACTTTAGTATGGGGAACATATTCACCATTAATTAGTTGCTTATTAACATGCAAATTAGTAACATATTGGCTCCTAACTAGTCATTATTAAGTACTTATTAATGCTTTATTCAACATGTCCTTATTATAACCCTAACCCTCTAACCCTGACCAAATGACTCTAAATTAAGTCTTTGTTACTTAGAATATGTTCCCCTAGTGTCCAAATAACTCTAAATTAAGTCTTTGTTACTTAGAATATGTTCTCCTAGTGTCCAAATAACTCTACATTAAGTCTTCGTTACTTAGAATATGTTCCCCTAGTGTCCAAATAACTCTAAATTAAGTCTTTGTTGCTTAAAATATGTTCCCCTAGAGTCCAAATAACTCTAAATTAAGTCTTTGTTACTTAGAATATGTTCCCCTAGTGTCCAAATAACTCTAAATTAAGTCTTTGTTACTTAGAATATGTTCTCCTAGTGTCCAAATAACTCTAAATTAAGTCTTTGTTACTTAGAATATGTTCCCCTAGTGTCCAAATAACTCTAAATTAAGTCTTAGTTACTTAGAATATGTTCCCCTAGTGTCCAAATAACTCTAAATTAAGTCTTTGTTGCTTAAAATATGTTCCCCTAGAGTCCAAATAACTCTAAATTAAGTCTTTGTTACTTAGAATATGTTCCCCTAGTGTCCAAATAACTCTAAATTAAGTCTTTGTTACTTAGAATATGTTCCCCTAGTGTCCAAATAACTTTAAATTAAGTCTTTGTTTCTTGGAATATGTTCCCCTAGTGTCCAAATAACTCTAAATTAAGTCTCTGTTACTTAGAATATGTTCCCCTAGTGTCCAAATAACTCTAAATTAAGTCTTTGTTGCTTAGAATATGTTCCCCTAGTGTCCAAATAACTCTAAATTAAGTCTCTGTTACTTAGAATATGTTCCCCTAGTGTCCAAATAACTCTAAATTAAGTCTGTGTTTCTTGGAATATGTTCCCCTTGTGTCCAAATAACTCTAAATTAAGTATTTGTTACTTAGAATATGTTCCCCTAGTGTCCAAATAACTCTAAATTAAGTCTTTGTTACTTAGAATATGTTCTCCTAGTGTCCAAATAACTCTACATTAAGTCTTTGTTACTTAGAATATGTTCCCCTAGTGTCCAAATAACTCTAAATTAAGTCTTTGTTGCTTAAAATATGTTCCCCTAGAGTCCAAATAACTCTAAATTAAGTCTTTGTTACTTAGAATATGTTCCCCTAGTGTCCAAATAACTCTAAATTAAGTCTTTGTTACTTAGAATATGTTCCCCTAGTGTCCAAATAACTCTAAATTAAGTCTTAGTTACTTAGAATATGTTCCCCTAGTGTCCAAATAACTCTAAATTAAGTCTTTGTTGCTTAAAATATGTTCCCCTAGAGTCCAAATAACTCTAAATTAAGTCTTTGTTACTTAGAATATGTTCCCCTAGTGTCCAAATAACTTTAAATTAAGTCTTTGTTTCTTGGAATATGTTCCCCTAGTGTCCAAATAACTCTAAATTAAGTCTCTGTTACTTAGAATATGTTCCTCTAGTGTCCAAATAACTCTAAATTAAGTCTTTGTTGCTTAGAATATGTTCCCCTAGTGTCCAAATAACTCTAAATTAAGTCTCTGTTACTTAGAATATGTTCCCCTAGTGTCCAAATAACTCCAAATTAAGTCTGTGTTTCTTGGAATATGTTCCCCTTGTGTCCAAATAACTCTAAATTAAGTCTTTGTTACTTAGAATATGTTCCCCTAGTGTCCAAATAAGTCTTAATTAAGTATTTGTTGCTTAGAATATGTTCCCCTAGTGTCCAAATAACTCTAAATTAAGTCTTTGTTACTTAGAATATGTTCCCCTAGTGTCCAAATAACTCTAAATTAAGTCTTTGTTACTTAGAATATGTTCCCCTAGTGTCCAAATAACTCTAAATTAAGTCTTTGTTACTTAGAATATGTTCCCCTAGTGTCCAAATAACTCTAAATCAAGTCTCTGTTACTTAGAATATGTTCCCCTAGTGTCCAAATAACTCTAAATTAAGTCTTTGTTACTTAGAATATGTTCCCTTAGTGTCCAAATAACTTTTAATTAAGTATTTGTTACTTAGAACATGTTCCCCATACTAAAGTGTTACCAAAAACATATAACTTTGTCTTGAATTTGAAAAAAAAACAACATTTTATTTTTCACTAAAGAAGGGTTCGGTGAATGCGCATATGAAACTGGTGGGGTTCGGTACCTCCAACAAGGTTAAGAACCATTAGACAAACTGTCTTAAGTTATCGTGTTTATGTACTTTTGCGTGTCGCTTACTGTAAACTTAAAGCATGTGGTGACCGTGCGTAATTGTGTGTTGCTGATGTTTACACAAAGCGTTGCATCATGTAAGACTTGCTGGCTGGCACAAGAAAAAATACAATATTTATGAAGGGTGTAAATATGTAAAAACAATAAAAAATAAATACATATTTTCATTTATCTGTAAATATTGGCTATTTTGTGTTTGTTGTACAAGCCCCGATTCCATATGAGTTGGGAAATTGTGTTAGATGTAAATATAAACGGAATACAATGATTTGCAAATCCTTTTCAACCCATATTCAATTGAATGCACTACAAAGACAAGATATTTGATGTTCAAACTAATAAACTTTATTTTTTTTTTGCAAATAATAATTAACTTAGAATTTCATGGCTGCAACATGTGCCAAAGTAGTTGGGAAAGGGCATGTTCACCACTGTGTTACATGGCCTTTCCATTTAACAACACTCAGTAAACGTTTGGGAACTGAGGAGACACATTTTTTAAGCTTCTCAGGTGGAATTCTTTCCCATTCTTGCTTGATGTACAGCTTAAGTTGTTCAACAGTCCGGGGGTCTCCGTTGTGGTATTTTAGGCTTCATAATGCGCCACACATTTTCAATGGGAGACAGGTCTGGACTACAGGCAGGCCAGTCTAGTACATGCACTCTTTTACTATAAAGCCACATTGATGTAACACGTGGCTTGGCATTGTCTTGCTGAAATAAGCAGGGGCGTCCATGGTAACGTTGCTTGGACGGCAACATATGTTGCTCCAAAACCTGTATGTACCTTTCAGCATTAATGGCGCCTTCACAGATGTGTAAGTGACCCATGTCTTGGGCATTAATACACCCCCATACCATCACAGATGCTGGCTTTTCAACTTTGCGCTTAAAACAATCCGGATGGTTCTTTTCCTCTTTGGTCCAGAGGACATGACGTCCACAGTTTCCAAAAACAATTTGAAATGTGGACTCGTCAGACCACAGAACACTTTTCCACTTTGTATCAGTCCATCTTAGATGAGCTCAGGCCCAGCGAAGCCGACGGCGTTTCTGGGTGTTGTTGATAAACGGTTTTTGCCTTGCATAGGAGAGTTTTAACTTGCACTTACAGATGTAGCGACCAACTGTAGTTACTGACAGTGGGTTTCTGAAGTGTTCCTGAGCCCATGTGGTGATATCCTTTACACACTGATGTCGCTTGTTGATGCAGTACAGCCTGAGGGATCGGTGAATGCGCATATGAAACTGGTGGGGTTCGGTACCTCCAACAAGGTTAATAACCACTGGGTTCGTGCATGTGCCTCACAATATGAAGGTCCTGAGTTCAATCCCCGGGCTCGGGATCTTTCTGTGTGGAGTTTGCATGTTCTCCCCTGTGACTGCGTGGGTTCCCTCCGGTTACTCCGGCTTCCTCCCACCTCCAAAGACATGCACCTGGGGATAGTTTGATTGGCAACACTAAATTGGCCCTAGTGTGTGAATGTGAGTGTGAATGTTGTCTGTCTGTGTTGTCTCTGTGATGAGGTGGCGACTTGTCCAGGGTGTACCCCGCCTTCCGCCCGAATGCAGCTGAGATAGGCTCCAGCACCCCCCCGCCACCCGGAAAGGGAAAAGCGGTAGAAAATGGATGGATGGATGGATTATAGAAAATATTTGGTTGAATTGAAGTAAAAAGTGATTATTGATGATATGTTGATATACAACAAGTCAAAAATCTTCACATCTCATTTTTCCTGTTTAACTGGACTAACAGTGCATTACAGAGCACTGTGTTACGTGTACAGAAGGAGGAGACGGCAGAGACAGGAGGGGCGATGCTTAACTCTATTTGATATATACAGTATATATATATATATATATATATATATATATATATATATATATATATATATATATATATATATATATATATATATAAACCATGGTATGTGAATGCTCCCATTAAAATCTCCTGATGATTGAGGGAACCCCCCCTCATGAAACAGGCCTGGAGAGATGAAATAGTCTTGTGATTTTTTCCCCACACATACATATATATATATATATATATATATATATATATATATATATATATATATATATACATATACATATATATATATATATATATATATATATATATATATATATATGTGTGTGTGTGTGTGTGTGTGTAAATACAAAATAATAATATTAATAAACAAGGGCATGGAGTGTGTGAACTAATTCAAAAATGTATGGTGTGTGACTATGTGTGGAGATTACCTGAAGAGTGTTACACAAAGCGTTGCATCATGTAAGACTTGCTCAACACTTCGCTCAACCGGAAGTGTTGAGCGAGGTACGGTAGTCCGAGGGGGGGTGGGCAAGGCAAGCTCGGAGATCCGTCATACTTGCCAACCTTGAGACCTCAGTAATGAAAACACAGTTGTTCTACTAACTGTACTGTACTTGCTGGTCATGAAAAACATGTTTTTTTGTTACTGTCATTGTAAGAGGGCAAAATCACTTATATCAGAAAATTATTTTAATAAAATATTTAAATTGTTATGATGTCAGGTTTGGGACAGGTGTGACGCTTGTGTGGCCACAATGTGCACATCTGAAGTTTCTCACATGTGCTCCACTGAATGCTCAGGGAGTTTGTGTGTTTGCTCACACACAAGAAAAATTAGAGGGAACATTGCTGTACAGGACAGGTCGTTACGTTCTGGCCCTGGATAGCAGGTAGTGCTGCTTAAAGAAGGCAGGTCTTCTCATCAGCGACAGGTGCGTTGATTGCTGGCGATTGATTACAGCTGCTTGCTGCAGCCGGACTGGCGCCCAGCGCAGCGCACAGATGAATGCGCACTGGTGTGCGCCCGGGCCGTGACAAAATATTTCTTTAAAGTTTCAACACAGTCAAGATCACGGAGGGACTGGTGCAAATTGTTCCAGAGTCTGGAAGCTATAGCCTGGAATGCCAGGTCTCCAAAGGTTTTAAAACAAGTTTTTGGGATCTTTAGAAGACCCTGGCCTGAAGACCGGAGGCTGCACCCTGAAGAGTAGGGGCATAGCAAGTCAGTGATGTACTGAGGGGAATGTCAGGACTAATGCAAAATTTAACTGGAAGCCAATGAAGACTGGATAAAACGAGGGTAATATGGGCTGTTCTGGGTGCACCGGTCAAGAGTCTGGCAGTTGCATTTTGTACAGTCTGAAGTCTCTTTAGCGTTGACTTGTTAAAAAGAGTGAAAAGAGAATTGCAATAGTTAATACGAGATTAAGTGAACGCGTGAATGATCATTTCCAGATCCAATTTTGACAAGTATTTTCCTATGCAGTGGTATAGTTAAATTTGCGAGTGTTTTGAGATAAAAGATGTCCCTCTGCTAATTGTTATGCTTTAAGTTGCAAACAATAATTTGAGTTACAAGAATCCCCGACATTAGTTTGCATAGCAAATGTCACAGTGTACCCAGTAAGATCCGCCCAAAACACCCGGTCTTAGCCTATAGCTTTAGAGATTGACATACCTTTGTTTTCCAACCATGGGAAAAATGAGATTTAAGGACACAGATGAGAAGAAGAAGTGGATGACATTCATTGAATTAAATAAATAAATAATCAAAAACATGACTAACCTTGCAGCAATTGGAGTGTATCACTGCTAGTCTGGAGCAGAATGAGTCCAACGCCATCCAAGAATGTTCAAAGATTTTACAATTATTGGACAACATTTCTTTATGAGATTACTAGATGTTAAAATGGTGCTGTTTTTGCAATAATTAAATGTATTTAAATTCAAGAGTTTTAACTAAGAGCTCCATAACAGAACCAATTAAGCTTATAAATGGAGGTACTTTACATAAAGCTATCAGCCTAAATTATTTGTTGAGAACAGGAACATGAAATGCATCTGCACATCGTAGGTCTACAATCTGATGAATGAACACCGTCCAATTTTAGTTTGGCTTAATTATATATTGATCAAAACAGCACGATATGTAACATGCCTTTAAAAAAAAACAACTAGATAAGAACTATTATATAAAAACAATACAATAGAATGTACTACGAACAACTACAGTAGTTTTATGAAGTAATGTAATATTTAATAATGTACAACATTGACCATGGAGAGTGGACTTCTGTGGAATCTCCTTTCAGCTGCCTCTCTGTCAAACACATCTTTGAGCAGCTTTTCCATACTTTCGTGAATAAATGTCCGAGGTTTGGATATTCTTTTAACATTATTGGCTAGTGTTAGACTCGTTCTGCTTTGGTATGGTGCAGACTGGTGGTGATACGTTCTAACGGCTTCGATAGTTGGCGACACGCTCTGTCATGTTTTTGATTAATTTATTTATTTTAATTTAATGAATTTCATCCACTTCTTCGCATTGTCCTTCACACACACTCACTTCCCTCTTTTGCATGGTTGAAAACAAAATGATGTTGATCTCTAGCTATAAGCCAATGCTAGCGAGTAAGACCAGACATTTTATTGTAATCTAACAGGGTTCATTTGCTACATCAACTAATGGCGGGGATGCTCGTAACTCAGATGTTTGCTTGTAACCTAAAGCATAACAATCATCCGAGAGACTATCTCAAAACATTCTTAAATTGAGGTGCCGCTGTATTAATTTGATACATTTTCATATTTTGGCTACCTATCATTAAAGTTTCAGGTAGATCTCTGAGTGTAGTGCACTTCCACCTCCACTGCTGTAAACTACATCCATAACAATCATAAACGCATTGTTACACCTCTATGGCAGTAGTCAGTAATCCAATCCAATCCACTTTATTTATATAGCACATTTAAACAACAAAAATGTTTCCAAAGTGCTGCACAACAATATTAAAAAAACAATATTAAAAACAATATTCAAATATTATCCTTAGCTCCACCAATGACTGAATAAAAACAATAAATAAATAAATATAAAACAATATAAAAACAATATAATAATACATATGATCAAAAACGATTTTAAAAGGAAAAACCAATTAAAACAGTAAATAGAAATCAAAATGTATTAAAAAAAACACACAGAGGACAACAGAGGACAGAGGACCACACAACTCACGTAGTGTTAAAAGCCAAAGAATAAAAGTGGGTCTTAAGACGAGACTTAAAACACTCCACTGTGGGAGCAGTTCGAACATGGAGGGGCAGAGTGTTCCAGAGTTTAGGGCCGACCACAGAGAAGGCCCTGTCTCCCCTGGATTTAAGTCTGGTCTTGGGCACCACGAGCTGGAGCTGGCTCTCGGACCTCAGGGCGCGCACAGGAATGTACATTTGGATGAGGTCCGAGATATCATCAGAGAATATCAGTAAAAGCTCAGCATTGTTTTATTTGTAGATGAAGACATTTTTTTTTGGATGTCCTCTTTAGTTTGGTGGGATATTACCGCAATACCAAAGAGTGTGTCCTCACCAAAAAATTAAGCCTTGATGTTACTGAAAACAGATCTGTCATGAAAAAAAAAAAACATCATGTATGCTTGCAATTCCCAAGGACCTTTGATATTAGGCCCCCAAGCTTTAGCATGTTGTTCTCTCTTTCATTTAAGAAACATAATTTTGAATGTTCTATAAGATGGCTAAAGAAGTGGCAGTCGAAGGTCAACCCTATGAACTTAAACACATCTTTACTTAGTTTCAGGAGGGATTGCATTGAAAAGAATTGGGATGAGCTGACTTTGAAGATAACATCTTATAATTCACATCGTTTTCAACTCATCAAGTCACTCAGTAAGCCTTGAGTGTATGAATCTGCATTCATTATCTTTCAACTGTATTAATGCAGAGTTCATTAAAGTATTCTGCATAGAATATCAGCGTGTGGTATTTTTCTTCCCTATTAAATTCTTATGTCATAGTTCAGAACAGTGGTTCTCAAACTTTGTTCCCAAAGTACCACCTCGGAAAACACTATGCTCTCCAAGTACCACCATAATGACCAACATTAAAATACAATAGAGTACCTAAGTGTTCATTGAAAACAAGGCACAGGTTTTATTTAACAAATATATTTAGTATTTTTGGCCACTGTGTCATTAAAAATAATTTGAACAGTACCACTCCGAATATAGGAAAATAAATCACTGTACTTTTGTCAAGGCGTGGACTATGGGTTGTTTGTTTTCCCGAGTTGCAAGGAAAGTTGGACTGGACATGGCGTGAAGGTAAAGACATTATTTATTTTTAACACTAACAAAAGGTACAAAACTAAAGGCGGGCACAAAGGCGGAGAACAAACTTGACTAATGAAACAAAAACTAGCACTTGGGCAAAAAACTATGAACATGAAACAAATAAACACTTACTGTGACAGAACTCACTTGGCATGGAACTATGGTAGCATGGGTAACATGGGTAGCAGAAGTCAAACAGAGTTAATGTCGCCAGACAGACTGCCTGGCAACTGAAAGCTTAAATAATACCGACATGATTAGTGACAGGTGCGCGAGTGCAAAATGTGAGACAGGTGAAACTAATGAGTAGTCATGGTGACAAGGCAAGGGAGTGAAAGCAGGAACTAAAAAGTATCCAAAAACCAAGCAGAACATAACTAAACAAAAACATGATCAACAGACATGACAACTTTATACGAATGATTCTTTGACGTACCACTAGATGGTACATGTACCACAGTTTTGAGAATAGCTGGTTTAGAGGTTGCTCACTCCTCTTAGCGCTTCTCTGCACTCTATAAGTTGTTTGTTTGTCCTTCTAAACCGGTGGTCTGCAACCTGCGGCTCTTTAGCGCTGCTCTCGTGGCCCACCCCAAACTAAATGTGAGCGCTAAATGTTGAATGTAAATGTAAATGTAAATCTTAAATCCAAATCTAAATGGTAAACTTAAATCTAAATGTTAAACCAAATCCTAAATGTTAACTCTAAATCTTAAATCTGAATGTAAATCATAAATCTTAATCTAAATGTGATCACTAAATGTTCAATCTAAATAATAATGGTAAATTTTTATTTAAATCTTACATTTAAATCTAAAATTAAATCTTGAATACAAATGTTAAATTTATACCTAAAGGTTAAATCTAGATCTCAAATCTAAAAGTAAATCTTAAATGTACATCTTAAAACTAAATGTGAGCGCTAAATGTTGAATCTAAATGTAAATGTAAATCTTAAATCTAAATTTAAATGTTGAATTTAATTCTAAATGTTGAATCTAAACCTAAATGTTAACTATAAATCTTAAATCTGAATGCAAATCATAAATATTAATCTGAATGTGATCGCTAAATGTTAAACATAAATGTATGAGGTAAATCTAAATTTAAATCTTAAAAGTAAATCTAAAATTAAATCTTAAATCTGAATGTTAAATTTACACCTAAATGATAAATCTAGAGCTCAAATCCAAATGTAAATCTTAAATGTACATCTTAAAACTAAATGTGAGCTCTAAATGTTGAATAAATGTTGAATATAAATGTAAATGTAAACCTTAAATCTAAATCTAAATGTTAAACTTAAATCTTAAATGTACATCTTAAAACTAAATGTGAGCTCTAAATGTTGAATCTAAATGTTGAATCTAAATGTAAATGTAAACCTTAAATCTAAATCTAAATATTAAACTTAAATGTAAATGTTAAATCTAAAGCTAAATGTTAAATCTAAATCTTAAATCGGAATTTAAATCTTAAATCGGAATCTAAATCATAAATCTTCATCTAAATGTGATCGCTAAATGTTCAAACCTAAATTTAAATCTTAAATTTAAATCTAAGATTAAATCTTAAATCTAAATGTTAAATTTACACCTAAATGGTAAATCTGGATCTCAAATCTAAATGTAAATCTTAAATTTACATCTTAAAACTAAATGTGAGCTCTATACCCTTTTCTCAGTGGCCTAGTGGTTAGAGTGTCCGCCCTGAGATCGGTGAGTTCAAACCCCGGCCGAGTCATACCAAAGACTATAAAAATGGGACCCATTACCTCCCTGCTTGGCACTCACCATCAAGGGTTGGAATTGGGGGTTAAATCACCAAACTGGTTCCCGGGCGCGGCCACTACTGCTGCCCACTACTCCCCTCACCTCCCAGGGGGTGAACAAGGGGATGGGTCAAATGCAGAGGACAAATTTCACCACACCTAGTGTGTGTGTGACAATCATTGGAACTTTAACTTTAACGTTAACTTTGATATGTTGAATCTAAATGTAATGAAATTAATGTAATGAAATCTAAATCTAAATCTAAATCTAAATCTAAATCTAAATGTGAGTGTTAAATTGCTTGCCCAAGCACGACTCGCAACAATCAACCCTTCCTGTTGATTCCTGCGTTCAACCCTACCGCTTGTTTAGGCCAACGTTATAATGTTGCTCATATTCAAGCAAGAAACATGCGTGCAAAAAAAAAAATCGGGGCTGTTGTTTTCCACCCACTGAAGGAGCTGCGTATTCGACAACATAGCAAAATGCCACAGGTGGGGGCATGATGGATGTGGAGGAAAGCCTTCTGACTGTGAGGCACACTCCAAGACTGTGCACTCACAGAAACCGATGTATTCCCCGGTCCATTCATCAGTTTTCTATTCCAACTATCCTGTTCAGGGTGCAGTTGAGCTGGAGCCCACCCCAAACAGATGGTGAAAGACAGTGTTTGCAAATCAGTCGGAGGGCACATTTCCTCTTACTGTAAGAGCCAGCGTCCTCAACAGTTATGTTTTGCATAAAAGGGTTATTTTCTTACAGAATGTTTTAACTCTGACAAAAGAAACAGACAACACGTCCGCTGCAGATGACGCTCTTAGGAGGGTAGATACAGACTGCGGTAAATCACCAATGCTTAATATTTCATGCACAGAGAGGGAAGCTTTTGACGATGGTGAAGAGTAAGACGTTTGTAAAATTAATGTGTAAAAGTACGTTTAAATAGCCCCTTCGTTGCTGACAACATTGGTACTTGTTTCATAGTTGTGGACCTAAAATGTAATATCTATAGGTCAAATCCCCACAAAAAAGACAGTTTCGGCTTGTTTTTGTCAGTTTGGTTATGTTTTGTTTTTTTCCTCTGTGTTTTATTTCCTGTCAGCGCTCTTATTTTGGTTCCTTTTCCTGCACGTCTTCCTGAGCGCTTGTTTCCCTCACCTGTACCTGATTGGCAGTCTGGCACACCTGGTGGCAATTGCCAATCAGGCAATTGGGAGAGTGGCCGTACCAGCAACCTGAGGGTTCCTGGTTCAATCCCCACCTTCTACCAACCTAGTCACGTCCGTTGTGTCCTTGATCAAGACACTTCACCCTTGCTCCTGATGGGTCGTGGTAAGGGCCTTGCATGGCAGCTCCCGCCATCAGTGTGTGAATGGGTGAATGTGGAAATAGTGTCAAAGCGTTGTGAGTACCTTGAAGGTAGAAAAGCGCTATACAAGTATAACTCATTTACCATTTACTATTTATACCTGCCTCGCCCTCCAGTCAGGGCTGGAGTCTTTTTTGCTGTATGCTGTGAGCTGTTCCCTGGTTCCTGATTCCTGTTGGCTGTTTCCTGTTTCCTGGTTCATGTTTTACCTGCATTTTTTACATTAAAACTATGTTTTCCTGCATCAAGCCTGCCATCTCTGCATCTTGGGGTTCATCACCAACTCTTCCCGACAGTTTTCTCAGTACCTGTATTATGATTTTCCATATCAAATGAATACATACATTTTTTTTTTTTTTTTAAAGAAGAAATCTGGCTGCCAGATGCATTGTTGCAGGTTGTATCAATACAACTAAAGAAGGGGTCGGACTGCATACATTTCCAAATGATGGGAATTTGAGGAAAGTATGGACCTCACCAGTCAAATTGACTTATGCGAAATGAGACGAACCAAGCGAGATGAGTGTTATTTGCAGCACACATTTGAATGAACCTGACTTTAGAACAAGAATGTTTGATCGTATTACATCTATACTGGCTCACCTGCACTGGCTTCCTGTGCACTTAAGATGCGACTTTAAGGTTTTACTACTTAAGTTCAAACCCTGTTTCCATATGAGTTGGGAAATTGTGTTAGATGTAAATATAAACGGAATACAATGATTTGCAAATCATTTTCAACCCATATTCAGTTGAATATGCTACAAAGACAACACATTTGATGTTCAAACTCATAAACAATTTTTTTTTTTCAAATAATCATTAACTTTAGAATTTGATGCCAGCAACACGTGACAAAGAAGTTGGGAAAGGTGGCAATAAATACTGATAAAGTTGAGGAATGCTCATCAAACACTTATTTGGAACTTCCCACAGGTGAACAGGCAAATTGGGAACAGGTGGGTGCCATGATTGGGTATAAAAGTAGATTCCATGAAATGCTGAGTCATTCACAAACAAGGATGGGGCGAGGGTCACCACTTTGTCAACAAATGCGTGAGCAAATTGTTGAACAGTTTAAGAAAAACCTTTCTCAACCAGCTATTGCAAGGAATTTAGGGATTTCACCATCTACGGTCCGTAATATCATCAAAGGGTTCAGAGAATCTGGAGAAATCACTGCACGTAAGCAGCTAAGCCCGTGACCTTCGACCCCTCAGGCTGTACTGCATCAACAAGCGTCATCAGTGTGTAAAGGATATCACCACATGGGCTCAGGAACACTTCAGAAACCCACTGTCAGTAACTACAGTTGGTCGCTACATCTGTAAGTGCAAGTTAAAACTCTCCTATGTAAGGCGAAAACCGTTTATCAACAACACCCAGAAATGCCGTCGGCTTCGCTGGGCCTGAGCTCATCTAAGATGGACTGATACAAAGTGGAAAAGTGTTCTGTGGTCTGACGAGTCCCCATTTCAAATTGTTTTTGGAAACTGTGGACGTCGTGTCCTCCGGACCAAAGAGGAAAAGAACCATCCGGATTGTTATAGGCGCAAAGTTGAAAAGCCAGCATCTGTGATGGTATTGGGGTGTATTAGTGCCCAAGACATGGGTAACTTACACATCTGTGAAGGCGCCATTAATGCTGAAAAGTACATACAGGTTTTGGAGCAACATATGTTGCCATCCAAGCAACGTTACCATGGACGCCCCTGCTTATTTCAGCAAGGCAATGCCAAGCCACGTGTTACATCAACGTGGCTTCATAGTAAAAGAGTGCGGGTACTAGACTGGCCTGCCTGTAGTCCAGACCTGTCTCCCATTGAAAATGTGTGGCGCATTATGAAGCCTAAAATACCACAACGGAGACCCCCGGACTGTTGAACAACTTAAGCTGTACATCAAGCAAGAATGGGAAAGAATTCCACCTAGAAGCTTAAAAAAAATGTGTCTCCTCAGTTCCCAAATGTTTACTGAGTGTTGTTAAAAGGAAAGGCCATGTAACACAGCGGTGAACATGCCCTTTCCCAACTACTTTGGCACGTGTTGCAGCCATGAAATTCTAAGTTAATTATTACTTGCAAAAAAAAAATAAAGTTTATGAGTTTGAACATCAAATATATTGTCTTTGTAGTGCATTCAATTGAATATGGGTTGAAAAGGATTTGCAAATCATTGTATTCCGTTTATATTTACATCTATCACAATTTCCCAACTCATATGGAAACGGGGTTTGTACTAATGTACTTTTGGCAATATAGTGTAGGTGTGTAGCCTCTGTTTAGTCGTCATATGAGCTGTTGTTCTGCATGCTGGGGGAGCAGAAGCAATTCTTTGATTGTACTATAATTGCACTGCAACAAGGAACGTGCGATTACTGACGGCAGCTTATTGTTCTTGGCCCCTAATCAGAACTACTGTTCTAAACGACATGCCATATGGCAGCACAATATGGAGCTGGACCTTCTCAAGAGGGTGAGAGTTCTAATCTTGGTAACACTAGTGGGAAAAGGAAAAGAATGGCGAGAAGATGGCTGACAGCCGACAAATTTACACAATACATTGATTAATTTATTCAATGCCAACAATGGTTACACAAAGGCACCCAGCAACCTTTATATATAAAATATGTATGGAAGTAGGATCAGGCTCCTCGTACATTATACAGACTGTATAATGTAAGGAATTCACATGACGATGACCAGGGTAGCGGAACTAGACTGCATCAAAGGCTATGTCTGATATTCTGGTTACCTTGGGAGTTAGAAACACGCAGAAGGAATTTTATAGAGAAAAATAAAATCTTTCAGGGTGCTTCACCAGCCGGCCGTGACGGCTGCGGCGTCCTTCCTTCGAAGGGGGCGAGCAAGACCCGTGGGAGAGGATACTTGTGTGGGGTTGAGGACAGATTTTCAGCTTGGCGTGTGGCTTGACTTTTCTTTTCCATTCAAACTCCCGCCAAAATATTTCTTCTTTAAAGTCAATCAGTCAATCAAAGTATATTTATATACATCCTCGGCTCAGAGCCCACATCCGGGCAAGGAAAAACTCAACCCAATGGGCCACAATGAGAAACCTTGAAGGGGACTGCAGATGTGGTCAGCAGCGCAGAGACGTCCCCAACTGATGCACAGATGAGTGGTCCACCCCGGGTCCCGACTTTGAAAAGCTAGCGCGTCATCTGTGGTCACCTAATCTGCGAAAGAGAGGGGGGCAGAGCAGAAAAGAGACGGCAGATCAACTGGTCTAATATGGGGGTCTATTAAAAGGGTAGCGTATACAAATTAGTTTTAAGATGGGACTTAAATGCTTCTACTGAGGTAGCATCTCTAAATGTTACCGGGAGGGCATTCTAGAGTACTGGAGCCCGAATAGAAAACACTCTATAGCCCGTAAACTTTTTTTGGGCTCTGGGAATCACTAATAAGCCGGAGTTCTTTGAATGCAGATTTCTTGCCGGGACATATGGTACAATACAATCAGCAAGATAGGATGGAGCTAGACCGTTTAATATTTTATACAAACCCCGTTTCCATATGAGTTGGGAAATTGTGTTAGATGTAAATATAAACGGAATACAATGATTCGCAAATCATTTTCAACCCATATTCAATTGAATGCACTACAAAGACAAGATATTTGATGTTCAAACTCATAAACTTTTTTTTTTTTTTTTTCAAATAATAATTAACTTAGAATTTCATGGCTGCAACACGTGCCAAAGTAGTTGGGAAAGGGCATGTTCACCACTGTGTTACATGGCCTTTCCTTTTAACAACAAATGTTTGGGAACTGAGGAGACACATTTTTTAAGCTTCCATACATATTTTATATATAAAGGTTGCTGGGTGCCTTTGTGTAACCATTGTTGGCATTGAATAAATTAATCAATGTATTGTGTAAATTTGTCGGCTGCCAGCCATCTTCTCGCCATTCTTTTCCTTTTCCCACTAGTGTTACCAAGATTAGAACTCTCACCCTCTTGAGAAGGTCCAGCTCCATATTGTGCTGCCATATGGCATGTCGTTTAGAACAGTAGTTCTGATTAGGGGCCAAGAACAATAAGCTGCCGTCAGTAATCGCACGTTCCTTGTTGCAGTGCAATTATAGTACAATCAAAGAATTGCTTCTGCTCCCCCAGCATGCAGAACAACAGCTCATATGACGACTAAACAGAGGCTACACACCTACACTATATTGCCAAAAGTACGTTTGTACAAACCCCGTTTCCATATGAGTTGGGAAATTGTGTTAGATGTAAATATAAACGGAATACAATGATTTGCAAATCCTTTTCAACCCATATTCAATTGAATGCACTACAAAGACAATATATTTGATGTTCAAACTCATAAACTTTATTTTTTTTTTGCAAGTAATAATTAACTTAGAATTTCATGGCTGCAACACGTGCCAAAGTAGTTGGGAAAGGGCATGTTCACCGCTGTGTTACATGGCCTTTCCTTTTAACAACACTCAGTAAACATTTGGGAACTGAGGAGACACATTTTTTAAGCTTCTAGGTGGAATTCTTTCCCATTCTTGCTTGATGTACAGCTTAAGTTGTTCAACAGTCCGGGGGTCTCCGTTGTGGTATTTTAGGCTTCATAATGCGCCACACATTTTCAATGGGAGACAGGTCTGGACTACAGGCAGGCCAGTCTAGTACCCGCACTCTTTTACTATGAAGCCACGTTGATGTAACACGTGGCTTGGCATTGTCTTGCTGAAATAAGCAGGGGCGTCCATGGTAACGTTGCTTGGATGGCAACATATGTTGCTCCAAAACCTGTATGTACCTTTCAGCATTAATGGCGCCTTCACAGATGTGTAAGTTACCCATATCTTGGGCACTAATACACCCCATACCATCACAGATGCTGGCTTTTCAACTTTGCGCCTATAACAATCCGGATGGTTCTTTTCCTCTTTGGTCCGGAGGACACGACGTCCACAGTTTCCAAAAACAATTTGAAATGTGGACTCGTCAGACCACAGAACACTTTTCCACTTTGTATCAGTCCATCTAAGATGAGCTCAGGCCCAGCGAAGCCGACGGCGTTTCTGGGTGTTGTTCATAAACGGTTGTCGCCTTGCATAGGAGAGTTTTAACTTGCACTTACAGATGTAGCGACCAACTGTAGTCACTGACAGTGGGTTTCTGAAGTGTTCCTGAGCCCATGTGGTGATATCCTTTACACACTGATGTCGCTTGTTGATGCAGTACATCCTGAGGGATCGAAGGTCACGGGCTTAGCTGCTTACGTGCAGTGATTTCTCCAGATTCTCTGAACCCTTTGATGATATTACGGACCGTAGATGGTGAAATCCTTAAATTCCTTGCAATAGCTGGTTGAGAAAGGTTTTTCTTAAACTGTTCAACAATTTGCTCACACATTTGTTGAAAAAGTGGTGACCCTCGCCCCATCCTTGTTTGTGAATGACTGAGCATTTCATGGAATCTACTTTTATACCCAATCATGGCACCCACCTGTTCCCAATTTGCCTGTTCACCTGTGGAATGTTCCAAATAAGTGTTTGATGAGCATTCCTCAACTTTATCAGTATTTATTGCCACCTTTCCCAACTTCTTTGTCACGTGTTGCTGGCATCAAATTATAAAGTTAATGATTATTTGCAAAAAAAAAAAAAGTTTATCAGTTTGAACATCAAATGTGTTGTCTTTGTAGCATATTCAACTGAATATGGGTTGAAAATGATTTGCAAATCATTGTATTGCGTTTATATTTACATCTAACACAATTTCCCAACTCATATGGAAACGGGGTTTGTATTTGGCCACCTGCCTTAACTCACATATGAACTTGAAGTGCCATCCCATTCCTAACCCATCGGGTTCAATATGAAGTCGGTCCACATTTTGCAGCTATTACAGCTTCAACTCTTCTGGGATGTAAATATAAACGGAATATAATGAATATGGGTTGAAAAGGATTTGCAAATCATTGTATTCCTTTTATATTTACATGTAACATAATTCCCCAACTCATTAGGATACGGGGTTTGTAATTCATCCCAAAGGTGTACTATCGGGTTCAGGTCAGGACTCTGTGCAGGCCAGTCAAGTTCATCCACACCAGACTCTGTCCTCCATGTCTTTATGGAACTCGCTTTGTGCACTGGTGCACAGTCATGTTGGAAGAGGAAAGGGCCCGCTCCAAACAGTTCCCACAAGGTTGGGATTATGGAATTTTCCAAAATGTTTTGGTATCCTGGAGCATTCAAAGTTCCTTTCACTGGAACTTAGGGGCCAAGCCCAACTCCTGAAAAACAACCCCACACCATAATTCCTCCTCCACCAAATGTCACACTCGGCACAATGCAGTCCGAAATGTACCGTTCTCCTGACAACCTCCAAACCCAGACTCGTCCATCAGATTGCCAGATGGAAACACGTGATTATCACTCCAGAGAACCTGTCTCCATTGCTCTAGAGACCAGAAGCGACGTGCTTTACACCACTGCATCCGACGCTTTGCATTGGACTTGGTGATGTATGGCTTAGATGTAGCTGCACGGCCATGGAAACCCATTCCACGAAGCTCTCTGCGTACTGTACGTGGGCTAATTGGAAGGTCACATGAAGTTTGGAGCTCTGTAGCAACTGACTGTGCAAAAAGTTGGCGACCTCTTTGCACTATGCGCTTCAGCATCCGCTGAGCCCTCTCTGTCACTTTGTGGCTGAGTTGCTGTTGTTCCCAAACTCTTCGATTTTCTTATAATAAAGCCGAAAGTTGACATTGGAATATTTAGGAGCGAGGAAATTTCACGACTGGATTTGTTGCACAGGTGGCATCCTATGACAGTTCCACGCTGGAAATCACTGAGCTCCTGAGAGTGGCCCATTCTTTCACAAATGTTTGTAGAAACAGTCTCCATGCCTACGTGCTTGATTTTATACACCTGTGGCCGGGCCAAGTGATTAGGACACCTGATTCTCATCATTTGGATGGGTGGCCAAATACTTGTGACAAAATAGTGTATTTTGTAGGACCATTTTAATGTAACTCAATAAAATATTCTTCCACATATTCTGTCATCGATTTAATATCCTGGTACTCTGAAGATGACCCGGAAAGAGATAAATGTCCATTCCAGGTGTCACTTGGTATTGAGCGGGGATGCGCAGCCTTTTCTGTCCGCTCTACAAACAAAATGTAGACAAGCCTGAGGGAGTCTCAGGCGTCTGGGACTTTTGCCAGTTTTGTCCGCTAATGATGTCTGAGCCGTTCTCTTCTGTAGCCTTTACCTGTTATGGACCTGAGCCTCTGCATTGTGTTACAGTAGCTGTTTCAAAGCAGCTGAGGGCTGCAGCTTGGTGTTGGGGAATACAAAAGCGCTGATGTATCCAGTCGTACAACGCAGAAATCAATCATGTTGAATAACCTTAATGTGCAGTCAAAAATAGTCTTTTCTCAGAGCAGACCTTCATCAAGGCCAAACAACCTTTATTTGGACAAATTGAAGTCTTTCATCTACATGATATGTTTAAATTAAGCAATTAGTACTCTTGCATTATGAAAACTAAAGATATCAAAGTGGGAGGAACACCTCCCTGCAGGGGACCCGAGAAGTTCAGGGTAAGTGCAGTAACTGACTACAAATAAAGGGAGGACAAAAAAACCAAACAAAACTAATCCAAGTTATATTAAAAAGGGAACAATCATTATTTTCCAGTTCCCACTAAGAGAAAAGGAGGCTGGGGTGAGCAGAGAATCAATAAAGAATGATTTTGATGGTGAACGTTGTAAACAAATATTTTTTAAGAAACTTAAGTTATATATATATATATATATATATATATATATATATATATATATATATATATATACACTGCAAAAAATCAGTGTTCAAAAACAAGAACAAAAAATACAAAAATTAGGGGTATTTTATTTGAATTAAGTAAAATTATCTGCCAATAGAACAATCAAATTTGGCTTGTCAAGTCTTTCCAAAACAAGTAAAATTAGAGCTGCAAGCAGCGATGGACGGGACCGACTTTGACGGCACATAAAATCCAAACCGGAGCAGTAATTAAAACTCTTTGGTCAACTTTTAATCAGAAGGGTTCAATCTCTCTCCTGTGCTAGATTGAAGCCGACACGACAAACGCGCTCAGAGGAGATAATGTTTGAAAAAAGGTGACCGGTTTTTACAAAACTTTTGTTTTGAAGGGGGAATTGCAAACTTCCTGTTGATTTTGGGGTTGTCAATATATGAAATGTAGGTCTAAGTCAGACCTACATAGAGGTTTTTGTTTCATGTCTCTAAGACATTCCTACTGGAAGTTACAGGCAGTTTTGTCTGAGTTTTCTTCCTAGGAGCAGTTGTGTCTGTGTTTTCTTCGTAGGGGGCACTAGAGCACAATTTTGAGTTTTGGGGTTGGTTTTTTTTTATTAGTTCACAATTTTTGCCAGTCCTGATATGTGTGTTCAGTTTGGTGAGTTTTGAAGCATGTTAAGGGCAGTGATGTGCGGTCACTAGAGGCAGGTGAGGCCCCGCCTCACCTGCCATCATGGAAAGAAAAAAGATGTAAAAAGAAAACAAATTAATTAAATTGTTATATGTATTCAGTGATTATACTATAAAGTTATTTTCCATTTAACGTCACCAGTTTTTGATTATTTTTATTCAAAATCGCTGAATTTTCACATTTGCCGCAATCCATGTTGTGCCTCAACATGGATTGCAGACTCGGCTAACTGCTGGCCTGCTGTGCAGTGAGACCGTATTGCTATATGAACTATATTATAAATTTCCATAGTTTAGTTAGCTCAGGTATATAATGTACAGTGTATTTTGTCAACAACTGTATGTGTGTAACGTATTTCTTGTGCTGAGCGATCATAAAACGGCTGCAAAAGACGCACTGTGTGAGGCTCGCAGTAATCCCGCCTCCTGGTGCCGGTTAATGCACCGACGGGAGCGCCACACCAACCAAAGCCCACACCCAAACCCTCTACGTGCAAGACCGAATCCACCCCAAAAAAAGTCACTTAACAAGAAGCCAAAAAGTGCAAAAACAACAATGCTCGCGCCGGAGGAGCCGTGAACGACTGCAGGGACACAACATTAGGTACACCTGCAGACTGCAGCACGGATTTTATATTTCATTCTTTCACAACTCCTCCAACATGAACACCACTGTTCCCGCACTTATAAGTAAAGGTAAGACTATAATAAGGTTTTTTTTAATTAAATGTGCTTTTTTGTGTGCTACAGTTTGTATGCGTAAAGTTAAAGTTAAGTTAAAGTACCAATGATTGTCACACACACACTAGATGTGGTGAAATTTGTCCTCTGCATTTGACCCATCCTCTTCTTCACCCCCTGGGAGGTGAGGAAAGCAGTGGGCAGCAGCGGCGCCGCGCCCGGGAATAATTTTTGGTGATTTAACCCCCAATTCCAACCCTTGATGCCAAGTGCCAAGCAGGGAAGAATGCTGGTATGAGATTTTAAACATAACCCGTTAACTGCTGCCAATCAAATGGTGAATAAGACACTCTTTAGGGTTCATATGTTTGTAAATCTGACTGTGATGAAGTCAGTGCCTCACCAGCCATCAACCTCACCGCACATCACTGGTTAAGGGGGTCAAATTACAGCTCAAAGAGGCAAAAGTGACTGTTTTTACTACACTTTTGTTTTGAAGGGGGAATTTCCAACTTCCTGTTGATTTTTTCTGAAGGATGTTAATGAATTAAATTTAGGTCTAAGTCAGACCTACATAGAGGTTGTTTTTTCATGTATCTACAACATTCCTACCGGAAGTTAGAAGCAGTTTTGTCTGTGTTTTTTTCCTAGGGGGCGCCAGAGCGCAATTTTGAGTTTTGGGGTTTGGTTTTTTATTAGATAGCAATTTTCGCCAGTCCTGATGTGTGTGTCAAATATGGTGAGTTTTAAAGCATGTTAAGGGGGTCAAATTACAGCTCAAAGAGGCGGCGGAATAATAATAATAATATAAAACGCACGAAATACAATAGGGTCCTCTGTCCCAACGGGACATTGCGGTCTCTAATTAGCTAACCTCAATGAACCCCAAAATACCTTAAAATAAGTATATTCTCACTAAGACCAACTGTCCTACTATATGAGTACGTATTTTCTATTGTTTCATTGAAAATAAAACAGCAAAGCCCATTTGGCTGTCATCTGTTTTAATTATGAGACACAATTGTGTCAAAGTCATGATTTTTTTTTTCTCATGCTTGAAATAAGAAATGATTACTTTCAAAAAGTAGTTTTATACTTGTGAGTGTTGATGACACAGCTTTGCAACAGTTGATGTTCTAGTTTCGAGCATGTTTTACTCAATATAGGTCATAAAATCTCAGCAACAAGCTGTAATATCTTACTGAGATAATTTAGGACCATAACCCTTAAAACAAGTAAAACACTCTAACATAAAATCTGCTTAGTGAGAAGAATTATCTTATCAGACAGAAAATGAGCAAATATCACCCTTATTTGAGATATTTAATCTTACTTAGTTTTCAGTTTTTGCAGTGTATATATATATATATATATATATATATATATATATATATATATATATATATATATATATATATACATGTGTCTATTATGGCTCTTAGAAATGACAATGAATCACAATAAATGTTTGACAAAATAGTTATGCTAAGTATATTAAAATGTTTTATGTGTCATATATGTGTATATTGGCGACTTGTCCAGTGTGAAGCACCCTGAAAGATTGTATTTTTCTCCAAAAGTTTCCTTCTGCGTGTTTCTAACTCCCAAGGTAACCAGAATATCAGACATACCTTAGTCATCGTCATGTGAATTCCTTTGCACAGCCAGTCTGTATAATGTACAAGGAGCCTGATCCTACTTCCATACATATTTTATATACATCAAGGTTGCTGAGTGCCTTTGTGTGACCATTGTTGGCATTGGACACCCCACATCTGCGGTCCCCTCCAAGGTTTCTCATTGTCATCCCTTTGGGTTGAGTTTTTTCTTGCCCTGATGTAGGATCTGAGCCGAGGATGTCGTTGTGGCTTGCGCAGCCCTTTGAGACACTCGTGATTTAGGGCTATATAAATATACTTTGATTGATTGATTGTGCTGCAATGTTGTTTACAACAGTGGTTCTAAACAACACTCGCACATTTGGTCCCATCACTACGTTTGACCTTGCAGTCTTTTTTCGCGGTGCTGTTTTTGTTCTTTTTATGCACTGCAGTTTTTTGTTATCTGCCTAAGTTTTGCTCTTAAAGGGGAACATTATCACAATTTCAGAAGGGTTAAAACCATTAAAAATCAGTTCCCAGTGGCTTATTTTATTTTTCAAATTTTTTTTCAAAATTTTACCCATCACGCAATATCCCTAAAAAAAGCTTCAAAGTGCCTGATTTTAACCATCGTTATATACACCCGTCCATTTTGCTGTGATGTCACACAGTGAAGCCAACTCAAACAAACATGGCGCATAGAACAGCAAGCTATAGCGACATTAGCTTGGATTCAGACTCGGATTTCAGCGGCTTAAGCGATTCAACAGATTACGCATGTATTGAAACGGATGGTTGTAGTGTGGAGGCAGGTAGCGAAAACGAAATTGAAGAAGAAACTGAAGCTATTGAGCCATATCGGTTTGAACCGTATGCAAGCGAAACCGACGAAAACGACACGACAGCCAGCGACACGGGAGAAAGCGAGGACGAATTCGGCGATCGCCTTCTAACCAACGATTGGTATGTGTTTGTTTGGCATTAAAGGAAACTAACAACTATGAACTAGGTTTACAGCATATGAAATACATTTGGCAACAACATGCACTTTGAGAGTGCAGACAGCCCAATTTTCATCAATTAATATATTCTGTAGACATACCCTCATCCGTGCTCTTTTCCTGAAAGCTGATCTGTCCAGTTTTGGAGTTGATGTCAGCAGGCCAGGGAAGCTAGGGTCGATATTCTTCTCTTGATCATCTTCGGTGGCATACGGGACGGTGTGAGCCAAGACATCCAGGGGGTTTAGCTCGCAAGCCATTGTTTGCCATGCTACCGAGGCCCTTTGTCCCTGAATTGCTCACACACTCCGGCAGATTCAATGGGGGTCTGGCGGCAGATTTCTTTGACTTTATCGTTGGAAATGCATCTGCTTTGAGTGTCGCAGGATATCCACACATTCTTGCCATCTCTGTCGTAGCATAGCTTTCGTCGGTAAAGTGTGCGGAACAAACGTCCAATTTCTTGCCACTTTCGCATCTTTGGGCCACTGGTGCAACTTGAATCCGTCCCTGTTCGTGTTGTTACACCCTCCGACAACACACCGACGAGGCATGATGTCTCCAAGGTACGGAAAACAGTCGAAAAAACGGAAAATAACATAGCTGATTTGACTCGGTGTTTGAGAAAATGGCGGATTGCTTCCCGTCATTGCTCCGAGAGCGAATAATAGAAAGGCGTTTAATTCGCCAAAATTCACCCATTTAGAGTTCGGAAATCGGTTAAAAAAATACATGGTCTTTTTTCTGCAACATCAAGGTATATATTGACGCTTACATAGGTTTGGTGATAATGTTCCCCTTTAAACACTGTCTTAAGCAATAAAGTCAATTTTTTTGCATACTCTTACCTTGTGTTTGCATCTTGGGATCCGCTAGTCTATTGGTGAGTTTTACCAAGCGTGACAATGCTGTAAGTATATATGTAATATAGTAACGGGTACATTTAGGATAATATTTATTATTTACGTACAGTACAGGCCAAAAGTTTGGACACACCTTCTCATCATTCAATGCGTTTTCTTTATTTTCATGACCTTTTACATTGTAGATTGTCACTGAAGGCATCACAACTATGAATGAACACATGTGGAGTTATATACTTAACAAAAAAATGGGGAAATAACTGAAAACATGTTTTATATTGTAGTTTCTTCAAAATAGCCACCCTTTGCTCTGATTACTTTTTCACACACTCTTGGCATTCTCCCGATGAGCCTCAAGCACACCTGTCAAGTGAATACCATTTCTGGTGACTACCTCTTGAAGCTCATCGAGAGAATGCCAAGAGTGTGCGAAAAAGTAATCAGAGGCGCATTTTGAAGAAACTAGAATATAAAAGATGTTTTCAGTTATTTTTTTTTGTTCAGTACATAACTCCACATGTGTTCATTCATAGTTTTGACGTCTTCAGTGACAATCTACAATGTAAATAGTGTTGCGTTTGGACCAGTTGTTCCTCCCAGGGAATTCAGGTTTCTGGTCGTCGCTCCCAAGCTCTTTACGACACTTAAAGCTGAGTAAAAGAACCACCAGAGACACAATAGGTATTTTGTAATATATTTGCAAAGCTTTGTAAATATCATGAGACCAGTCCAGCATAGAACATTCAATCGCGCAGCTAAGATGGTCTGATCTAAAAAATGGAAACCTTCTCTTCTATAAAGTCTCTCTCCCTCCCACCCTCACTGTCTTGTCTTTCCAGCCCAAACACATGCCCATTGTCCTCCGCACCTGGACATAAGAAGAGTTAAAAGAAGGAGTACCTCTCCTCCTTACATTCCACACTCAAGGTTAGCACACAGTATTTGCAGACCACCAAAAGACCACAATTGGAAGAAAAACACTAGCTGTTTTGTAATATGATTATGAAAGTAAAGAAGTAACACTTAAATACGGATATATGTAAATATCTGCCTCCGACAATAGTCATGAAAATAAAGAAAACACATTGAATGAGAAGGTGTGTCCAAACTTTTGGCCTGTACTGTATTTTGCTCATTTTAAGCATACGCGGCACATTAATTTAAAAAACGCGTCACAACATTCGCCTTTTTTTTCAACATCACTGATTTTTACTCAATGCAGAACTCAGGTGAGCCAACAAACATAATAAAACATCACTTACTGTACAGTGTCTGCTGTCATTAGGATGCTAATTGATAGAATCGTTATATATTCCCCTTTAGATGAAGGATGACTCAAAATCATCGCGAAGCAAAAGGGGGTGGAGCGAAGCGTCTTTTGGTGTCGTTCCCGGTCTAAATTGGCTGTCAAAGTGTACCAACTTGTCGGAATACGTCCTCATCCTTTTACTATCCAGGGGAGAGGCATGGTTTATGATCTACAATAAACTTCCACGAATGAAGAAGCAGATGAACACTCGATGATGTCCATATAGTGTTGCCAACTCCTCAGCAAAGAAGTAGTTATTGGCTGTCCTAAAAGTCTCTAAGATGACGTCATCACCTCGCTTGCATAATGTCTTGCTGTAGGAGAGATACAAAAGTGAGTTTAAAAAAAGTATGATTAGAACTGCAAATTAACTTTCTTCTTTGATTCTTAGTTGGTTTTTTTTATATTTTTTTATGCATTGTTAAATATTTAAGTATGACATTTGATCAAAAGAATGGAGGGTTTTGATATTCACTAATGATCCAATTCTAATGACTGGCTCATTAACATGAACAATGGAATTGGGATGTTGCAGTCATTTATATTAGCTTGACTTGACAGTGAAGAAATATTTACACCTCGCTCTCTAAACCGAGTCGGAAAAAGTGGCGGCTTTGCGCATGCGCATCTCATTTGCAATCTGGAAGTGTGAGGGTCTCTTCTGCACTGAGACATGATGAGCTAGCTAGTTAGATGTTCAACTTTTGTCACAGAGAGACACACATACTTGTCGCCAGTAGCTGTTTACAAAATTGGAAAGTGAAATTAGCGACAAGGTCGCCAAATTGGCAACATTGTGCACACAAGTTGGTGATCACGGCGCCGCTTTAATTAGTCCAGTGGTTCTTAACCTGGGTTCGATCGAACCCTAGGGGTTCGGTGAGTCGGCCTCAGGGGTTCGGCGGAGGTCAAAACACACCCGACTCATCGTGTAAATAAAAACTTCTCCCTATCGGCGTATTTCGGATACGGCAACAGCAAAAGTCAGACTGATTTGCAGGTGTGTAATTTGTTGTGAGTTTATGCACTGTGTTGGTTTTGTTGTTTGAACAAGGTGATGTTCATGCACGGTTCATTTTATGCACCAGTAAAGAAAACATGGTAACACTTTAGTATGGGGAACATATTCACCATTAATTAGTTGCTTATTAACATGCAAATTAGTAACATATTGGCTCCTAACTAGTCATTATTAAGTACTTATTAATGCCTTATTCGGCATGGCCTTATTATAACCCTAACCCTCTAACCCTGGCCCTAACCCTAACCAAATAACTCTAAATTAAGTCTTTGTTACTTAGAATATGTTCCCCTAGTGTCCAAATAACTCTAAATTAAGTCTTTGTTACTTAGAATATGTTCCCCTAGTATCCAAATAACTCTAAATTAAGTCTTTGTTACTTATAATATGTTCCCCTAGTGTCCAAATAACTCTAAATTAAGTCTTTATTTCTTGGAATATGTTCCCTTAGTGTCCAAATAACTCTAAATTAAGTCTTTGTTACTTAGAATATGTTCCCCTAGTGTCCGAATAACTCTAAATTAAGTCTTTGTTTCTTGGAATATGTTCCCTAGTGTCCAAATAACTCTAAATTAAGTCTTTATTTCTTGGAATATGTTCCCCTAGTGTCCAAATAACTCTAGATTAAGTCTTTGTTTCTTGGAATATGTTCCCTAGTTTCCGAATAACTCTAAATGAAGTCTTTGTTACTTAGAATATGTTCCCCTAGTGTCCAAATAACTCTAAATTAAGTCTTTGTTACTTAGAATATGTTCTCCTAGTGTCCAAATAACTCTAAATTAAGTATTTGTTACATTTAATATGTTCCCCTAGTGTCCAAATAACTCTAAATTAAGTCTTTGTTACTTAGAATATGTTCCCCTAGTGTCCAAATAACTCTAAATTAAGTCTTTGTTACTTAGAATATGTTCTCCTAGTGTCCAAATAACTCTACATTAAGTCTTTGTTACTTAGAATATGTTCCCCTAGTGTCCAAATAACTCTAAATTAAGTCTTTGTTACTTATAATATGTTCCCCTAGTGTCCAAATAACTCTAAATGAAGTCTTTGTTTCTTGGAATATGTTCCCTAGTGTCCAAATAACTCTAAATTAAGTCTTTATTACTTAGAATATGTTCCCCTAGTGTCCAAATAACTCAAAATTAAGTCTTTGTTACTTAAAATATGTTCTCCTAGTGTCCAAATAACTCTAAATTAAGTCTTTGTTACATTTAATATGTTCCCCTAGTGTCCAAATAACTCTAAATTAAGTTTTTGTTACTTGGAATATGTTCCCCTAGTGTCCAAATAACTCTTAATTAAGTATGTGTTACTTAGAATATGTTCCCCATACTAAAGTGTTACCAAAAACATATAACTTTGTCTTGAATTTGACAAAAAAACAACATTTTATTTTTCACTAAAGAAGGGTTCGGTGAATGCGCATATGAAACTGGTGGGGTTCGGTACCTCCATCAAGGTTAAGAACCACTGAATTAATCTGTCTGCGTTAGCACTTATAATAACAATATCACTAACACTTAATATTCAAGTCTAGAAATGTAAATGGAGTATTGTTGCTGCTTTTTGGGTGGTTATTTTTGGGGTTTTATGGGCGTAAGCGGACATTTATTTGTTTGTTTCTGAGTTAGAACGCATTAAAAAAAACAAAAAAAAAAACATCCGTCGTCATGTCTTTGATAATGACTGTGAATGATAGGCAACATTCCCGAAAAAAAGTGCAGTGCCCCTTTTAGCAAGAAGCTTGGTGAGAAAGAGAGAAACAAAAAAAAGTCGATAGGAGCTCCTTTTTAACATTTAAGTTGGTGAGGTGAGGATGAATATAAGAAAAGCGAGTAACAAGGCCAGCATGGAAAGAGAGGAGCTGGCTAACAATCTCAAGGGAGCAAAATCCACACTCACCAAGAATAGAGTCGGCTGTAATGAATTGAGATCCTGCAAAGCCCGCAAGGCCCCTATAAAAAAGACATACTCTATGTAAATTGCTGGACGTCACTAAGATGATCGATAGAGGAGTACGACGGGGGCTTAGCTTCGAGGAGTGAGTCTAGTGCTCAAACTAGGATTTTTTTTATTTTTAATATAGCACCAAAATAGTCTTCATCAATGAATTCATGATTTGAAGAGCATTTATCAGGACTTTTCTGGCTCATTCCCTACCTTTCCTCTCTTAAATCTTCAGGATATCTTCTTTTCATGAAAAAAATAACACCATTCATCGAAACAAATACAATATCTTTTTTCAGCTATTAAATGTTAGTTGACCTTATACTACATCAACAACTAGAAAAGTACTCAGACCTCTAGTAAAAAAAAAAAGTCATGAATCCAGACGGTGATCCAGATCAGCCCCAAAATGTAATCACTTGTTCCTTATTCCATTTCTAACGCTCCCTGAAAGGTACATTTTTGAGCTTGCGTAAGCGGAAAGAAAGAAATGGAGTATAGTTTCTTGTCAGTCTTCCACTGTTTTTGTCTCTGTGGGTGGAGGTGGGGTACCTATCATACACACACAGAAGTTGGAAGCTGTACCGTACATGTAATGTACAGTAGAAATTATTTGGATGAGCACCAAATAGTAATCACTTGTTCTTTATCCAATTTCAGACATTTCCTGAAAGTTGGATAGTTTTGATGCCTTCAGTGACAATCTACAATGTAAATAGTCATGAAAATAAAGAAAACACATTGAATGAGATGTGTCCAAAATTTTTTGGCCTGTACTGTATATATATATATATATATATATATATATATATATATATACATATATATATACATATATACAGGTAAAAGCCAGTAAATTAGAATACTTTGAAAAACTTGATTTATTTCAGTAATTGCATTCAAAAGGTGTAACTTGTACATTATATTTATTCATTGCACACAGACTGATGCATTCAAATGTTTATTTCATTTAATTTTGATGATTTGAAGTGGCAACAAATGAAAATCCAAAATTCCGTGTGTCACAAAATTAGAATATTGTGTAAGGGTTAAATTTTGAAGACACCTGGTGCCACAAACTAATCAGTTGATTAACTCAAAACACCTGCAAAGGGCTTTAAATGGTCTCTCAGTCCAGTTCTGAAGCCTACACAAACATGGGGAAGACTTCAGATTTGACAGCTGTCCAAAAGGCAACCATCGACACATTGCACAAGGAGGGAAAGACACAAAAGGTTATTGCTGAAGAGGCTGGCTGTTCTCAGAGCTCTGTGTCCAAACACATTAATGGAGAGGCAAAGGGAAGGAAAAACTGTGGTCAGAAAAAGTGTACAAGCGATAGGGATCACCGCGCCCTGGTCAAGATTGTGAAAAAAAACCCATTGAAAAATGTGGGGGAGATTCAGAAGGAGTGGACAGCTGCTGGAGTCAGTGCTTCAAGATCCACCACCAAGAGACGCTTGAAAGACATCGGTTTCAACTGCCGCATACCTCGTGTCAAGCCACTGTTGACCAAGAAACAGCGCGCAAAGCGTCTCACCTGGGCTAAGGAAAACAAGAGCTGGACTGCTGCTGAGTGGTCCAAAGTCATGTTTTCTGACGAAAGCAAATTTTGCATTTCCTTTGGAAATCGAGGTCCCAGAGTCTGGAGGAAGACAGGAGAGGCACAGGATCCACGTTGCCTGAAGTCTAGATGGTTTGGGGTGCCATGTCATCTGCTGGTGTCGGTCCACTCTGTTTCCTGAGATCCAGGGTCAACGCAGCCGTCTACCAGCAAGTTTTAGAGCACTTCATGCTTCCTGCTGCTGACCTGCTCTATGGAGATGGAGATTTCAAGTTCCAACAGGACTTGGCGCCTGCACACAGCGCAAAATCTACCTGTGCCTGGTTTACGGACCATGGTATTTCTGTTCTAAATTGGCCCGCCAACTCCCCTGACCTTAGCCCCATAGAAAATCTGTGGGGTATTGTGAAAAGGAAGATGCAGAATGCCAGACCCAAAAACGCAGAAGAGTTGAAGGCCACTATCAGAGCAACCTGGGCTCTCATAACACCTGAGCAGTGCCAGAAACTCATCGACTCCATGCCACGCCGCATTAACGCAGTAATTGAGGCAAAATGAGCTCCAACCAAGTATTGAGTATTGTACATGCTCATATTTTTCATTTTCATACTTTTCAGTTGGCCAACATTTCTAAAAATCCCTTTTTTGTATTAGCCTTAAGTAATATTCTAATTTTGTGACACACGGAATTTTGGATTTTCATTTGTTGCCACTTCAAATCATCAAAATTAAAATGAAATAAACATTTGAATGCATCAGTCTGTGTGCAATGAATAAATATAATGTACAAGTTACACCTTTTGAATGCAATTACTGAAATAAATCAAGTTTTTCAAAATATTCTAATTTACTGGCTTTTACCTGTATATATATATATATATATATATATATATATATATATATATATATATATATATATATATATATATATATATATATATATATATCTCCTGACGATTGAGGGTACCCCCCCTCATGAAACAGGCCTGTAGAGATGAAATAGTCTTGTGATTTTTTTCCCCACACATACATATATATATATATATATATATATATATATATATATATATATATATATATATGTATATATATTAGAGATGCGCGGATAGGCAATTATTTCATCCGCAACCGCATCAGAAAGTCGTCAACCATCCGCAATCCACCCGATCTAACATTTGATCAGAACTGCATCCGCCCGCCATCCGCCCGCCATCCGCCCGCCATCCGCCCGCCATCCGCCCGCACCCGCCCCTTGTTATATATCTAATATAGACGATGCAAGGCATTAGTGAGGTTATAAAGCTTTTGCCTGTTAAAGAAAGGAGACTGATCCAACGCAGCACAGACATTCGCGTGCCACGCTGTCACAACCCAGACGCACACCAGTGCGCAATCATATGGGAGCCGCGCTGAGCGCACCTCCAAGCGCGTCTCACTGCCGGCGACGGCCGGGTATGGGCCCGACGCTCCAGCGCCATCCATTTTCAGGGCTAGTTGATTCGGCAGGTGGGTTGTTACACACTCCTTAGTGGGTTCTGACTTCCATGGCCACCGTCCTAGCTGCTGTCTATATCAACCAGGGTGAGCCCCACCCCTTTCGTGAGCGCACTGCGCGCGGAGTGACCCCTGTTACGTGCCCCCGGCAACAGGGGTGGCGGGCAGGTAAGCTGCGCGGGCGGAGCGCGCGGAGTGACCCCTGTTACGAGCCCCTGGCCACGGGGGTGGCGGGCAGGTAAGCTGCTTACCTGCTGCGCGTGACGCCGGCCGCGGCGAAGGCGGACGAGGCGGGGTGTCGGTGCGGTGGTGACCCTGGACGTGCGTCGGGCCCTTCTCGCGGATCGCCTCAGCTACGGCTCCCGGTGGGGCCCTCTCGGGGGAAGGGGCTTCGGTCCCGGACCCCGGCGAGGCGTCGGGGGCCTTCTCCGCTCCGTAAAAGTGTCCATCTCTTTTTTTTTTTTTCTTCTGTTGTGGCATATGCTGCAGGTGCCTGCTCGTTTTTCGTATGTGGGTAACAACATTTAACTATGTATATATATTTCCGAATTGGTTTAACTGCCACCCGCCTGAATCTATTTAAAATCTAATTTTTTTTAATTTCAATCGCCCGACCCGACCCGACCCGACCCGCTGATAAAATCTAATTTTTTAAAATTCCATCCGCCCGATACGCGGATAATCCGCGGACTCCGCGGTTGTGCCCGCAAACCGCGCATCTCTAATATATATATATATATATATATATATATATATACATACCGTATTTTTCGGACTATAAGTCACAGTTTTTTGGCCGGGGGTGCGACTTATACTCAGGAGCGACTTATGTGTGAAATTATTAACACATTACCGTAAAATATCAAATAATATTATTTAGCTCATTCACGTAAGAGACTAGACGTATAAGATTTCATGGGATTTAGCGATTAGGAGTGACAGATTGTTTGGTAAACGTATAGCATGTTCTATATGTTATAGTTATTTGAATGACTCTTACCATAATATGTTACGTTTACATACCAGGCACGTTTTCAGTTGGTTATTTATGCGTCATATAACGTACACTTATTCAGCCTGTTCACTATTCTTTATTTATTTTAAATTGCCTTTCAAATGTCTATTCTTGGTGTTGGGTTTTATCAAATAAATTTCCCCAAAAAATGCGACTTATACTCCAGTGCGACTTATATATGTTTTATTTCCTTCTTTATTATGCATTTTCGGCCGGTGCGACTTATACTCCGGAGCGACTTATAGTCCAAAAAATACGGTATATATATATATATATATATATATATATATATATATATATATTCCGCTCTACTCCAATATTGAGCACTGTTTAATGGTTAAACCAAAGCAACCTCGGCTATATGTATATATATATATATATATATATATATATATATATATATATTTATATATATATATATATATATATATATATATATATATATATATATATATATATATATATATGCATATACACATATAGTATATATACATATATATACTGTATATATATATATATATATATATATATGCATATATATATATATATATATAAGTATATATAAAATATGCATGCATATATACATACATATGTATATATTTATGCGCAAACTAATTTTATGCACATTGTGTGCACACTCTCTGTGCCTTTTTTACTCTAATTCTCTGTTTGTCTATGGACAATGGGCCTTTTCGCACAAAGAAGGGGGAGATTAGAAGAGAATGGCTATTTTTAAAACGTTTTAAAAAGTTTTCTAACTTGCACAAATAAAAATATTTGAAAATATCAAGCACGCGCACAAAAAGTATGGTTTTTACATGCAAGGATTTTGGCACCGTTTTGACGCCATATTTATGTTCCTCGAGGGAAAGCTCGCTTTGCAAACCTCTGTACTCTGCAATATGTGAAAAATGCAATATGGAAGAAGAGTTAAGGAGAGTAAAAGTCTTGGCTGTCTTCACGGATGCCAGCTGGTGCAGCTGTGCGAGAATATGTTGGTAAACTTCACTCCCAACAAAGCCATAAGCTTTTAGCTCGTTGGCCAGCGCGCTCGACTCTCAGTTTGCATCCCATGGTTTGATTTAGTGTGAAGGAGTCGGAGCCAGTTGGGTTACAGCTCTGCACACCAACATGTCATGGCTTCTTTTCTGGGCTCATGCCTTACTACCTCCATGAAGTTTTCTCAGTGAGAAGTTTCTGCATAATCCTGCCAGCAAATACACTTTCACAAACACTACAAGAGGTCATTTGTCTGGGTTTCTATGACAACCATAACCACATTTGGGAGTTGAGCACTGACCCGGGGTCAGTACACAGCAGGAGTTCTCCCCTCTGTCATCCAAACCTGCAGCTCTTTACACATCCATACATCACCTTATAGTGTAGACGCCAAAATCTTGTTATTCCCCAGGAACTTTCATCTGGCCACTCTACTTTTTTCAAACATTTTGGTCCAAACAAAAGTTTACTTGAAAAAATTATATTGATATTATGTGTGGTTCGCCTTTATATAAAAACATCCATCCAGATCCTGTATCGCTTGTCCTCAGTGGGGTCATGAATGAGTTGGAGTCTATAGCAGGGGTGTCAAACTCATTTTAGCTCAGGGGCCGCATGGAGGGAAATCTGTGCACACGCGGGCCGGACTATTAAAATCATGGCATTAAAACTAAAAAAATAAACACAACTTCAGATTGTTTTCTTTGTCTTACTTTGGCCAAAAGCATTCTGAAAATATTACAATAAAAATATATTTAAAAAAATACCGGCAGCGGTAAAGTTTAGATCCATGGAGGAAAGAAGAAATTGAATGAGTGTTTACAACTGAATACATTTACATATGCATAAACATTTGTTTTCTTTTGTATTATTTTTTAAATGAATTAAGTAACATTTATGGCAACCTTTTTCCAAAACACAATATAGAATGTGTGTTATGGTTCACACTCCTGCCGCGTCTCATCCTGCGGTGCGCTCTGCTGAGTGGGCGTTCCCCTCCGGCTGCAGAGGATCAGCAATCAACACACCTGCCCATGATGAGAGTCCTGCCTTCATAAGCCAGCACGTCCTGAGATCCAATGCCAGAACGTAGCTACTTGTACTCGTAGCTACTATTTCTTTACTTTATAAACAATATAAATGACAAAATATTTTGTGATGATAAAAAAATATTGATGCAATCATTGTAGTATCGACTCCATACGGCTCTTGTACTTGGTATCATTACAGTCGATGTCTGTGTCGATCCACCCATGGCAATTGTTTACATTCAGGAGCGCTAGCTTGGTGTTAGCGGATAGCTATTTTATCCTCCTGCATGTTTAGCTATTCCTCGTCCTGCGGGTATGATACTTGTAAGAAACACACTTTGTTTGTTGCCATGGAGACAAGGATTAGTGATTGAAAAGCACCTAAAACACTGCCGACTGCGGATGGACGCTAGCCGCTAGCTAGCTCGTCATGTTTTAAAACACCCCTTGCAGAGCGGCGCTTTGGTGTTTAAAGCTTCACCTTTATTGTCAGTTTTTAAGCCAAAATGCATCCATTCTCCCTTTCTGCAGGGTAAAATAGAGATAGAACTCATTAAATGTTTATTAAACTAAACTATTAGGGCTCTTTTAGTAATCGTACAATGTAACCATAAATTACATTCACAGTTATGAAGGACACTTAACATCTAAAACAAATTCGTAAAATCACAAGCTAATAAGGCCTTAAAACAACTGTTGCGCAACTTTTTGAAAAAAGCTGGCACAAAATTTGACATTTTAGGCCACAACAATTGTAGAAAAGGGGCCTGCAAAATTCTGGATGGACTGAATAAGAGCATTGGACACTGAACATATTTTAGTACAGTATGTTAAGTATTCGTACAGTACCGTATTTTTCTTACTATAAGGCACACTTAAAATCCTTATATTTTCTCAAAAATCGTCAATGTGCGCCTTAATACCCGGTCCGGTTAACTCTGGTTGTGCTTACTGACCTCAAAGCAATTTTATTTGGTACATAATAAGTAATGATAAGTGTGACCAGTAGATGGCAGTCGCACATACAAGATATGTGTGGGCTGCAGCTTGACGCCCCGTGTTCAATAAATCCAATCTGCTGGCAAGTACAAGTTAGCAAGCAATACCAAAACTTTGAATGTTCCATTGAGACTATAGAACATTACACTCGGCGCTCAAAAACCTGGCAAAATGTTTTAGTGCGACTTTGGTAAGCTCCAAAGCAGCACCGCTTAATGGATTGTCGGCGCATTACGACGACCGTAGTCAGACGTACTGTGCTTCAACGTATCGGTATTATTAGGGTTTGTGCAAAAGGACTTCTAAATTGCACCTATTAGGAGACATCATCTGGCGTTTTGTATCGACCCAATATCCAAAACCGACTTTTCTTACCCATTGGTACCTGCTGATGTGTATTTGGGATCTGCATAAGTCCCGAAAACTTTGTGCGCGTCCGCCATTGTAGCTCGCTCCGTAGTCAATTAACCCATTATTTCTCTCTCTTCTCTTGTTGTGTGGCATTCATCCTCCGCTGTTGCCATTTCTAATAGAAAGTATCGTACAGTTCTAACATATATCAGTCAGTAGACTCGCTATGGAAGGGCTAAAAACTACCGGTGCTACAAAGATGGCGGGGAGAAGACACAGTTGAAATGAAGCCACGATAATAAGACCGCCCACAAAACGGTGCATCCTGACTCGACTGTCAGAAAGTGGCTTGAAGATGATCTGTAAAACATCATCTATGCAACATTTTGACCAAAGAACCACCGTTACATGTTATGTAGACCACAAGGACGTGTTTTAAAGTACCAGTCGAGTGGGAAAACAAGTTGCCTCTATACTGAAGCTATTGAAAAACCAAAAGATTTCCAAAGTTTGCGAGTAAATAGATAAGATCAAAATAGCATCAATATAAATGGGATTCCCGAGCCATTTTGAGAGATAATGAGGAAGCCAGTTGTTATGTTGGGGGCGCGTGGCTGCGCTGAAAGTGTTCCCTCCAACGCAGAAAACAGGTAGGATTAAGGTTTTAATTAATTCAAAACTGAGGATGCTGCCAAGCGTGGAGCTAAAAAAACCCAAAATGTCACCAAGAGTGAAAAACAAGGAATGCTAGTGTGTAGTAGGGGGGTATCCCTTTATGGAGGATGCCTGTGAGTGACTTAGTTTAACCTGGGGAGACTGGTGCACAGACAGTCACCACACGATCCTTGACAGATCCGGGTCAGGGTCCAGTGGCATGGAGTCCAAGACGACTGGGGACCCTTTTCGGCTGCAGCCTTCTTCCGCCATTGTGACGCTCCATAGGGTTAGCAGTCATCCTCCGCCTGTTCCACCGTTGAGGTCTTGGGTTGTTATTTCCCCATAACTGGGCCCACATGGATGTGGGGGTGCCTTCTTCCGCCATCGCAGCCGTTGTGGTGGTTCATACATCTACCGTCTTCCGCCTGCTCTGCCGTTGAGGTCTTCACCGTATCCCTGGCTAGGGGGCAGTCAGGTACTAGGCCTTTGCCAAGGGCCACCTGGGATAACAGTAGTAAAGGGGTTAACCTCCTAGTGCCCCAAGACCCCATAGAGGAGCCTCCACTGCTGGATCCAATCCAATCAATCCAATCCACTTTATTTTTATAGCACATTTAAACAACAAAATGTTTCCAAAGTGCTGCACAACAATATTAAAAAACAATATTCAAATATTATCCTTAGCTCCACCAATGACTGAATAAAACAAAAAATAAATACATATAAAACCAATATAAAAAAACAATATCAAATAAATATGATTAAAAACGGTAAGGGTAAAACCAATTAAAACAGTAAATAGAAATCAAAATTTTAAAAACACAGAGGACAACAGAGGACCACACAACTCACATAGTGTTAAAAGCCAGAGAATAAAAGTGGGTCTTAAGACGAGACTTCAGTGACGTGCAGTCACTAGAGGCAGGTGAGGCCCCATGGAAAGAAAATAAATGTAAAAATAATTTTTTTTTATTAAATTGTTATATGTATCCAGTGATTATACTATAAAGTTATTTTCCATTTAACTTCACCGGATTTAGATTATTTTTATTTAAAATCGCTGAATTTTCACATTTGCCGTTCAAAAACTGAGAAGAGACGGTGCGGTGAACAGCAGCTAATTGAGGCACGTCACTCAGTTGTGCCTCAACATGGATTGCTGACTCGGCTAACTGCTGGCCTGCTGTGCAGTGAGACCGTATTGCTATATGAATTATATTATACATTTCCATAGTTTAGTTAGCTGAGGTATATAATGTACAGTGTATTTTGTCAACAACTGTATGTGTGTAACGTATTTCTTGTGCTGAGCGATCATAAAACGGCTGCAAAAGACGCACTGGCTGAGGCTCGCAGTAATCCCGCCTCCTGCACCCCCGCCGTAGAATGCAACCCCTGACGGGAGTGTTATATCAAGTAAAGCCCACACTTAAACTTTCCACGTGCAAGATTGAATCTATTTAAAAAAGTTATTTCATAAGAAGCCAAAAAGTGCAAAAACAATAATGTTCGTATTGGAGGAGTTGTGAATGACTGCAGGACCACAAAATTAGGTACACCTGCAGACTGCAGGTGTACGTAATTCACAACTCCTCCAACACGAACATGATTGTTTTTGCACTTTTTGGCTTCTTATTAAATAACTTTTGTAACCTATTTTTATGGGCTTTCCTCTTTGTGATGTTAAGTTCCTGTTATGCGCTGTTATACAGTATATGCCTTGAGCTCTTATTTTGAAGGCGCTAAGAGCGGAAGTGATAACACGTTGGAGTGGAGCGGAGGTTTTTGAAAGAAGGTAAATAAAGTGGTCCTCGTGTAAACTGGAGCCTCTGTGTTTGTTATTTTGTAGTTTCATACAGTATAGGCGACATTTATAAACCCTCGGTTACACTTTTTTAAATAGATTCAATCTTGCACCTGGAAAGTTTAAGTGAGGGCTTTAGTTGATATAACACTCCCGTCAGGGGGTGCATTAATCCAGCACAACAGCGGCACATGGACTTCATTTATAAGTAAAGGTAAGACCATAATAACGTTTTTTTAATTAAATGTGCTTTTTTGTGTGCTACAGTTTGTATGTGTAAAGTTAAAGCTAAGTTAAAGTACCAATGATTGTCACACACACACTAGGTGTAATGAAATTTGTCCTCTGCATTTGACCCATCCCCTTGATCACCCCCTGGGAGGTGAGGGGAGCAGTGGGCAGCAGCGGCGCCGCGCCCGGGAATAATTTTTGGTGATTTAACCCCAAATTCCAACCCTTGATGCTGAGTGCCAAGCAGGGAAGAATGCTGGTATGAGCTTTTAAACATAACCCGTTAACTGCTGCCAATCAAATGGTGAATAAGATACTCTTTAGGGTTCATATGTTTGTAAATCTGACTGTGATGAAGTCAGTGCCTCACCAGCCATCAACCTCACCGCACGTCACTGCGAGACTTAAAAAACTCCACTGTGGGAGCAGTTCGAACATGGAAGGGCAGAGTGTTCCAGAGCTTAGGGCCGACCACAGAGAAGGCCCTGTCTACCCTGGTTTTAAGTCTGGTCTTGGGCACTACGGGCTGGAGCTGGCTCTCGGACCTCAGAGCGCGCACAGGAATGTAAATTTGGATGAGGTCCAAGATATACTGAGGTGCCAGTCCATGTAAAGCTTTAAAAACAAACAGCAAGGTTTTAAAATCAATTCAAAGATGAACTTGGATGGATGCACTTTAACGTCATGCCCAGGACACAGAAAAAATCACTAGAGCGAGGAGAAAAAAAACAAAACCAGGAGAAGGTAACTGTTGCTTATAGCAAACATTGACCCAGCAACTAATGCTGGGTGACAGACAACTATAAAGGGGAGTGATCAATCAAAACACCTGGTGGGAACACTAATTGCTAAACAAAGACAGGTGAGGAGAATCAGTGCCCATGGAAACCAACAGTAAACAGGGATTAAAGAAGGTGCACCCAGGAAACAGACTAAAACAGGAAAACTACCAAACATAAATCATGCCATGACTCGGGTGACGGATCATGACCCCAGTCACGTAATCGTGTGACGCCGAGGTATGAACCCCAGATCCCTTCCCCACCAACAACAATGCAAACCATGCACATTGTGTGGGAGCTAATAACAACTAATTTTGGACAAATGTTCGTCCAGAACCTCATACTGTTGATCCTGAATATAAGCTCCAAGTTTTAAAAGCTCTGCTTAACAGATCCGGCTTTAGTGAAACACTAAGCATCGTGTAGCAGCATTGCTAAGTGCTAAAGAAGGAATACAAACTAAAAACATAATAAAAACGATAGCTTACTGTACAATGTCTGCTCTTACTTCGATGACGACTGATAGGACATCCTTATCTTCCTGTTTAGATGACGAATTAATCATGACGCACACCATACTTGCCAACCTTGAGATCTCCGAATTCGGGAGATAGGGGGGGTTTGAGGTGGGCGGGGTTGGGGGGGCTGGGTTTGGTGGTAGCAGGGATGTATATTGTAGCATCCCGGAAGAGTTAGTGCTGCAAGGGGTTCTGGGTATTTGTTCTGTTGTGTTTATGTTGTGTTACGGTGCGGATGTTCTCCCGAAATGTGTTTGTCATTCTTGTTTGGTGTGGGTTCACAGTGTGGCGCACATTTGTAACAGTGTTAAAAATGTTTATACGGCCACCCTCAGTGTGACCTGTATGGCTGTTGACCAAGTATGCTTGGCTTATGTGTGTGTAAAAGCCGCACATATTATTTGACTGGGCCGGCATGCTGTTTGTATGGAGGAAAAGCGGACGTTACGACAGGTTGTAGAGGACGCTAAAGGCAGTTCCTTTAAGGCACACCCCCAATACTGTTGTACGGGTGGAAATCGGGAGAAATTCGGGAGATTTTCGGGAGGGGCGCTGAAATTCGGGAGTCTCCCGGGAAAATTGGGAGGGTTGGCAAGTATAACGCACACAAAGGGTTAACAAGGAAAAGTCTCCCTGCAGACACTGTCTTCGGTTGTGTGTGTTTGTCTCCATCTCCAGGTATAAATTGAATGTTGCAGATGAAGTCATTCATGGCTAAATCCTCCTAATATCCAGATGAGAGGCATGATTTATGATCTAGAAAGACTCTGAGCAGTAGCATCGATGACGCAAAAGCCTCTTTTTCTTCTTCACAATTTTACGGCAGTTTGCATCCGAACATGTTGCCTTAATAATAATAGTAATAATAATAGATTTTATTTGTAAAAAGCACTTTACATTGAGTAAACAACCTCAAAGTGCTACAGTGTATTAAAAAAATAAAAATAAAAAGATAATAAGAAAATAACTAAAAATAAAAACTAGAACAGCCAAATAGCTAGAACTCGTATGCATATATTTAAAAAAAAATTTTTTTTTTAAAAGAAGGGTTTTTAAGCCTTTTTAAAAAGCATCCACAGTCTGTGGTGCCCTCAGGTGGTCAGGGAGAGCGTTCCACTGACTGGGAGCGGCGGAGCAGAAAGCCCGGTCTCCCGTTACTGCCATCTTCCGTTTCATTTTATGATTACATTAAAGTTTCTCCTTGAGTCCAGTACAGCATAAACTATAGCTAGCTCTCAGTTATCAATGCTAAAAAAAATGCTCTGTCTGCGTCAGCGCGTATAATAACAACATTATGAATAGTTGGTTATTATTCAGGTCACACAATGTATAAAGAGTATTGTTTGCGAGGTTTTTGGATCGTCATTGAGAGGGTTTTGTGGGCAAAACAGAGTGCCCCCATGGACTCCATTGTTAGCAGCATTTTTATATATTTATTCATTTACGACTAAGATTGCATAAAAATAGAAAAAACATGTGCTCATGTCCTTATATAGGGATTGTTAATGATAGACAGCACATCTCTTTCTAATTTGTGCGTATTTCCAGTATGACTGAGCTGATACTAAACGGTCAAAGTGCACAAGCTTTCCTGCAGTGACGTCAATCTCCGGAAATAGCCGAAGGTATTCGGAACGAAATATTAAAAATGGCTGACTAATTTTGTGGCATTTTCACATACTTTGCGGATTGTAAATACAACTGGATATGGTTTAATAGATACATGGAAACACAATTAAGCATATAAAGTCAACTTGTTTTTCCACTCTACTGTGTATGAAAACAGACCCACTCATCGGGTCTATACATTAATCCATTGCGCCCTATGGTCCGAAAAAAAATAAATGTATATATAACACCTCTGAATAAGAAGTGAATGTTTTCATGTCTAATCAACACAATTATATACAAGCATGGGTACCTTTGACATTAGAACACATTTCCTGGTACCTGGGAATCAATGGCACCATTTTTTGCCTCATTTGTGTGTTCATGAATGAATGAATGAATTAAATAAGTTCATTTCGGTCATATAATCAACCCATCCATCCATCCATTTTCTACCGCTTATTCCCTTCGAGGTTGCGGGGGGTGCTGGAGCCTATCTCAGCTACAATCGGGCGGAAGGCGGGGTACACCCTGGACAAGTCACCACCTCATCGCAGGGCCAACACAGATAGACAGACAACAGTCACACTCACATTCAACCATCAACCATTAACCATTTTGTGTGACCATGTTTCATGTGCTAATGTTATTTTCCATCCATCCATTTTCTACCGCTTAATCCCTTTGGGGTCGCGGGGGGCGCTGGAGCCTATCTCAGCTACAATCGGGCGGAAGGCGGTGTACACCCTGGACAAGTCGCCACCTCATCGCAGGGCCAACACAGATAGACAGACAACATTCACACTCATTTTGTTTAGTAAAAAAAACAACTTTTAAAAACATTTAACACTAAGTTGATAACAATGACTATGCTGTCTAATTGTTATTTATTGTTGTCTTACACTTCTCAGTCTCATTTGCAAGTATTATTGAGTAGTTGCAGTTCCAAGATATTAAACGGTGGTATTGTATAGACTATGGTTTGTTGCCTAGCCAGGAAGTAGTCTTTGCCATTTATCTAAATGTGTCTTTTGCTGAGCCCTACAATGTGTTGATACTGTAAGTATTGCCAGGGGCGCCGCTAGGGATTTTGGGCCCCATGAAAAGAATCTTTACAGGGCCCCCAACACAGTGTCATTATTTTTTCTGTATTATAATTTCATCATCATTAGGGGCCTCTCTGGGCCCCCCTCCATCATGGGCCCCTAGAATCCGTCTCCTTTACCCCCCCCTTTTCGGCGCCCCTGAGTATTGCACTTATTACACACCAGCTGTTTGACTGTCACGTGCATCTTAATTGTAGTTTTCATTACCAAAATTGGAGGTGTCGAACTCGCCATTTAAAATTGCTAATGCTGATCACTGGCATGTCAATGGCAAATCCAATTTAAACCATCATCGAGGTAGCGTATTTTGCACAAGTTCAAGCTTTTGTTATTAGGCATACTTGCTTTGTTGGTATGAAAAAAATACAACATTATCGAGAGGCAGTTTGGCTGAGTTCTCTCTGAGTTCTGCCCACCAAGTTCTTCAGCCGATACCCAGTTTGCAACCAGACATGACAGTGCAACAAAGTTAGCATTCATTTAATTTGATTAAATATAGACAAGTATAAAAGTACCGAATTCGGAACCCATCCCTATTTAATTATACGTTTGCATTTTATTAAACTTTAATTTAATTATTTTATCCATTATTTTTCTTCTACTGTACATCTGTTTTGTTCCCTGCAAAGGGTGGTTTGCATGCATCATACAAAAGGAAAAAAATAAAATACTCAAACACAATGTCAACAAAGTGTATTTAATTTCATGGTGCTCACCATCCCCATGCCTTTCGGTTTCTTTTTGCAAAACAGTGTTTTTTTTCCGCCTCGGGTAGAATTAAATAAGATACTCAATTAGGCAAAACCAACTCTGAGTCAATTTTTTTTAAATCAGAAATCTATTCAGTTATAATTGAGAAGAAGCACATCCAGAGACAAATACATGTTTTATTCATAGACCTATTACAGCTCTTTCAAACTCGTCCAACAAGACAAAGAAATATTCGTTTGCAGCCCGAAAAGGACGCTGGTACACCATGTAAGGAACACTGTGTGCATCACTTGACTTCATTATATAGATCATGTCAACGTCATTAGAACAGAAACATTTCTCCTGCATGAGAAACATGTGGCTGCAGTGTTTCGTCTTAATGTGTGACCAGGCGCTTATCTCTTCAAATATTCAGATTTTTTTATGGAAGCATTATTGTAGCAACATTCTTTGCAAACATGTATCTCAATCTGTGTGTGTGTGTGTGTGTGTGTAATCAGATCTGTGCTTGCCTGTCCTGATTTGTGTGTCCGTAAAATAAAACAAAAAAAACTGTCTGTGTAAAAAAAAAATGTAGCAGTCTTCAGAATTGTGTGAAGTCTTTTTACTCGTGACTTGTGAGTTCATATTCAGATTAGTTTGCGTGTAGTGCAATATTTCGTGTGCGTATCTAAATTTGTGTGCGTGTGTTAGTGTTGTCCCGATACCAATATTTTGGTACCGGTACCAAAATGTATTTCGATGAAATAAAGGTGAGCACAAAAAATGGCATTTTTGGCTTTATTTTAGCAAAAAATCTTACTGTACATTAAACATATGTTTTTTATTGCAACTTTGTGGTTGAATAAAATAGTGAACATACAAGACAACTTGTCTGTTATTAGTAAGTAAGCAAACAAATGCTCCTAATTTAGCTGCTGACGTATGCAGTAACATATTGTGTCATTTATCATTCTATTATTTTGACAAAATTATGAAGGACAAGCTGTAAAAAATGGATTATTAATCTACTTGTTCATTTACTGTTAATATCTGCTTACTTTTTCTTTTAACATGTTCTATCTACACTTCTGTTAAAATGTAATAATCACTTATTTTTCTGTTGTTTGATACTTTACATTAGTTTTGGATGATACCACAAATTTGGGTATCAATCCGATACCAAGTAGTTACAGTATCATACATTGGTCATATTAAAAGTCCTCATGTGTCCAGGGACATATTTACTGAGTTTATAAACATAATCTAAATAAAAAAAAGCGAAAGAAGATTTTGTGATGCTAAAAAATATAGATGTAATCATATTAGTATCGACTCCTGTACTTGGTATCATTACAGTGGATATCAGGTGTAGTAAATCCACCCATGGCGTTTGGGGACCTGTACTTTTTAGAGGCGGTATAGTACCGAATATGATTCATTAGTATTGCGGTACTATACTAATACCGGTATACCGTACAACCCTAGTGTGTGTATTAGACGGATAAAGTTCCTAGATCTGAATAGATCTGAAATACACTATATTGCCAAAAGTAAAGCGCTTTGAGTAGCTTGAAGGTAGAAAAGCGCTATACAAGTATAACCATTAACCATTATATTGCCAAAAGTATTTGGCCACCCATCCAAACGATCAGAATCAGGTGTCCTAATCACTTGGCCCGGCCACAGGTGTATAAAATCAAGCACTTAGGCATGGAGACTGTTTCTACAAACATTTGTGAAAGAATGGGCCACTCTCAGGAGCTCAGTGATTTCCAGCGTTGGAACTGTCATAGGATGCCACCTGTGCAACAAATCCAGTCGTGAAATGTCCTCGCTCCTAAATATTCCAAAGTCAACTGTCGGCTATATTATAAGAAAATGGAAGAGTTTGGGAACAACAGCAACTCAGCCACCAAGTGGTAGGCCAAGTAAATTGACAGAGAGTGGTCAGCGGATGCTGAAGCGCATAGTGCAAAGAGGTCGCCGACTTTCTGCACAGTCAGTTGCTACAGAACTCCAAACTTCATGTGACCTTCCAATTAGCCCACGTACAGTACGCAGAGGGCTTCATGGAATGGGTTGCCATGGCCGAGCAGCTGCATCTAAGCCGTACATCACCAAGTCCAATGCAAAGTGTGGGATGCAGTGGTGTAAAGCACGTCGCTACTGGACTCTAGGGCAGTGGAGACGCCTTGTCTGGAGTGATGAATCACGTTTTTCCATCTGGCAATCTGATGGACGAGTCTGGGTTTGAAGGTTGCCAGGAGAACGCTACATTTCGGACTGCATTGTGCCGAGTGTGAAATTTGGTGGAGGAGGAATTATGGTGTGAGGTTGTTTTTCAGGAGTTGGGCTTGGCCCCTTAGTTCCAGTGAAAGGAACTTTGAATGCTCCAGGATAACAAAACATTATGGACAATTGGTATAGATAATAATTAACGTTGCTCCCAACCTTGTGGACACACACATTTGTTTTTACACACACACCCAAATGGAAATATGGAGAAACATATTTTTTTTTACCCACGTACACATAATAATACGGACACACAAATTAGAACACGCACACTTGGATCTGATTCCACACAGATTGAGATACATCATACTTGCCAACCTTGAGACCTCCGATTTAGGGGGGGGGGGGGGGGGGAGATTGATACTTCAAACTTGCATAAATATAACATGAATATAACATAACTTGGCTTCTGAGAGCTTCAAAATGTAATGAATAAAATGCTAAAGTTGTTGATAAACAAGCAATTATTCTAATAATTAATTATGGTCATTTTAAATGAATTATTATGATCATTTAAAATTAATTATTTCAAACATGTTTATTTTAATGTACCAGTATAATTCTATGGCTGGATGTAATAAGGAGTCAGAAAATATACAAATAAAAATACAATTAATTTTAATGTTTTTAGCAAAATATAGTAAGAATGTATTTAGTTGTTTTTTTTAAATTAATAAATATATTTATTTTTAGGTAAGATAAACATAATAATACAATTTATGTCTAGTTTGGATGATTTAGTTCTTGTCACCCTGTTGTCCTCCCGTCGTGAAAAAAGGCTGTCCTCACTCAAGTCCGCATGGAGCTGGAGGGGGCGTGGCCTCCAGCTCCGGCTGAAAATCGGGAGATTTTGGGGAGGATATTTGTCCCAGGAGGTTTTCGGGTGAGGCGCTGAATTTCGGGAGTCTCCCGGAAAATTCGGGAGGGTTGGCAAGTATGGATACATACACACACATCAGTACACGGACACGTGAAGTGGATTACACACACAGAGTGAGATACGGGTTTGCAAATAATTTTGCTACAATAACATGTCCATATTCTTTATTTCTTTTCTTTTTTTTTTTTCAAACGTAATGCCACAAACCATGTGGAGAATAATAATATTTGAAGGGATATAAAAACGTATATAAATCTATTTACACATTCAAGTTAAATTTGTACAAAGTAAAAGTGCATCAAATAATTAAAGATCTTCTGGCTTGTTTTTGAGGCTGAAAGTATTTTTTTTTCTGAGAAAATAAAAGTCTCTTTGTGATAAAAACATCAATTTTCTTGGTGACTTTGAGTTGTACATTGTCATAAATTACTTTAAAAGTTGCTTTTTAACCTCAATTTAAACATACGGTAAAATATTTTACCTTTTCCTTTTGATTGACAAGTTGAGGTTGTTTCATGTACTATAAAATGTACTACGAGGTAAATAAATATGAGAAAATAAAAGAAACAGAGGAGAAGAGACAAAAGATTTGTGGGCCTGAAATTCTCCAAAGATTTCCATCTCTGTTCTTCCTCAGACCCGACAGAGCCCCAAAACCTGTGAGGGGTCGACAGGGAGGACGGCGAGATACGCGGACGAGGGCGGGCCCTGGCGCCGTAACAGTGCAGTTATGCTGTGGGTGTGACAGTGCTGACTCCCGGGGGTCAGGGGTCGTGGCGTGGGACAGGTCCAGTGTGCTGAAGAAGCCTCGACTCGGTGATCACGCGCAGCTGTCCAGGTGGCGCCACTCTGGGTGTTGGGGGGCGGGAGGAAGGAGGGGTGGTCCCTGAGTGTCGGCTCCCCTGTTGGGAAAGGTGTCTGCTGGGGGCCTCCAACCTGCGTTACCGCTCCTCCGGCATTTTTCCATTTGCTTCCCGCTCGTCCTCATCCTTCCTTTTCTGCCTCTGGAAGAAGCCCAACTAGAGAGAGAAGTACAGTCAAACCTCAGTTTTTTTTTTTCACCCAAGTTTTTGTGTACCCTCTTGGTTATTGTGAATAACCAACTGGCCCGCATACCATCGGTATAATCCAGTGCCCAAACATTGTCTCTGTGCTTTTTTTTAATTTAATTTAATTTAATTTTAATTACATTTTTCATTTCTGTTTTTTATTTAATTTGTTTATTCATTTGTTAATTTGTAGAGATGTCCGATAATATAGGACCGCCGATATTATCGACCAATAAATGCTGTAAAAAGTAATATCGTAAAATTATCGGTATCGATTTCCAAAAGTAAAATTTGTGACTTTCTAAAGCGCCGCTGTGTACACGGACGCACGAAGATTTACAGAGCGCTAATTAATCCTCGAAGGCGCTGCCTTTGCGTACCGGCCCAGTCACAGGCGCAGTTGGGTGTTCCAACAGGACAATGACCCCAAACACACGTCAAAAGTGGTAAAGGAATGGCTAAATCAGGCTAGAATGAAGGTTTTAGAATGGCCTTCCCAAAGTCCTGACTTAAACGTGGGGACAATGCTGAAGAAACAAGTCCATGTCAGAAAACCAACATATTTAGCTGAACCGCACCAATTGTGTCAAGAGGAGTGGTCAAAAATTCAACCAGAAGCTTGCCAGAAGCTTGTGGATGGCTAAATGTTCATTTATCCACTTATATGTAGAGAATCAGAATCAGAATCAGCTTTATTGTCATTACGCAAGGTAACGAGATTGAGGCCATTCCATACAGTGCGATGTGTGCATGCTAGAAAAACAATGTGCAAATATATAAAAATATAAAAAATGTAGAAGTGCAATGAATATGGTGTGAAATGAATATATACATGAAAAAAACAAAAACAGGGTGGTTGGTGGAATGGGTTATTGCACCGAAGAGAAGGCAGTTATGAGGGACAATGGGGCAGTCCGTTCAGGATGGTTATGGCCCTGGGGAAGAAGCTGTTCTTTAGCCTGTTTGTTTTGGTTTTAATGCACCTGTAGCGCTTCCCGGAGGGCAGCAGGTGGAACAGGTCAGAGCCAGGGTGGGTGCTGTCCTTGATGATGGCACTGGCTCTGTTGAGGCAGCGGGAGGTGTAGATGTCCGTCAGAGAGGGGAGAGGGCGGCCGATGATCTTCTGAGCCGTCTTGACCACTCTTTGCAGCCTCTCCCTGTCTGCTGCAGTGCAGCTGCCGTACCATACCGTAATACAGTAGGTCAGCAGGCTCTCGATGGACGAGCGGTAGAAGGTCAGCAGCAGGTCAGGCTTCAGGTTGTACTTCCCGAGGACTCTAAGGAAGTGTAGCCGCTGCTGAGCCTTCTTGATGATTGATGTGGTGTTGACTGTCCAGGAGAAGTCATTAGAGATGTGGACTCCAAGGTACCTGAAGGTGTGGACCCTCTCTACAGTCGTCCCTTACTACATCGCGCTTATTGTGGCTTCACCAATATTTTTTAAGCATATTCTATAAAATGTTTGCCCTAAATTAAGCATTTTTAGGCATAAAAATGGCTAAATGACCCAATGATATTAATACTTGTTGGCCACTAGAGGAGACCAAACCAATTAGAGCGCGCTGATCATGGCCACTGATAGGTTCAGCCTTTGGCAGCCTCACTAAATTGGATTAAAATAGCGTATAGGTGACTAAAGTGTCACATCTTGGCACTGCATTGGTATTTTTGTGTTCCCAGGATGCAGAAGGACAGGCCGAACGCAGCGTGCAGGTAAGACAAGTATCTACTTGAGACAAGGCAAAACACCAAAAAGAGATCGAGGCTAACTTAGCATAGAGAATTGAGCAAACACTTAAACCTAAGTAGGAGCATGAAGAATAACAACATAACAGGGGCATGTAGCGAACAATGGACCTGCAGTCTTAGGCAGGGTGACGCCGGTATATGAAGCGCTCTGATTAGTGATCAGGAGCAGGTGCGCCTCCTGAGAACCAATCAGAGGCAGGTGCGATAACCTGCACTTTTAATAATGAGAAAGGTAAATAAGGATGGAAGAAGCGCTGGCAACATAAATACATACTCAACCTAGGGCAGGGGTCGGCAACCCGCGGCTCCGGAGCCGCATGCGGCTCTTTGATCACTCTGATGCGGCTCAGCAGCTTACTTGCTGAACCCCCCAATTTTCCCGTGAGACTTCCGGATTTCAGTGCCTCTCGTAGAAAACTCCCGGGATTAATATTCACCGATTTTCACCTTTACAGCTATAATAAGGGCGTGCCATGATGGTACAACATTTGGCGCTCTCTACAATCTGTATTAACAGCTTGCCAGCCCAACACTTTTTATACGATATATACATCTTCTGCTTGCTCACGTAGGTGACAGCAAGGCATACTTTGTCAACAGCCACACAGGTTACACTGACGGTGATCATATAAAACAACTTTAACACTCTTACTAATAATGCGCCACACTTTGAACCAAAACCAAACAAGAATGACAAACACATTTCGGGAGAACATCTGCACCTTAACACAACATAAACACAACAGAACAAACACCCAGAATCCCATGCAGCCCTGACTCTTCCGGGTTACATTATACACCCCTGCTACCACCAAACCCCGCCCCCACCCCAACCCTGCTCCCTCACACATCAACCCCCCCTCTGTGCGTCGGTTCAGGTGGGCGGGGTTTGGTTGCGGGGGTGTATAATGTATCCCGGAAGAGTTAGGGCTGCATGGGATTCTGGGTATTTGTCCTGTTGTGTTTATGTTGTGTTACTGTGCAGATGTTCTCCCGAAATGTGTTTGTCATTCTTGTTTGGTGTGGGTTCACAGTGTGGCGCATTATTAGTAAGAGTGTTATAGTTTTTTTTTATACCGCCACCGTCAGTGTAACCTGTGTGGTTGTTGACCAAGTATGCCTTGCTGTCACCTACGTGAGCAAGCGGAAACACCATACAACGTGTGACTGATCAGGCCCGCTGGTTGTAGTGGGTGCTATATGCAGTACCATCACGGCACGCATGATGCTGGCAAGCGCCATTCATTTAAAACACGCGCACCAGTTTCCAAATTCCATATAAAGGTGTTGGCAGTGTGTCTGAGACCCCTGGTTTATACATAACACAAAGCAAAAAAAAAACTTTGTATGCAGTGTTATTTAATTTAAAATTTCAAAAAAATTTTGCGGCTCCCATTGTTTTCTATAATTTGCGAAACTGGTCAAAATGGCTCTTTGACTGGTAAAGGTTGCCGACCCCTGACCTAGGGAATAAATACAAAAAAACACGACAGAATGACACTAAAGGTTTGTTATTTCATCTCTAGATGGCTCTATTTAGGGATGGGAATCGAAAACCAGTTCTTGTTCAGAACCGGTTCCGAGTGCATGAATTCCTTGGACTGTTTGTTAAATTGAAACGAATGCCATCTCATGTAGACTTAGACTTCCTTTTTATTGTCATTCAAATTTGAGCTTTACAGCACAGTAAAACGAAATTTTGTTACATAAGCTCATGGTAGTGCAGGATACAAAAGCAATACGGTGCATATATAAATAAAAAAAAAAAATATAAATAATATATCAATATATATATAAAATAAATAATATATTAAATAATATATAATATATATATAAATATATATAAATACATAAATGAATAGATTACTGTACAGATAATATATTGCACTTTTTCACATGTAGATTAACAATGACAAGAGACAGATTCTGACTGGCTAGGAGGCGGGCAGCCTTAGTTCAGGTCTGCCGCTAGACCAGGCCTGGGCAATTATTTTGACTCGTGGGGGTCAAATTTAGAGAAAAAAAATTGTCTGGGGGGCCGGTATATCTATCTATCTATCTATGTATACATATCGATATATATGTATAACCTCACAATAATGTCGATTGAAAGACCGCCTTAAAAAACTGAATATAATTTAAATTGTTTTTACTGAATGAGATACCCAGAATGTACATGAAAATAAGGAATGTGGGACTTATTAACTATGAACGATAAAACACTGAATATTGACAACATATGAACGTCACACCCCCTCTCGATCGACATATTTTACTATCAAGCAAAACGCAACAAAAATGAAACAAATACAGCGAAATATAAACACGAAGGGTAAAGAAAAACCCCACCTACAATCTGATACATCTGATATATCACTAAGATTTAGAACTTGGCGTTAGCTCTTATAATAACAATATTGCTAATACTTATGTAGAATGCAGGTCTCGAAAGGTAAATAGAGTATTGTTGGCGGTTTTTGGATGCAAATTAGAATACACAAAAAAGAGAAAAACGTCTTGTCTTGCATAGGGATTGTGAATGATAGACAACATCGACGTCCCATTGGGGTGGTGAGTTTTTCCTTGCCCTTATGTGGGCTCTGTACCGCAGATTTCGCTGTGGCTTGTGCAGCCCTTTGAGACACTTGTGATTTAGGGCTATATAAATATACACATTGATTGATTGATTGATTGACAAAATGAGAAAAAAAGTGCAGTTCCCCCTGAACATCAATGTCCAAATCTGGACTGGAAAACATATCATTGAACAGAAACAGTTGCGTCCTACTCAAAGTCCTGTTGTGAGGTTTCTTCTGGGCACAAAAGTATGGCACACATTTAAATAAATGTCGCCACTTTACTCAAATTGCCGCCTGCACAAATTCAGTTTTTTTCCTGCTGGTTACAACACACTTACCTTCCAGAGCGCCAAACTGAGCAGAGCTAACAGTAAGAGTCCTCCCAGCGTGCTGCCCAGGATTATCCAAATTGGGATTCGGTAATCTCCTTCCTTTCGGACTTCCAGTATTATCTATAAAGTTGACACAGGAGGAAAATCAATTTTGTAAGTACAGTACTTAGATGAAATAGTCTATTTAAATCTATACTGCAATGCTAATTATGGTGGTTTACCACAAACAAAATGATAGGCAATACAGTTTTCGGTTTTCATACGCCTCACTTTTGATTGACTGATGATAATTTTCGCCAGAATGTTTACCCGGTTTTTGTATAATGTCTCAGTTATTGTACAGCCAAAACATTGCGTAAACATAGTCATTATTGTATCATTCCACAGAATCAGTATGACGGCAAAATAAGCCGCTATGGAGCAAAAGAATGTTGCCAGTGACAGCACTTTGATAAAGAAGGTGGGAAATACTATTGAATTCAAGAATGAACTCAGAGGAATCCGCATGCCTCTCCCCTCCCGGGCTCCCTCACAGCCTTCTTCGCCAACAGGAGTCTTCAATAAAGATAAAAGTGATGTTAAATGTTAATTTTCTTACGTCATATTTAGTTCATATTGATTTCTGCATTTGAAACTGTAAATATCAACTATAAAATATGTTTTGTGTTTATAAGTGTGGGTTTCTGGAACAAATTATTTGGATTTAAATGATATGGATATACAAAACCCAAAACCAGTGAAGTTGGCACGTTGTGTAAATCGTAAATAAAAACAGAACACATTGATCTGCAAATACTATTCAACATATATTCAATTGCAAAGACAAGATACTCGGAAAACTTTTTTTTTTTTTTTTTTTGCAAATATTAGCTCATTTGGAATGTGATGCCTGCAACATGTTTCAAAAAAGCTGGCACAAGTGGCAAAAAAGACTGAGAAAGTTGAGGAATGCTCATCAAACACTTATTTGGAACATCCCACAGGTGAACAGGCCAATTGGGAACAGGTGGGTGCCATGATTGGGTATAAAAGCAGCTTCCATGAAATGCTCAGTCATTCACAAACAAGGATGGGGCGAGGGTCATCACTTTGTGAACAAATGCGTGAGCAAGCTGTCAAACAGTTTAAGAACAACATTTCTCAACCAGCTATGGCAAGGAATTTAGGGATTTCACCATCTACGGTCCGTAATATCATCAAAAGGTTCAGAGAATCTGGAGAAATCATTGCACGTAAGTGGCTAAGCCCGTGACCTTCGATCCCTCAGGCACTGCATCAAAAAGCGACATCAGTGTGTAAAGGATATCACCACATGGGCTCAGGAACACTTGAAAAATCACTGTCAGTAACTACAGTTTGTCGCTACATCTGAAAGTGCAAGTTAAAACTCTACTATGCAAAGCCAAAGCCGTTTATCAACAACACCCAGAAACGCTGCCGGCTTCATTGGGCCCGAGCTCATCTAAGATGGACTGATGCAAAGTGGAAAAGTGTTCTGTGTTCTGACGTGTCCACATTTCAAATCGTTTTTGGAAACTGTGGATGCCGTGTCCTCCGGAACAAAGAGTAAAAGAACCATCCGGATTGTTATAGGTGCACAGTTCAAAAGCCAGCATCTGTGATAGTATGGGGGTGTATTAGTGCCCAAGGCATGGGTAACTTACACATCTGTGAAGGCACCATTAATGCTGAAAGGTACATACAGGTTTTTGAGCAACATATGTTGCCATCCAAGCAACGTCTTTTTCATGGACGCCCCTGCTTATTTCAGCTAGACAATGCCAAGCCACGTGTTACAACAGCGTGGCTTTGTAGTAACAAAGTTTGCGTACTAAACTGGCCTGTCTGTAGTCCAGACCTGTCTCCCATTGAAAATGTGTGGCGCATTATGAAGTGTAAAATACCACAACGTAAACCCCAGACTGTTGAACAACTTAAGCTGCACATCAAGCAAGAATGGGAAATAATTCTACCTGAAAAGCTTCAATAATTGGTCTCCTCAGTTTCCAAACGTTTACTGAGTGTTGTTAAAAGGAAAGGCCATGTAACACAGTGGTAAAAATACACTTGTGACAACTTTTTTGCAGTGTGTTGCAATTGTAAATTAATTATTATTTGCAAAAAAAAAAGTATGATTCTCAGTTCGAACATGAAATATCTTGTCTTTGCAGTCCATTCAATTGGATATAAGTTGAAAAGGATTTGCAAATCATTCGATTCTGATTTTATTTACCACTTACACAACATGCCAACGTCACTGTTTTTTTTGGTTTTGTACATAATTTACATTAATTGCTTTGATTTTCGTATGGATCGATCTTCTTACTGCACTTTAACATGTTAAATCCCCAAACAATGAGATACACAGAGGTACAGTAGGAAGGGGATTCATATGAACCCGAATCGTCACGGTTTACCTGACACATGAAACGTGACAAATTGGGAGGTTGCCGGCAGATGGCAGTAGGGTGTTGAATGTCAAAAAAAAAAAAGTTTGACAATTCCAACTCCGACCACAGCGTCAGTTGCTAATAGTGGCCCCTGCCATCATTTTCTGCAGACTGCATTGCAAAATTATTTACCCCCCACATCCCCTTTTCTTCCAGGAAATATTTGCAATAGCTATTGTTTATTTACTACTAATAATGTATTATTGGTCTTCTGGTAAAGCAAGTGACATATATTTATTTATAGGTGACAATTAAATGCTTTTCCACTGGAGGGCAGAAGTCACAGTACGTCATTAACCAGCATAGCCGCCTATGGTATACTCCAGTCCAAGGTCATGGCATGCTTGATACTGTTTTATTTTGTTGGTCACATTTAAATTTTATTAATGTGCATGTATGTGTGTAAGTGTGTGTTCTTGTATTTTTACCCTTCTTTAGACATCAACAAGGAAAAGTGCCGTCCATATGAGGACCGGTGAACCAGTAAGGACCGAAATAATGGTCCCAATATGGAAAAGCATTGCATCTAATAGAGAATGTCTCATTTGCACCCCTGGTTTGTGAAATCTATTAGAATTAGGGTGGTCCCAAAAATAAGGGATTTTTCAAATTTGACTGCGTCGGTTTTAAAAGTGCTTCTCCTCTGGTCAACTTATGAAATAACAAGTGTGTGTAACAATTTGAAGTGCTCTCCCCCTGGCCAACATATGTAATAACAAGTGTGTATAAACAATTTAAACGCAAACCCTTTGGCAAAAAACTAAACAAAAAACAAATATATAAATATGTTTATAGAGACATACTGTAATAACAAAGTAAATAATGAAGACTAAAAACCAATTACAAACAAAAAAAATAAAAAATTAAATAATTAACTAAAAACTTACCTTTTTCATATTTGCACAGTGTGTATATATCATTAATGTTGTAAATACAAATCTTTATATATCTAGAAAGGGTGGTCCTGAAGAGGTAGGCATTTTTCAGAGGTCTCAAGAAGGTAGGAAATACAAGAATGTGTGTGTGTGTGTGTGTGTGTGTGTGTGTGCGTGTGTGTGTGTGTGTGTGTGTGTGTGTGTGTGTGTGTGTGTGGGAGGGGGTTCAGAAGGTGACATGGGTTAAAAAGACATACATGTGTCTGGTTAAAAAATGTAATCAATGCTAGAGAGGGAAACAAAAACAAGTACAGTTTTTCTTAGTGTAGTGACCAATAGGTGGCAGCAAAGACAAGCATGTCATAGCACACAAGTTGTGCTGCAGGTCCTTTCGGTCCCTGAGCACCACACAGCTCATGAGCTCCCATACCAACTTTCTACTGTTTTTTTTTTAATTTCTTCTTTGCTTTAGGTTTACAGACATTTATTGACATTGACCACCAAGCACTTCAATAGGAAATGCTGCATAGGAAAAAAAATATCTACAACCAGGACTGAAAAGGACTGGCCAAGGATCCCACAGAGGTCACGTTGCATTCATTCAGTGGAAAATGTTGATATTAGCAACTGAGACAAATAATTTACAGCTGCAACATAACTGATTAAATATCGGATGGATGAAAAAAGGAAATAACGATTAACCCTATGCTAAGGTAATGCTGAATCAAGGTAGGAGTGTTAAATAAACGCCTAAATTAAGGCAGTTTTGCAATAATCATGTATAAATATTCCACAGTCTCTTTAATAAAAAACACAATGAGTAAAAATAACCTACTTTCTTGTGTCTGGTCTCCTCTTACACACATGGCAATTATCTGCCCAGACTTCCTGTCTTAACATGTCCAAAATGAAACAAAAAAAATAGCAAAACTGTTCTTTTCATTCTCGTGGTTTGTTTGATTTTGGATGGCACAATTCACAGCAGGTGTGTGATCTTTGATTGGATTAATACAAATCCTGGTTCAATCAGAAGGGGTATTTAAAAAGTCCTCGTTGTCCTTGTGTTGACATTTTGGTATCGAGACACGAGGACAACACTCATTGATCTACAGGATGTTCTTAGAGGGACGTGGCCACCGAGCTTAGAGTGTCACCAGCAGCTTGCAACAGGGATACCAAGAATTGAATCGTGATGTTGTGAATTTGCATCTGGTTCCTTGTTAGAGAACAGCAAAGCTGTCATAATGAAGGTTTTTGCATTAACCCTTGACCAAAAAAACTTTTCCTGCATTTTTCCCTCTCTTGACCAATCAGTGGTTATTTTTTTAAAATTAATAATTTATTTATTATATATATATATATATATATATATATATATATATATATATATATATATATATATATATATATATATATATATATTAGGGATGTCCGATAATGGCTTTTTGCCGATGTCCGATATTCCGATATTGTCCAACTCTTTAATTACCGATACCGATATCAACCGATACCGATATCAACAGATATATACAGTCGTGGAATTAACACATTATTATGCCTAATTTGGACAACCAGGTATGGTGAAGATAAGGTACTTTTTTTAAAAAACTTATAAAATAAAATAAGATAAATAAATAAAAAACATTTTCTTGAATAAAAAAGAAAGTAAAACAATATAAAAACAGTTACATAGAAACTAGTAATTAATGAAAACGTGTAAAATTAACTGTTAAAGGTTAGTACTATTAGTGGACCAGTAGCACGCACAATCATGTGTGCTTACGGACTGTATCCCTTGCAGACTGTATTGATCTATATTGATATATAATGTACGAACCAGAATATTAATAACAGAAAGAAACAACCCTTTTGTGTGAATGGGGGAGGGAGGTTTTTTGGGTTGGTGCACTAATTGTAAGTGTATCTTGTGTTTTTTATGTTGATTTAATTAAAAAAAAAAAAAAAAAAAAACAACAACAAAAAAAACGATACCGATAATTTCCAATATTACATTTTAACGCATTTATCGGCCGATATTATCGGACATCTCTAATATATATATATATATATATATATATATATATATATATATATATATATATATATATATATATATATATATATATATATATATATATATATAATGATAATTTATTAATCATTAAATGATTGAAGGGGGGAAATTTGGCCTAATATCTTTTAACAAGTTTATCTTTAAAATGGCATCATGGCACTTGTTGCAAAGTGATTCCAAATAGGAGATATTTATTTACTATACACTCTTACCCTTCACCCATTTTGGTTGCCCATTAAATCCCATTGTAGCACATATCTTTTAATGTACCGTATTTTCCAGACTATGAGGCACACTTAAATCCTTTTTTTTTCTCAAAACTCGACAGTGCGCCTTATAACCAGGTGAGCCTAATATAAGGAATAAGTTTGGTTGAGCTTACTCACCTCGAAGCTATTTTATTTGGTACATGGTGTAATGATAAATGTGACCAGTAGATTGCAGTCAAACATAAGAGATAAGTGTAGACAGCACTATGATTGCAATATGTCTCAAGTAAACAACACCAACATTTTAAATGTTCCATTGAAAATATAGAACATTACACACGGCACACAAAAATCCATCAAAATGTTTTGGTACGACTTTGGTAAGCTATAAAGCCGCACCGCTTGAAGGACTGTCGGCGCATTAAACATACAAGTATTATTATGGTGTGTGTATAAGGTAAGACATATTATTTGGCGTTTTGTTTCAATTTAGAAAAAAATACACTAATATGACTCCTTTAATGCACTCTATAATCCGGTGCGCTTAATATATGAAAACATATATTTTTTTTAAAAGACCATTCATCAGCAGTGCGCCTTATAATCTGGTGCACCCTATGGTCCAGAAAATACGGTACTATATATATATATATATATATATATATATATATATAGTGTGAGTTTTTGTTTTTTTCAATATAGTCATTGTTCCAAAAATAACAAGGCATCAAAATCAGTGTGTCATGTCTGTGTTGATCATGTTTTTGTTTGGCCATGTGCTGTTTGGTTTTGGACTCTTTTTAGTTCCTGCTTTTCACTCCCTTGTCTTGTTTCCATGGTTACCCATTAGTTTCACCTGTTCCACGTTTGGACTCATTGTGCACTCTTGTTTGTCACCATAGCAACCCATTAGTTTTCACCTGCCCTCATGACTCACGCACCTGTCTTTAATCATGTCACTATTATTTAAACCGATTGTTGCCAGGAAGTCTCCCTGGCGACATCATATCCCTGACATACCCCTGACACTCTACTTCATGCTCAGTTCACGCTGCTTTCTTCATAGTCCATGCCAAGTAAGTTTTTGTTTATTAATGCCACAGTTAGTGTTTTTGTTTCATTGTTCATAGTTTCTGCCTTTGTGCAAGTTTTGCATTTATAGCCAAGTTTTGTACCTCCACTGTGAACGCCTTTTGTTTGTTTCTTTTTTTGAGTGTTAAAAATAAATCATGTACTCCCCTTCACGCCATGTATGGTCCAAATCATTTGCACCAAGGGAGAACAAATCACGCCATAGTTCTAGTCATGACACAGTGCTCTTATGTATTATTTAAATACATTCATAATTAATAATAATATTATATATTAATAATATTCACCTGTAAAGATTAAAGTGGGAGTTATTTTCTTCCTGAAATTTCCCCCGAAATCTGAAAAGCTCTTACTTTTGGAGTAGTGCAAATACTGGAGCAAAACTATTTTTCAAATATCGTATTGAAAATGTATTATAGAAAATAAAGCGCCTCAGGCAGTGCTGTTGTTGACTCACATTTCTGATGGGTCGCTCTTCATGTAGAAACATGTGACTGGTGGAGGGCAGCTCCACTGTTGCACTGGTCACCAGTTCAAGGATTTTAAACTTCAGCTAAACAGGAAAGACATGTTTCATTTTACAAAACCCTTAATGTACTGAAGATTAACCAAGAGATACATTGATAGAAAAAGTGTTTATCTGTCCTCAAAAGTGAGTCATATACTTACTTCATGTAAAGTCTGTACTCGTAGAGCCCCAGTGATTCGAACTGAGATCTCTCTGTAGGAAGCCACATTGACGCTGCATTGTATCGGCAGTATCAGGGTGTTGGTTCGATTCTGTAACCACAAGGGTAAAAAATGTAGGTTAAAATCTTGTTTCTTAGTGATTCTGGCTGGGGTGTACTGTACAGTACCAAACGAGAGAAGCGGGTAAGGTCCTCGGGTGACGCCCTGCTCTGGGCCACATGCTGAGGTGGTAAACAGTATGTGCCATCTCTCTGGTAGACACGGGAGGGAAATATCTGTTAGCAAGAAAGTTCTGCATCTGTGCACTTGTGGTAGTTCTGAAGCAAATCAACTTTTCATTTGTTTGAAAAAGGTAATGTGGCAATCAAAAGTCAAACATTTGGACAGTTTTCTATGGCTGTTGTCATTCATCCAGCTTGTTGAACTCTCAGTGCATTCAATCGATCGTAACTGGACTGTTCAGTTTTTCTTAGAAGAAGTTTCGCCTCTCATCTGAACCGGCTTCATAGGCTAATAGAATTTGATTGGACTCAGACTAAATTTCACCAATCTATTGGACTGAAATTGGACTCTGACTAGATCTGACCAATCTCAGTGAACAGTCCAGTTGCAATCGGTTGAATACCCTTGGGATTTTGGACATTTACCTTGTCGATATGGAAATCAGAAATCTGTAGCAGCTGATTTCCATTTTTTGTCATTTCTGGGACCTCAATGTTGAGCTGTAGATCTTTAACAGGAAAGTAGCCAAGGTTCTGGATCTGAAACAAACAGCAATTTAATGGAGTTAATTGTGTTCTGGTTCAGTTCCTGCTTTTTGTTCCACCTGGGACACAAAGGTGGGTTGTCAAGCACGAGAGACAAAGCATGCTAGCTACCGAGCTATCAATCTGGTAACCAGCACTGCTCTTAAGGTTGCCAGGGAGTAAAGTACAGTCATGGTCAAAACTTTACATACACTTGTAAAGAACATAATATCATGGCTCTCTTGAGTTTCCAATAATTTCTACAACTCTTATTTTTTTGTGATAGAGTGATTGGAGCACATACTTGTTGGTCACAAAAATCATTCATGAATTTATTATGGGTCTACTGAAAATGTGACCAAATCCGCTGGGTCAAAAGTATACATACAGCAATGTTAATATTTGGTTACATGTCCCTTGGCAAGTTTCACTGCAATAAGATGCTTTTGGTAGCCATCCACAAGCTTCTGGCAAGCTTCTGGTTGTATTTGTGACCACTCCTCTTGACAAAATTGGTGCAGTTCAGCTAAATTTGTTGGTTTTCTGACATGGACTTGTTTCTTCAGCATTGTCCACACGTTTAAGTCAGGACTTTGAGAAGGCCATTCTAAAACCTTTAATTCTAGCCTGATTTAGCCATTCCTTTACCACTTTTGACATGTGTTTGGGGTCATTGTCCTCTTGGAACACCCAACTGAGCCCAAGACCGAACCTCCAGGCTTAAGATTTTAGGTTGTCCTGAAGAATTCGGAGGTAATCCTCCTTTTTCATTGTCCCATTTACTCTCTGTAAAGCACCAGTTCCATTGGCAGAAAAACAGGCCCAGAGCATAATACTACCACTACCATGCTTGGTGGTAGGCCTGGTGTTCCTGGGATCAAAGGCCTCACCTTTTCTCCTCCAAACATATTGCTGGGTATTGTGGCCAAACAGCTCAATTTGTGTTTCATCTGACATCACATGGACAAAGATAAGACCTTCTGGAGGAAAGTTCTGTGGTCAACATAATACATTCATAAAATAACCAAACTTCATGAATGTCTTTTGTGACAAACAAGTATGTGCTCCAATCACTCTATCACAAAAAAATAAGAGTTGTAGAAATTATTGGAAACTCAAGACAGCCATGAAATTATGTTCTTTACAAGTGTATGTAAACTTTTGACCACTACTCTATATCAACATACACATGACCAAGCCACACTAGTAGGCGTCCATTATACTTACGCCTCTAAACCTCACTCTCATCCGGGTCACGGCACCACTGTAATCTGCATGGTTCAGTCCCTGCTTTTTGGTACGCCCGTGACTCGAACCTGGGTCGTCGAGCATTCTAACTACCGAGCTAAAAGTCCAAGCTAGCTATTGTCAGGGAGTGAGGTTTACCCATGTACACATGGCACGGCCATGACACTACCAATGTTCTCTGACAGACTAAACCATGATAGCTCTCACCTGAAAAGTGAAGTTAAAAGGGGGTCCAGTAACTCCTGGCTCCTCCAGTGATAGCTCAGGCTTGATCTCATATCGAGTTGGATTTGAATCCCTTTTTGAAGTGAAGAACAAAAATTAACAACGAAAGGTCTGGCAAGCAATTAGCATTCACTGAATGACACACCTTGTGAAAAGAAGATCTGCCTCGTATTGCAGTGAGTAATAGATGTCATTGGAATTGTCAGCTGTGCTCACTTCCTCACCATTACTGTTGTAAGACACATTTATACAAGGAAAGTCATTCAAATGTGTTATTTTTTTGTTGAGAATCACGATGGGCACTAATGGCAAGACACATCCATTCATTTGTTAAGATGCAAACACAGTTTCGTGTGTACGGCATGTCCACACCTGCTTGCTTCCAGCATGACTCTGAGGTGATTGAGGAAAACGCTGCGGCTGAACTCAAACTCCAAACGAAACAAGACCTACACAAGAGAAATATATTTTCAATTGGCATTCTTGCACATTATGAACACACACAAGGCATGCTAACTTTTAGCTGTTGTCATCAGAGTTGAAAACTAGAAAAGCATTATTGGCAATCTGTAATTGGGCACAACCAAGCATTAAGCCTCTATCTAAATTATTAAACAATGCTCACACATAATCCATACATGAGACAGTGTTTATGGACTAACTAAAGCATTTGACACAATTAATCACAATATCTTAAAGGGGAACATTATCATCAGACCTATGTAAGCGTCAATATATACCTTGATGTTGCAAAAAAAGGCCATATATTTTTTTTAACCAATTTATGAACTCTAAATGGGTGAATTTTGGCGAATTAAACGCCTTTCTATTATTCGCTCTCGGAGCGATGACGTCACGTTGTGACGTCACATCGGGAAGCAATCCGCCATTTTCTCACTTTCGTCGGTGTGTTGTCGGAGGGTGTAACAACACGAACAGGGACGGATTCAAGTTGCACCAGTGGCCCAAAGATGCGAAAGTGGCAAGAAATTGGACGAAATTTGTTCAAAATACGAGGGTGTGGGGAAAGCCGACGAAATGGTCAGTCGTTTGTTCCGCACACTTTACCGACGAAAGCTATGCTACGACAGAGATGGCAACCGTCCATTATGCCACCGAAGATAATCAAGAGAAGAATATCGACCCTAGCTTCCCTGGCCTGCTGACATCAACTCCAAAACTGGACAGATCAGCTTTCAGGAAAAGAGAGTGGATGAGGGTATGTCTACAGAATATATTAATTGATGAAAACTTTATTCATTACTCGCGGTTTTACGTAAATTATTATACATAAACTGTGTTTACCAATAATTTAGCTTAAAAACATTTATTTTTTTCAATCATTCGAGTACATTCGGGTAGTCTTGTGTAATGCAGTATTTTGTGTCTATTTAGGTAAGGTTAACCTGAGTGCTGAAATCGAGGAAAAATATATGTTCTTAGCGTGCCTGAAATGGGCTGTCTGCACTCTCAAAGTGCATGTTGTTGCCAAATGTATTTCATATGCTGTAAACCTAGTTCATAGTTGTTAGTTTCCTTTAATGCCAAACAAACACATACCAATCGTTGGTTAGAAGGCGATCGCCGAATTCGTCCTCGCTTTCTACCGTGTCGCTGGCTGTCGTGTCGTTTTCGTTGGTTTCGCTTGCATTCGGTTCAAACCGATATGGCTCATTAGCTTCAGTTTCTTCTTCAATTTCGTTTTCGCTACCTGCCTCCACATTACAACCATCCGTTTCAATACATGCGTAATCTGTTGAATCGCTTAAGCCGCTGAAATCCGAGTCTGAATCCGAGCTAATGTCGCTATACCTTGCGGTTCTACCCGCGATGTTTGTTTGTATTGGCATCGCTGTGTGACGTCACAGCAAAATGGACGGGTGTATATAACGATGGTTAAAATCAGGCACTTTGAAGCTTTTTTTTAGGGATATTGCGTGATGGGTAAAATTTTGAAAAAAACTTCGAAAAATAAAATAAGCCACTGGGAACTGATTTTTAATGGTTTTAACCCTTCTGAAATTGTGATAATGTTCCCCTTTAATAAAAAAAAATTGAACTGTATGACATCAGAGGGTTGGTCTTAAACTGGATTAGAAGCTACTTAACCAACAGGAAGCAATATGTGAAGCTCGGCGAACACACATGCTAAATATATCCTGTGGCGCAGGGATCAATACTTGTCACGATTGGGTCACATGTTTATGCGTAGTAGTTCTCCCTGGATGCAGACGAGAAACTCCGGACGAAGCATGCAGGTAGGATATGATTTATTTTTCATAAATCATACAGCATACAAAAAGACAGGAAACAAACAAAAGAGACACATTCCGATCGCACAAGGCAAAAACTTAGCACAGGAATTAGGAGTCGAGAAACATAGAAGCAGGAATTCCTTATTGTACACTGCGAATAAGGAAGCCAGACCGAGTGTGGCGCACAACGTGAATAAGTAGCTCTCTGATTAGTGCACGGCAGCAGGGGAGCGTGCCGAACACTAATCAGAGGCAGGTGAAACTAATCAACACCCATGGTACCCAAAACACAAACCCAGGGGTGCTGAAAACAGAACTGAGGTAGTAGAACAAATCTAAACAAAACATGATCCGGGCTAAGACAGATTCCAGATATGCCCAGAATAAAAAAACAAAACAAGTTCAAGAGTCACGGGAGTGTGGAGGGAGGACTTGGTGGTGGGTCGCCAGGCCAAGTGTCCCTGAATCCACTGGGGACAAGTCAAGTGGTAGCAGGCGAGGCGAGTGACCACGGAACGGTGGACGCAAGTGGCGCGCAACGTGCATAAGTAATCAGGACAGTTCCCTCCCGCCCCCCTAAACAAACCCAGGGATGCTGAAACAGAACTGAGGTAGTGGAACTAATAGAATAAAACTAAACTAAACATGATCCGGGCAATGGATAATGACAATACTGGGACCAAAATTGTTCAATCTTTATATAAATGACATTGGTAAGGTTACAGAAGACTTAAAGGGGAACATTATCACAATTTCAGAAGAGTTAAAACCATTAAAAATCAGTTCCCAGTGGCTTATTTTATTTTTCGAAGTTTTTTTCAAAATTTTACCCATCACGCAATATCCCTAAAAAAAGCTTCAAAGTGCCTGATTTTAACCATCGTTATATACACCCGTCCATTTTCCTGTGACGTCACACAGTGATGCCAATACAAACAAACATGGCGGATAGAACAGCAAGATATAGCGACATTAGCTCGGATTCAGACTCGGATTTCAGCGGCTTAAGCGATTCAACAGATTACGCATGTATTGAAACGGATGGTTGTAGTGTGGAAGCAGTTGGCGAAAACGAAATTGAAGAACAAACTGAAGCTATTGAGCCATATCGGTTTGAACCGTATGCAAGCGAAACCGACGAAAACGACACGACAGCCAGCGACACGGGAGAAAGCGAGGACGAATTCGGCGATCGCCTTCTAACCAACGATTGGTATGTGTTTGTTTGGCATTAAAGGAAACTAACAACTATGAACTAGGTTTACAGCATATGAAATACATTTGGCAACAACATGCACTTTGAGAGTGCAGACAGCCCATTTCATTTTGCGAGTAATGAATAAAGTTTTCATCAATTAATATATTCTGTAGACATACCCTCATCCGCTCTCTTTTCCTGAAAGCTGATCTGTCCAGTTTTGGAGTTAATGTCAGCAGGCCAGGGAAGCTAGGGTCAATATTCTTCTCTTGATCATCTTCGGTGGCATAAGGGACGGTGTGAGCCAAGACATCCAGGGGGTTTAGCTCGCTCGTCTGCGGGAACAAACTGCCGCCATTGCTTGCCGTGCTACCGAGGTCCTTTGTCCCTGAATAGCTCACACACTCCGGCAGATTCAATGGGGGTCTGGCGGCAGATTTCTTTGACTTTATCGTTGGAAATGCATCTGCTTTGAGTGTCGCAGGATATCCACACATTCTTGCCATCTCTGTCGTAGCATAGCTTTCGTCGGTAAAGTGTGCGGAACAAACGACTGACCATTTCGTCGGCTTTCCCCACAGCCTCGTTTTTTGAACAAATTTCGTCCAATTTCTTGCCACTTTCGCATCTTTGGGCCACTGGTGCAACTTGAATCCGTTCCTGTTCGTGCTGTTACACCCTCCGACAACACACCGACGAAAGTGAGAAAATGGCGGATTGCTTCCCGATGTGACGTCATCGCTCCGAGAGCGAATAATAGAAAGGCGTTTAATTCGCCAAAATTCACCCATTTCGAGTTCGGAAATCGGTTAAAAAAATAGATGGTCTTTTTTCTGCAACATCAAGGTATATATTGACGCTTACATAGGTCTGGTGATAATGTTCCCCTTTAAAGTTGGTATTATTTGCGGACGATACAACAGCGTTTTGTTCAGGAGAGAACACACAGAAGCTAATGCAAATAATAACAGAAGAAATTAATAAATTAAAGAGATGGTTTGATAAAAACAGACTATCCTTAAATCTCAGTAGAACAAAAATAATGCTACACAAATACAAATAGACGGAATAGAAATTTAAGGGGTAAATGAAATCAAATTTTTGGTGTAATGATTGATGATAACATCTCATATAAAAAAATACATGAATAAAGCTAAATATCATTGGACCAAAAACACTTCATATTCTTTACTGCTCGCTAGTGTTACCATATCTGAGTTATTGTGTGGAAATATGGGGATACAACTACAAAAAAACACTTCAGTCATTAACCGTGTTACAAAAAAGATCAGTTAGAATAATACATAATGTTGGATAAAGAGAACACTCAAACTGTTTATTTATTGAATCGAAAATATTACAATTCCAAAATATATGGTGAATTTGCTAAAAGCTTAAATGATGTACAAAGCAAACTAAAACCTTGTACCCAACAACGTACAACAATTCTTCTCAACAAAAGAGAAGAAATATAACCCTAGAGAAAAATGTAGTTTAAAATATTTGTATGCACGTACAACACTTAAAACCTTGAGTATATCCGTATGTAGAATTCAATTATGGAATGGATTAAGTAAAAAAATCAAACAGTGTACTGAAATGATACAATTTTAGAAACTGAAAGTGTTTACAAAGTACAAAGAAGAAGAACCATGATAAACATTCTGAACTTATTGATAATCTTATTTATCTCATCATATGAAATACAACTTACTTCACTAATTATTTATTTTTAATATCATTTATGGAGTATATTGTAAGCTCTGCTTCTCCCTACTCCTTTTCGAACATGTTGAAAAGAGAAACTGAAAATAGTGATGTATCATGTTGTAATTGTATGCATGTTCAAAATAAATCTAAACCATAAACCATACATACTTTATCTACACAGTCAATCACCTTCCATGGGTCAAGGCTCAAAAAATACTTTTTTATATATTGGTGTCAGTGTACGGCCGTCCCTTGCCACATTGCGCTTCAAATATTGCGGCTTCACTACTTGCAGGCTTTTTCTCTCAATAAAAAAAAACATATTTTACATATTTTTGGCTTAGATTAAGTGTTAACTGAAGTCTCAAATGTATTTATTTCAGTGCAGTATTTGTCTTATTTTGTATTTTGTTGTGATGACCCATACTGTAGTCCCCAAGCAATACTTTTGGTTTGAGGTTAATGTTGACAACAACAGGCAGCAAATCTGCGACAATCAAGTTGACCTACTTTTTGCAGAACAGCATTTTGACGCACTTCATTTTCCCCTCCTACCTCATCGATAACACATCTCCACATTGGTAAACCTTTGACACGATCAATATCAAAAAACAACAGCGGCACAAACAAAGGCTTGATGTGACTTGATGCTAACACGACTGCTATCAGCAGCTGTCTGGTCAATGCTAAACTGAAATAAACTGTTGATTCAAAGATGCACTTTATCTTCGACATCCATAACACAGCTCCACATAACATTGGTGAGCCTTGTGAGCGATGTGGAATGACAACGAAATGCTAACAACACGGCTAATGGTCGTAGCTGCAACTGTGGAGTATTTGCAGAACAATGTGGTTTCAGCACATCCAAGCAAAGTTCTAATTTAGAGGAATTACCCAGGTTGTGCTGAAGTATTTCCACATAGCGGCGGCGATGTTGTAGTGGCCGGGTGACTGCTAAAGCAGTGACACTTGGAGGATCCTCTGGGTCAGTGTTTTTCAACCTTTTTTGAGCCAAGGCACATTTTTTGCATTGAAAAAATCCGGAGGCACACCAAATCATTAAAAAACTCAACTCAGTTGACAGTAAAAAGTCCTTGTCACCATTGTTGGGTATGACTTTAAACCATAACCAAGCATGCATCACTATAGCTCTTATCTCAAAGTAGGTGTACTGTCACCACCTGTCACATCACACCCTGACTTGTTTTGACTTTTTTGCTGTTTTCCTGTGCGTAGTGTTTTAGTTCTTGTCTTGCGCTCCTATTTTAGTGGCTTTTTCTCATTTTTTGGTATTTTCCTCTAGCAGTTTCATGTCTTCCTTCGAGCGATATTTCCCACATCTACTTTGTTTTAGCAATCAAGAATATTTTAGTTGTTTTTATCCTTCTTTGTGGGGACATTGTTGATTGTCATGTAATGTTCGGATGCACATCGTGGACGCCGTCTTTGCTCCACAGTAAGTCTTTGCTGTCGTCCAGCATTCTGCTTTTGTTTACTTTGCATCCTGTTCAGTTTTAGTTTCGTTCTGCATAGCCTTCCCTAAGCTTCAATGCCTTTTTTTAGGGGCACTTACGTTTTGTTTATTTTTGGTTTAAGCATTAGATACATTTTTACCTGCACACTGCCTCCCGCTGTTCCCGACATCTACAAAGCAATTAGCTACCTGCTGCCACCTACTGATATGGAAGAGTATTACACGGTTACTCTGCCGAGTTCTAGACAGCACCGACACTCAACAACAACACGTAATTTGCAGACTATAATTACTGGTTTGCAAAAAATATTTTTAACCTAAATAGGTGAAATTAGATCATCTCCAACGGCACACCAGACTGTATTTCACGGTACACTAGTGTGCCGCGGCACAGTGGTTGAAAAACCCTGCTCTGGGTTACAGTAGAACTCACTCAAAGCTATTATAATGGATGACATGAGTGTAAAGGCGATTATGGCTATGGATGTTATTTCATAATTAGAGGGCGCTGATTGTGTTATTTTTTTTTAACTTTAACGACTAAATTATTTGATTTATTAATAGTAATCGTACATTCGTTTACCACGGTCAGGCCTGGAATCAATTCCCTGCAATAAACACGGGACGACTGTATTGTATATTTTTTACAATCTATGTTCAAAATGCAGAAATATTATTTCTCTTGTTTTTCTGTGCACTCTTAAAGTAGAGTAACATTAAGGCATGAATAGTATATTTGAAACATATTCCCAATTGTGGGATTAGTAATGACCAAAATCTAAATTTCCATTTAGGTTATATGCACATTTTCCTGTGTTCTCCTGTGACTGACTGGTGTTTAGTCCAGCTTGGGAAATAATTCATAATTACACCTAAAGGGTATATAGGATTTAATAAAGCACATTTCCAGCAAACCTAACCCGAGCCCTGCTTCTTGTTTCTTTATAAATAATATGTTGTATTGCTTCAATTATGTGCAACCTGAGCTAATTCTCTGCCAACCAATCAACATACTTAAGTATGTCAATTGCTCGGGGTGTATTGTAATACATTCCGAAAAATGAGGATTGTACGCATCAATTATTTTAATGCACAAAATACGCACCATATCAAACTGAGCCTGAATTGTGGAAACAAGGCTTTAGTTTCATGCAAAAAGCAAGCAGTTCCTCTCAGGAACTGCTGAAGGCCATTTCACTTGTATAATCCACTTTATCTGGTACAAAAGAGTTGAGGTGGTTTCCGCTTTACATTCTAAAAATGCAAGTTTTTTCATTTGCGGTCAGACCTGGAGCAAAACCATTTATCAAGTACAAGTGACAGCACAATAGCAAATCGTTATATTATTGACCAGGGAAATGATTTGTTTTGGGGGCCACTTTTCCAGAAAGCAAAGGACGGGATGGCCTCTCCCTTCATTATTATTATTTTTTTGTATATTCTAAAGAACCAGCTTCCTCCACAGGAGACGTTTGATATTGATCTGTTTATCTTGTTAGAAACAGGAGCTTTTAAGAATGTTTTGCAAATGAGCAATGGACAGTACTCTAGTGTTTTTAAGAATCTGCTGCAAAATAGTGAATCTCTCAGAAGAAAAGAAACAGAGGACCTAAAATAGAACCTTGAGGAACACTACTAGTGTAACTATCAATCAATCAATCAAAGTTCACTTATATAGCCCTTAATCACAAATGTCTCAAACTACTGAAGTTGGAACAAATAACTATTGACTGCATCTGAAGTAAACAAGCAACAGCAACACCTTTGTTACTTATATCACGTTCCGAAAACATTGTGTCACTGCCAAAAAAGGAGAGGATTTAAAGGGATGCTTTGAGGAACACCTCAGTTATGTAAATCCCAAGTTTGGACGCCAGTCAACTATGTTTGCTAGCAATGTTAAAAATGCCAATGCAAAGATCTGTCAATGTGTTTACAGTGGTCCGAGTTCCTCCTTTTTTAAGAATTTGTTTAAAAAAACGTTTGTCTCCTAAGCTTGAATTAAATTTGGGGGCCGGTATGGTGGGATTCCTTGGCTGGATTTGGTAGGTGGGAAGCGGTGTATTGCGGCAGGTGTTGTGCTGGATAACGCACCCCCGCCGTAGAATGCACCCCTAGACTGTTGTGCCGGATAACACAGCCGGTGTTTCATTGTTTACATTCCCGGAAGATGACAGTCAAGCTTGACCATTGGCCTGTGGAGAACTGGGACAACAGAGACTCTTACCAGGACGACTTTGAGTTGGATTCGCAGACGCGGTACCGTGAGTACGCATGCAGCTGCGGCTTCCAAACATTTGATCGCTTGCCCGTACGTGCGTGCTGCTATGTGCATGACACGTACGTAACTTTGGGGACTTTGGAGAAATATATGTGCTGTATGAACTTTGGGGAGGTGAACGGTACTTTGGGCTGTGGGATTGAGTGTGTTGTGCAGGTGTTTGAGTTGTATTGGCGGGCTATATGGACGGGAGGGGGGAGGTGTTTGTTATGCGGGATTAATATGTGGCATATTAAATATAAGCCTGGTTGTGTTGTGGCTAATAGAGTATATATATGTCTTGTGTTTATTTACTGTTTTAGTCATTCCCAGCTGAATATCAGGTCCCACCCGCCTCTCACAGCATCTTCCCTATCTGAATCGCTCCCACTGCCCTCTAGTCCTTCACTCTCAATTTCCTCATCCACAAATCTTTCATCCTCGCTCAAATTAATGGGGAAATCGGCGCTTTCTCGGTCCGAATCGCTCTCACTGCTGGTGGCCATGATTGTAAACAAAGTGCAGATGTGAGGAGCTCCACAACCTGTGACGTCACGCTACTCGTCTGTTACTTACGGTACAGGCAAGGCTTTTTTATCAGCGACCAAAAGTTGCAAACTTTTTCGTCCATGTTCTCTACTAAATCCTTTCAGCAAAAATATGGCAATATCACGAAATGATCAAGTATGACACATAGAATGGACCTACTATCCCCGTTTAAATAAGAAAATCGCATTTCAGTAGGCCTTTAAGTACCACTGTAGTTGCTACAATCACACACTGCAGAGTAAAGATACACTTCTTAAAATCACTTGAATACCTTGGCATACATGGTCAAAACATATATTGTTCACAGATAATACTACTTCTTATCAGTCAACCTTGTCAGCCACCTGTTCTGTTGCCTGTGTATATAAGTAGTTTTATTTCTGCTGTCTGCTGATTGACTACAAGCTCGTACATAAAAGTTGTCTGGTACAGTTTCACGATATTATAGTCTGTCCAATCATTTTGTCCATAGAGGCAACCAGAAGTGTGTTTTTGGTTTGTAGAAGTTTGAATCAGGTAAACCAATCACGTCTGCATTTTAGTTGTAGTTAGTGCAAGTCACCACTATAACCTTACTGATTCATACACCAGTTAAAGCAGATTCACCACAGCTAAACTGTACCAAGTTAGCTTGGATTAGTTTGTTTGGTTTGCACTGGAGTTGGGTAACTGTGTTCACACCTGACCATAAAAACCGTACAAAATGAGTTCTGGGTTCTAGTAGGAGTGCACCGCTGCCATTTTCCATTTAAATGTGAGAAAAGCAACAGGGGGGAGAGTGACCATTGCTGTGGAGAAAAGGAAATTTATAGAGGAATCCAAAACGAAAACAAAGTCAGATCTCGAGAACACGTCCAAAGTCGGGGGAGGAGGGTTTAGCAGAGGGGATCATGAGAAGGCCGAATGGCAGCAGGGAGCAAAGCTGAGCGTCGTTCACTGTCCTTCATATGCTGTAATGAAATTCTGACCAATTCCATTCGAGCAAAAAGGAATGTTTACTGTAGCTTGCCTCCTCCACATAGCGTGACTCATCCCTGACAGACCACAGACATCGTGCATAAACAAATGGGAACCTCTTTCCTCCAGCCCCTTCCATTCTTTGGAAAACCCTAGAAAAAAATGCTTATCTTTTCATTTTCATGACCTCTTTCAAAAGACATGACTTGAGTGTCCATTAAAAGGAATGCTAAATAAAAATACAGTACACACAGATAATACGTGTACGTTTTCAACGCACGCCTCAGGGAAATCAAAGTAGTTGTATATTGTTGCAAACAGATGTGCGGCAAAGCATAGTGCACAGCCCGGCACTCCCAATGGGAGGTATAGGCGAACGCTAAGGGCTAAACGGCCCTTGGGGGGCGCCATGAGAGCGAAAAATAAAATCATTGGAGTACAGGGAAGAACAAAAAGAAAAGAAGAGAATGAAAAAACGTGATAAAAAGGTAAAATAAAGGAGTCAGCAATGAAAAAAACATCAGTTATTTAGCACAACGTATTGTTAAGTTGACAGCTGGCTTGCTTTCTGCGCAATTAGCCTCAACATGCTCATCAGTAATCAATCAGTTATATATTTCAGTTGCTTTTACAACGTGGGGGGGCTGTTTACTTTAATGATTTTTTTTTTTATAGAGATTTAACCTACACATTAAAGGGGAACATTATCACCAGACCTATGTAAGCATCAATATATACCTTGATATATACCTTGATGTTGCAGAAAAAAGACCATATATTTTTTTAACCGATTTCCGAACTCTAAATGGGTGAATTTAGGCGAATTAAACGCCTTTCTATTATTCGCTCTCGGAGCGATGACGTCACGTTGTGACGTCACATCGGGAAGCAATCCCCCATTTTCTCAAACACATTACAAACACCGAGTCAAATCAGCTGTTATTTTCCGTTTTTTCGACTGTTTTCCGTACCTTGGAGACATCATGCCTCGTCGGTGTGTTGTCGGAGAGTGTAACAACACGAACAGGGACGGATTCAAGTTGCACCAGTGGCCCAAAGATGCGAAAGTGGCAAGAAATTGGACGTTTGTTCTGCACACTTTACCGACGAAAGCTATGCTACGACAGAGATGGCAAGAATGTGTGGATATCCTGCGACACTCAAAGCAGATGCATTTCCAACTGGACTGGACAGATCAGCTTTCAGGAAAAGAGAGCGGATGAGGGTATGTCTACAGAATATATTAATTGATGAAAATTGGGCTGTCTGCACTCTCAAAGTGCATGTTGTTGCCAAATGTATTTCATATGCTGTAAACCTAGTTCATAGTTGTTAGTTTCCTTTAATGCCAAACAAACACATACCAATCGTTGGTTAGAAGGCGATCGCCGAATTCGTCCTCGCTTTCTCCCGTGTCGCTGGCTGTCGTGTTGTTTTCGTCGGTTTTGCTTGCATACGGTTCAAACCGATATGGATCAATAGCTTCAGTTTCTTCTTCAATTTTGTTTTCGCTACCTGCCTCCACACTACAACCATCCGTTTCAATACATGCGTAATCTGTTGAATTGCTTAAGCCGCTGAAATCCGAGTCTGAATCCGAGCTAATGTCGCTATACCTTGCTGTTCTATCCGCCATGTTTGTTTGTATTGGCATCACTGTGCGACGTCACAGGAAAATGGACGGGTGTATATAACAATGGTTAAAATCAGGCACTTTGAAGCTTTTTTTAGGGATATTGCGTGATGGGTAAATTTTGAAAAAAACTTCGAAAAATAAAATAAGCCACTGGGAACTGATTTTTAATGGTTTTAACCCTTCTGAAATTGTAATAATGTTCCCCTTTAAGGCTGTGTCTACACTAAGCCGGATAACCCCTTAAACAAATAATTTAGCCTAAGCCCCGTTTGAGCCACACTAAACCATTGTTTAAGGTTGCCCTCCTCGGATAACTTTTTAAGTTAAGTGCGCCGTCTATTTCTTGAATATCCGGCTCTTAGCTTTGTACGGACTCATTGATCGTTTACAAACTGGGTTCGGAGAGGAAGTGATGCCAGAAAGACCGCGCACTAGGGCTGGGCGATATGGCCTTTTACTAATATCGCGATATTTTTAGGCAATGTCACGATACACGATATATATCTCGATATTTTGCCCTAGCCTTGAATGAACACTTGCTGCATATAATCACACCAGTATGATGATTCTATGTGTCTACATTAAAACATTCGTCTTCATACTGCATTAATATATGCTCATTTTAAACTTTCATGCAGAGAGGGAAATCACAACTAAGTCAATTTACCAAAACTGTATTTATTAAACAGTTATTAAGCAGTGGCACAGACATTCATGTCATTTCCAAAACAGAAAGTGCAAGATTGTCAGAGACATTTTAAAACAAGCTATAAGTGCACTTTTGTGCATGATGTCACCAAGATGACATATCAAAACAACACTAAATTAAAGTGTACTTTTTGTACAGAACACCACTACAATAGTTAAAAACAAATAAAGTGCACTTTTGTGCATGATGTCACACAAGATATTTCAATAACTGTCAAATAAAAATGAGCTGCATAATAGGTTCCTGCGGACGTTATCTCCTTCTGTTGTTGACTTTTTTTTTTTTCATACGGTGTTGATCTGGAAATAGTTGCTTCGGCATTTTGTTGGTGTGGCACCGAACCGAGATGTTGACATGCAGTTTCAAGCACTCCTCATTCTCTAGCGGGTGAATTTTCAAATTATGCTACATTAGCAGTGCTGCTACTTTTTGAAGCAACGGTTTTGCCGCATAAATGTTGAACATATTCCCGCTTGAAGCCAAACCACCGCCGGACGATGCATCCCATGCTGTTTTTCTTGGGAATTAATTCTTCCTCCATTTGTTACCTGATTGGCACCTTCTTTCTCTCGTATTACCACTTGCACCTCACTGTTAGCACCACAGCTAACGTTACCATGTTGCTACCTCTCTGCTTCGCGGGAGCGTGTGACGTTGCACACGTGACGTGTGTAAGAAGGTGCGCTTGTTTTAACTCTCTGTGAGAAGGGGAGACAAGAAAGAGTGGGAAACGCATGCAGTGTAATGCCCGCAGCTAAAAGCAACTGCGTGAGAATGTATACTCGAATATCACGATATAGTCATTTTTTATATCGCACAGAGACAAACCCGCGATATATCGAGTAAATCGATATATCGCCCAGTCCTACCGCGCACCACACGGGAAGTGACATCAGAAATAATGCACCACAGCCAGCTTCATAAGAACCCATTCGGTAACTCCGCGGCAACCACTAGAAAGATGGTAGCGAATCATCCAGACATGCCCGTGTTTCTCCTTCTTGTACATGTACAGGCGCTTGTGGAAATCACACATGAATACCTTAAGAGTAGGAAACGGGCGATTGCAGCTATTTCAGATACAACACTTCTCAGACCGCAACAAAGACGGTGGAGCGACGGTTTTGGATAAGCCCTGGAAGAATAGCAGCCTGGTGGGATATGTTTGTCAACGACTGTGTTGTGTCACAGGAACGGCAAGAGAACTTTCGAATGTCCGGGTCAGCTGTGATTCTACTTCGTGAAAAACTTTGTCCATTTGTCGAAGGAGAGACAACGACAATGCGGGCTCCTGTGGACAAGGAAAGACTACGAAAAATAGCAAATGCATTTGGACTGGCAAAGCAGACTATCAGTTATTGTCCGCGATGTATGTCGAGCGATTACTCAACGTCTAGTTTTGTACTCCATAACTATTGTGAAGCCATGACGTGGTTGCGGCCGTCAAGTACAACCGCCAATTTCAGCCTACAAGCACAGTGTCCTGTTGTTGGTTGTTGTAAAATGTTATTTATCACATTATTTACTTTCACACGTCCATTAAAGATATGATTCATGTATGATGGCTCAGGTGTGATTCACTACAATAGTCTAACAGCTGCTGATGGTGAGGCAAGCAAGGTTTACGGTTAAGAGAAACGTGGCAATAGGCTACATTGAAACACAGGGTAAGGATACACTTCCAGGTCAGAGGTGACTATGATTTTATTTTAAAAAGGCATGTTACATGTTAAAATGGTGATGTTTTTGGCAAGCCACACACCAATTAAATATATTTTAATTAGAAATGTCCGATATTATCGGCCGATAAATGCGTTAAAATGTAATATCGGAAATTATCGGTATCGTTTTTTTTATTATTGGTATCGGTTTATTTATTTATTTATTTATTTATTTTTTTGTTATTAAATCAACATAAAAAACACAAGATACACTTACAATTAGTGCACCAACCCAAAAAAACTCCCATTTACACTCATTCACACAAAAGTGTTGTTTCTTTCTGTTATTAATATTCTGGTTCCTACATTATATATCAATATATATCAATACAGTCTGCAAGGGATACAGTCCGTAAGCACACATGATTGTGCGTGCTGCTGGTCCACTAATAGTACTAACCTTTAACGGTTAAGTTTACTAATTTTCATTAATTACTAGTTTCAATGCAACTATTTTTATATTGTTTTACTTTCTTTTTTATTCAAGAAAATGTTTTTAATTTATTTATTTTATTTTATTTTTTTTAAAGTACCTTATCCTCACCATACCTGGTTGTCCAAATTAGGCATAATAATGTGTTAATTCCACGACTGTATATATCGGTTGATATCGGTATCGGTTGATATCGGTATCGGTAATTAAAGAGTTGGACAATATCGTAATATCGGATATCGGCAAAAAGCCATTATCAGACATCCCTAATTTTAATACATTTCAGTGGGTAACAATGATTTGAGATACAAGTGTTTTGTGCTAAGAGCTTTGCCACAGAACCAGTTAAGCTTGTGAGTTGAGGTACTACTGTACATGGTGTATTATACAGGCCGCATACTGTAATAGACTACATATACTGGATTTATTCATCCTTTCATAGAACATTTTAATTATTTTTTTTTTAATCATACTTCTATGATAGCTTTAGTAACACTCCTCTTCACTCTGGAGATGGACTTTTGAGATATTCAAGTCCAGACTTGGTTGGTCCATCAACAAATACCAACCAGACAGCTTAAAGCACTCCCTCTGTTTTTATTTTGTTATTTCTTAATTACTTGTAATAAAAAATAATATGTATTTTATTTTTTTGTAAATGTATGTCACATTGTGTCGTAGTGTGTTCTTCTTGAATAAACTTGCCCTTCATCTTTCACAGATCATCAATCATTTGTCTGCCTTATTGACCATATAATAACCAAAAATCTGGCGGCACGGGCAATTGGATATTACGGGCGGCCGATTGGGACAACGCGGCGAAACGTTCAAACACTCTTAACACTGAAAAACACACCATAAAAAAACGGGAAAATTCCGCAAATTCCTGCGAAAATACATTTTAATCGCTGCTTAACACTTGTTCCCATTCTAAAACTTATATAGCTACATAAAATGGTTGATCGATAATACAGTAAAATATTACAGTATAGTGTTTATCTTACTGGAAAGTGCATTGAGTGCCTAGAAAAGTGCTATATCAAAATTAATCCATTATTAATATAATTTAAAAAAAATTGCATTCTGTCAACCGTCATTCTTCTGGGAATTATGTTTTTAAAGCGGGATGTTTTGGGGTTTGTGTGTGTTTTTGGCATTTCAAGCATTTTCATTTGGCTTTCGAGTTTGATCCTGCTATGTTTTTATGTTAGAACATAATTTTTTAATTTGTGGCATTTCCCAGTTGCATCTGTTTTATGGTGTTGGCTTTGGATCATTTCTGTGTTTGGAACATCTGGAAGTTGCTGCGCTTTTGCCCTTGTAGGCCACTGTTCAAAAGGTTTCAGTTCTTTCTTGTTATTGAACTCTTTAAACGCATCTGCATCCCATAATGGTTATTTCTTCTTCTTCTCTGTGGCGTGACTTTCTCCCATCATTTGAGTCCTTTCCTTCATTGAACAATCACGTTTTCATTGAGAAATGTTTGAAATGAGACTTTTACTACAGTTAAGTGCACTGCTGAACTCTGATCTAATGAACCTGTTGATATGTGATTAAAGTCTGTATTTTGACATAATATTGGTATAAGTATCATCATATCTGTCACTTTGCTTGCATGTTTTATCCTACCGTATTTTTCGGCCTATAAGGCGCACTTAAAATCCTTTTTCTCAATAATCGACAGTGTGCCTTATAACACGGTGCGTCTAATGTACGGAATAATTGTGGTTGTGCTTACTGACCTCGAAGCAGTTTCATTTGGTACATGGTGTAATGATAAGTGTGACCAGTAGATGGCAGTCACACATAAGAGATACGTGTAGACTGCAATATAACATCAGTAAACAACACCAAAACTTTAAATGTTCCATTGAAAATAAAGAACATTACACACGGCACTCAAAAATCTGTCAAAATGTTTTTGTATGACTTTGAAGCCGCACCGCTTGATGGATTGTCGGCCCATTACGGCTACCGTAGTCAGAGATACAAGTATTACTATGGTGTGTGTATAAGGACCGCAAATTGGCACCCATTATCAGACATATTGTCTGGTGTTTTGTTTTAAAATATTAAGCAAAACAACTTTTCTCACCTTCTGGTACTTACTGATCTGTATTTGAGATCTGCATAAGTCCTGAAAATGTGCGCACATTTGCCACTGTAGTCCGTGCCGACGCCGTAGTCGATAAGCTTTTTCACTATCTTCTTGTTATCCTCTGCTTTTGCCATTTCTAATATAAAGTAGTGTAAAGTTATAACTTATATCTCGCTATGGAAGCGCTAAAACTAAGGGTGTAGTGGGTTTACATAATTCACCCACGGAACTTTAGTTATTAGAGAGTTCCGGGCGGACACATTTCCGGCGTTGTCCGGCGTTGTTGACTTGAAGATGATCTGTTAAACATAAGCTATGCAACATTTTGACAACATTTTTTTTAGAAAAAATTATAACATGACCCCTTTAATGCGCCTTATAATCCGGTGCGCCCTATGATCCAGAAAATACGGTGATTGCTTCTAATTTGGCCATTTTATTGCCATTGCGAAAAATCATGCTGCCGTTCGTAATTTGCAGTTTCCCCTTTAAGAGCAGGTTGTGCTATCAATAATGTCGGAATTTTCAGAATTTAGCGACAATTGACACAAACGACTGTATGTTTTCTATGGCAGTATTTTAAGTTTATAGATTGGTCATTAATAAATAATTGTTGTCCTCTTCATTTAAAAGAAGAATGTACATGCATCGATGGTTTAGATAGATTTAGATTTTTTTGGTTTTGTTTGATTACTCAATGTATTTTTTTCTGCTTTGTAGAAACCATTCACATAAACCACTTAATCATAATCAATTAATTCAGGCTGTCAAATCATCGCGTTAATTGCGATCGACTAGTTACAGTCTTTAGTGTGTTATGTTTTTTAATTACATTAATCAAATGTTTCATCTCTACGTTACTGTCTCTGTATGCCCTCAATGCCTCGCCCTCTTCTTGTGATTGACTGAGAGCAATAACACTTGCTCCATGTGGCACAAAGATAATCTGTAGACATGGTGAAAAAGAGGTCTCACTCTGTCACGAGACTTGGCCGGCGGGGGCGAGTTGTGCCGATACCAATATTTTGGTCTTAGATTTATTTTGATACTTTGATACTTTTCTAAATAAAGGGAACTACAAAAAAATTGCATTATTGACTTTATTTTACCAGAAAATCCTATGATACATTAAATATATATTTAAAGTTAAAGTTAAAGTTAAAGTACCAATGATTGTCACACACACACTAAGTGTGGCAAAATTATTCTCTGCATTTGACCCATCACCCTTGATCACCCCCTGCGGTGGCCGCGCCCGGGAATCATTTTTGGTGATTTAACCCCCAATTCCAACCCTTGATGCTGAGTGCCAAGTAGGGAGGTAATGGGTCCCATTTGTATAGTCTTTGGTATGACTCGGCCGGGGTTTGAACTCAGAACCTACCGATCTCAGGGCGGACACTCTAACCACTAGGCCACTGAGTAGGTGTTTTTTTATTGCAATCAAATAGCAATTTTGTTCTTTGATAGTATGATAGTGCACATACTAGATACCTTCTATTTAGGTAGTAAGTAAGCAAAGGAAGGTTTCTAATTTGTCTGCTGATGTATGCAGTAACATATTTAGTCATTTTTCACAGTCTAATATTTTGTCAAAATTATGAAGGACAAGCGGTAGAAAATGGATTATTAATCTACTTGTTCATTTACTGTTAATATCTGATTATTTGTTTTAACTTGTTCTATCTACACTTCTGTTAAAACGTAATAATCACTTATTCTTCTGTTGTTTGGATGCTTTACATTAAGGTGTGGGGTTGTTTTTCAGGAGTTGGGCTTGGCCCCTTAGTTCCAGTGAAAGGAACTTTGAATGCTCCAGGATAGCAAAAGATTTTGGAAAATTCCATTCTCCCAATCTTGTGAGAACAGTTTGGAGCGGGCCCTTTCCTCTTCCAACATGACTGTGCACCAGTGCACAAAGCAAGGTCCATAAAGACATGGATGACAAAGTCTGGTGTGGATGAACTTGACTGGTCTGCACAGAGTCCTGACCTGAACCCGATTGAACACCTTTGGGATGAATTAGAATGGAGACTGAGAGCCAGGCCTTCTCGACCAACATCAGTGTGTGACCTCACCAATGCGCTTTTCGGTCGAAAATTCCTATAAACACACTCCGCAACCTTGTGGACAGCCTTCCCAGATGAGTTGAAGCTGTAATAGCTGCAAAAGGTGGACCGACATCATATTGAACCCTATGGGTTAGGAATGGGATGGCACTTCAAGTTCATATGTGAGTCAAGGCAGGGGGCCAAATACTTTTGGCAATATAGTTGTATATTTGCAGTCAGTCATGTCATCTTCTCGTCATTTAAAAAAATACAGAGGATATGACCTTAGTGTCCTTAATGGGAGTAAGGGCCATATGAGTACAATCAGAGCACGCTTATGGAGGACAATTGCTTGTCATAAGGCGCATGCATGCCCGACTGCCGCTGGATGAAATGAGACCAAAACTCGTAAATAGAAAATCTAATGTTAAATTAAGTTTAAAACATGAGATAAGCTATGATTGATAGTCAGCATCAAAGCTAATATTTTTTCTGAACTGTGGGGAATATTTTAACAAAGTTTAACATCTATTTATGAGAAATAAATACATTGATTTGTTAAATGTGTTCCCTAAAACGACTATTGGTAACATATGCTAGCACTGTGATTGATGGCTTTGTTTTATTTATCTTATATTATCTGAAGCAGAGGAACAGCAACAAGTTCCACATGCAATACTTATTGTTTCGAAAAGTGTTCCTCCTGTTTTTGATGTATAAACGTCAACACTTTATATGGGCCTGATGTTTTATTCTAGTAAACAACTGCATCTGTTCAAGTCTGTTAAAAACAATGTATGACTTTATTAGGCCACTTTTTTGCTAATGTATCAAGCCTACAATTTTAAATAAAAATACCTCAATTTGAGGTTTTCTTTCAGTATTTTTTAGGTGGGATTAAAAATAATTAGAATTAGATTAATTAATTACAGATCATAATTATTTGATGCATAAAACGCTTTATGCACTATTATCAAGCATAAAGAGCGGCATGAGTGTACATCATTGTTCAGGCGGGAAAAACTGGAGATTCAGGATTTGAATTACTTGCCTTATGCAGTCCTTTATAACAGGGCCGGCCCCTGGCATAAAGACTCTAAGAAGTCGTTTAGGGCCACATGATTATGCTACATGATTATGGCGACCAGTCACTTAAGTAGTTATTCATCAACATGGTTGTCGTGTTCGCTTGTTCTACTTTGATGGAGTGAATTGTTAGAATTATACTTTGTCTTTGCAAAACTTTGATTCAGCGTTGATCAACATGTCCTTTGTAATAGTTGTACTTAAGTTTAGCATCCCATAGAGATAATTGCTAATTTAGCTTATCTTCAAACACCGTGATTATTAATTAAAACAAAAAGAAATGTATAGCTAGAGCATAATCCTTTTTTTTCCTGACAGTGCACCTTATAACCCAGTGCGTCCAATGTACGGAATACTTCTGGTTTTGCTTACTGACCTCGAAGCAGTTTTATTTGGTACATGGTGTAATGATAAGTGTGACCAGTAGATGGCAGTCAAATATAAGCGATACGTGTAGACTCCACTATAATGGCAATGTGACTCAAGTAAACAACACTAACGTATTATTTGTTCCATTGAAAACATAGAACATTACACACAGTGCTCAAAAATCTATCAAAATGTTTTAGTACGACTTTGGTAAGCTATGAAGCCGCACCGCTTTATGCGCTTCAACATATGAGTATTATTATGGTGTGTGTATAAGGTAAGACATATCTGCCATTTTGTTTTGCAATATTATCCAAAAACAACTTTTCTAACTTTCTGATACCTTCTGATCTGTCTTTGGGCTCTGCATAAATCCTGAAAAATTTTGCGCGTCCGCTTTTGTAGTCCGTACACCGTAGTCGCTAAGCTTCTTGCTTTTCTCTATCTTCTTGTTATGGGGCATTCACCCTCCGCTGTTGCCATTTCTAATATAAATTAGTGTAAAGTTCTTACTTATATCTGTCAGTAAACTTGCCATGACAGCACTAAAACATACTGGTATAGTGAGTTTACATTATTCACCCAAGGAACTTTAGTTATGAGAGAGTTCCGGTCGGACAGTTTTTCACGGGACACATTTCCGGCGTTGTTTTTGCACTAGTGAACCACGGATGAGGAGACGCTGCTCCGTTATTGATTTAAGTAAAGTCTGAATGTCATTAAAACAGTTAGCTCCATCTTTTGACAATTCCACTCCCGTCCTTGCACGCTACACCGCTACAACAAAGATGACGGAGAAAAGACGCTGCCGAAGGTGAGCCACGTAAATAAGACCGCCCACAAAATGGCGCATCCTGAAGCGACTGTCAGAAAGCGGCTTGAAGATGATCTGTAAAACATAATCTATGCAACATTGTGACCAAAAAAACACCATTACATGTTATGTAGACCACAAGGAAGTGTTTTACATTTAGTTTAATTTAATAATAATAATATGACTCCTTTCAAGCGCCCTATCATCCGGTGCGCCTTATATATGAAAACAGATTAAAAATAGACCATTCATCGACTGTGCGCCTTATAATCCGGTGCGCCCTAAGGTCGGGAAAATACGGTAGATTTAAAACAAAAAGTTTTTAAACAATTACAAACAAATATGAGAAAACTAGTTAATTTATCTGTCCATGCAGCTAGTTAATTTTACTTGATAACCCATTTTAAATTATGATTTGTTGATCTAGAAATAGCAGGACTTTTAAGATTGAAATAAGAATTTTATTCTGAAAACAAGTATTTTACACTTGGAATTTTGCAGAATCTTTAAACAAGATTTTCAAAATGAGAACAAACAAAATATCTTATTTGAATAGTTATAATCTAAATTTTAAAGTTTTTAAACTATAATAGACAAATACATATTATTCATGGTAAAATTAAGATTATGATGTACAGCTAATGACAAAAAAAAAGGTAAATAGTCCTTAAATAGACATGCTCAGTGGCCTTGTGGTTAGAGTGTCCGCCCTGAGACTGGAAGGTTGTGACTTTAAACCCCGGCCGAGTCATACCAAAGACTATAAAAATGGGACCCATTGCCTCCCTGCTTGGCACTCAGCATCAAGGGTTGGAATTGGGGGTTAAATCACCAAAAATTATTCCCGGGCGTGGCCACCGCTGCTGCCCACTGCTCCCCTCACCTCCCAGGGGGTGGACAAGGGAATGGGTCAAATGCAGAGGACAAATTTCACCACACCTAGTGTGTGTGTGACAATCATTGGTACTTTAACTTAGCATCAAGGGTTGGAATTGGGGGTTGAATCACCAAATGATTCCCGAGCGCGGCCATCGCTGCTGCTCACTGCTCCCCTCAGCTTTCAGGGGTTGAACATGGGGATGGGTCAAATGCAGAGGATGATTTCACCACACATGGTGTATGTGTGACTATCGTTGGGACTTTATCTTTAAACTTTAAAACTAGGGAGATTTCTAAAGATAAAATGTTAAACCGTGGCAAGTGACAAATAATTTGTAAAGCAAGCTGCAAATATTGCAGCGCAATGTGGAGAGGGACGACTGTATTGCAATATTCACTTGGCTGCACAGAAGTAATTGTTTTGGGCCACGAAAACTGCTCTTATACGTTTGGATTACGTACCAATAACGCCTCCTTCAGCCGGCGTGGAAATAGGATGAATTAGAACATTGAGAAATTCGTGGTGGAGTTTATAGTCACTTACACACGTAAGGAGAACCTATTAAAGTCCCAACAAGTCTGACATGTTTACTTGGGTTCCACAACTATTTTAAAGGGACTGACATCAGAAAAGCCTTTACAATAAGCCTTGTTTGAACCCGCTCTGCATTCTGGAAGTTTCCTTGGACTTGTAGCTCTGGACGGTGTTCAGAGTGAATGACTGGGTATGAATCACATGGGAGATTTTAACACTGACAGGAGACCACTTGGTTCAGTTTGTCGGGAAGCGGCTATCGAGAAATGCGATATATTTGTAACCCGGGGGAACCACTGCTGTTTGTGATAATAGTGTGGTGAGGACATTGCGTAAACTCCTTCAGTCATTGTCTGAACTCCGTTGCTTGAGTCGTTGTCAGCAGTATGCCCAGACATCAATGGGATACATGGCTTATGCGTAATCTGCTTTCAGTTTTATATATTTTAATTGCACCATTCAGCGGACCATCAGTGTCATCCTTATCAAGGGTAATTCAAACATCACCTCCGAGTAAGAGAAATTCGACACCTTCCCGGAAAGTGCAATCGGGCAAGCGGTGCCTCATAAATAGATCACAGACATTAGAAGCCTTTGGAAAGTCTTGGAAACGACGACGACTGAGCGTAAGAATCAGAAACAGATGACAATGAGGAGTTTCTATTCTCTCACCTGTTCTAAGAGGCTGCTGAGGAAAGAACGGTTCTATTTATAAGAAGCAAAGGGCTCTTCCAATGATTTGTCCATAAATATCTTTGCAAAGTAAATTTGGCTTCAAAAAGTGAGCCTGACTCGCATGCAATGTGTACAAAATGGCAATGTGACAGGCATATGTTATGGCCTCATTCCCAGGAATTCTCCAAGCAACATAAAGCAAAGTTGTAAATCATACTCGTGATCATATGTCTTTTACGCAGGATGGTAAAAATACGAATAAATATTGCAGAAATGAGGTCCAGATTTGACCTCTGCAACACACATCGCATATAAATAACAAATGTTCTTTCCTATTTGCTTCCCTGACTTTCCCTAAAGCTTTTAACTCCTTTTTATGTCCATTAGGGACAGCAGTAGCTCAGTGCGCAAGGACTTATTGGAGAGATGCTAATCTGCTTAAAGACTACTACTGAAGTGCCCTTGAGCAAAGCACTGAACTCCCCCGCTCCCCCCCGTTTCAGCCAAAAGGTGCAGTTACGGTTTGCACGCCTCCTCACTCTGACATCTCTCCCTGACTGCATGTGTGTGGTCGACGTGCATGTAATATAAACATCAGAGTGTACATTGAATTTGACCTGAGGGATTATAATCAGTATATTCAACGTAACAAATGCATATTTTTTGCAAGCCTCGATACAAACTATAATGCTTTGCCTTCCTGAGGTCTTATAAGGTTACTTGAGGAAATTACCATTTGAGTGCCAGAACAGATTTTTGTTGGATGAAATGTAACCACACTCTAGAAAGAGACTAGTACAATTATAGATGGAAATTGGCTGTGTTAAAGTATTTCAAATGAATTCTGTTCAACGTTAAGGACTGAATTAATAACATTTATACAAATTCCCACAGTCATGCTCTATCAGTGAAGACTAATGTGACAGGCCAGCTTTCGTGTCAGAACTCCCTTTGCCATTACCAAAGCTCGTTCAGGCTTAGTCGGCGAAAAGCACTTTTCTTTCTTACGTTTTGCAATCGGAGGTTTAACAGCATTCTGCAAGCATAACGCAACCGATGCCGTCATAATATGCTCCGTGTGAGCCAAACTGTAAATAACGGTAGGTCATCATTTCATTAAAAATGCTCTTCTGTGCAAAATTTATCGTTGACGTGTTACAAATTCTGCAACGCGATTATGAGGCGCGACATTGGCACTGATGTCAAACAACAGAGCAAATGAGATCTTGGTCTGGCCTGTGGTTTTTAGCTTCCCAATGCGTGGGGTTTGTACTAAATTGTCGCACAATAAAAAGCTTTGTGTCTTAAATGTTTTGGGGTGAAAATAACAGTATTTATATTTATTTCTATAAAAACATTGGGCCTTACAATGTCTTGTTTTATATCCCTAGATTGCACATTTGAATGTGATTTCCTGATATCAGTAGAAGCATTTAAAGGCCTACTGAAACCCACTACTACCGACCACGCAGTCTGATAGTTTATACATCAATGATGAAATCTTAACATTGCAACACATGCCAGTACGGCCCTGTTAGCTTACTAAAGTGCAATTTTAAATTTCGCGCGAAATATCCTGCTGAAAACGTCCCGGTATGACGACGCCTGCGCGTGACGTCACGGATTGTAGAGGACATTTTGGGACAGCATGGTGGCCAGCTATTAAGTCGTCTGTTTTCATCGCAAATTTCCACAGTATTCTGGACATCTGTGTTGGTGAATCTTTTGCAATTTGTTCAATGAACAATGGAGACAGCAAAGAAGAAAGCTGTAGGTGGGAAGCGGTGTATTGCGGCAGGTGTCGTGCCGGATAACGCACCCCCGCTGTAGAATGCACCCCTTGACTGTTGTGCCGGATAACCCAGCCGGTGTTTCATTGTTTACATTCCCGGAAGATGACAGTCAAGCTTTACCATTGGCCTGTGGAGAACTGGGACAACAGAGACTCTTACCAGGAGGACTTTGAGTTGGATGCGCAGACGCGGTACCGTGAGTACGCATGCAGCTGCGGCTTCCAAACATTTGATCGCTTGCCCGTACGTGCATGCCGCTATGTGCATGTCACGTATGTAACTTTGGGGACTTTGGGGAAATATATGTGCTGTATAAACTTTGGGGAGGTGAACGGTACTTTGGGCTGTGGGATTGAGTGTGTTGTGCAGGTGTTTGAGTTGTATTGGCGGGTTATATGGACGCGAGGGGGGAGGTGTTTGTTATGCGGGATTAATTTGTGACATATTAAATATAAGCCTGGTTGTGTTGTGGCTAATAGAGTATATATATGTTTTGTGTTTATTTACTGTTTTAGTCATTCCCAGCTGAATATCAGGTCCCACCCGCCTCTCACAGCATCTTCCCTATCTGAATCGCTCCCACTGCCCTCTAATCCTTCACTCTCACTTTCCTCATCCACAAATCTTTTATCCTCGCTCAAATTAATGGGGAAATCGTCGCTTTCTCGGTCTGAATCGCTCTCGCTGCTGGTGGCCATGATTGTAAACAATGTGCAGATGTGAGTAGCTCCACAACCTGTGACGTCACGCTACTCGTCTGCTACTTCCGGTATAGGCAGGGCTTTTTTATCAGCGACCAAAAGTTGCGAACGTTATCGTCAATGTTCTCTACTAAATCCTTTCAGCAAAAATATGGCAATAGCGCGAAATGATGAAGTATGACACATAGAATGGACCTGCTATCCCTGTGGTAAATTTTAAATGTGCTTTATATATAAAGTTGATTTGATTTGATTTGATTTAAATAAGAAAATCGCATTTCAGTAGGCCTTTAAGTCCCATGTTAAAACTAATTTGTATACGCTAGCCTTTAAATAGACCGCTCTTTTAGACCAGTGTATCTGCCGTCTCTTTTTCTGCTCTGCCCCCCTCTCCTGCGTGGAGAGGTTATTTGGTGACCACAGATGAGGCGCTAGCTGTTCAAATTCGGGATCCTGGGTGGACCACTCATCCGTGCACCAGTTGGAGAAGTCTCTGTGCTGCTGACTTGTCTCTATTCAAGATGATCCCCTGCTGGTCCCACTATGGACTGGACTCTCACACTATTAACTAGATCCATTCGAGGGGGGGTCCCCTCCAAGGTTTGTCATTGTATCCCCTTGGGTTGAGTTTTTTCTTGCCCTGATGTGGGATCTGAGCCGAGGACGTCGTTGTGGCTTGTGCCGCCCTTTGAGACACTTGTGATTAAGGGCTATATAAATAAACTTTGATTGTTTGATGTAAATGTTCTTCATTAGTAAGTTACCTCAGTTTTTGTTAGCATTTCAATCCAAAACGTCAGACAAAAACCAAATCACGTGTTAACCAAATCATGGGGGTTATATTGATTTTGTACTCAATAAAAAGAGCACATAGACTGGGTCCTCGCAAAATGATACGTACAATGTTTTACCGTACAAAAACTAAAACGGTACTTAAAAACCGGGGCAACATTTTGGTGAAAGTTTTAATTGAAAACCAAATCATATATGAAGAGGGTCGTACGGAAAACAAGGTACCAGCAATTGCTTGTGTTCTGACAAGTGACTTCTTTGTGGAAGTGAAAATAAGTGGTGGTGAACCAAGTCAATATGGCTTGGTCCTGACTATCTGAGTACGCAAGAGGCCTAGATTTACCTGCAAAAGCAGATATGAGCAAAAAATCTAACTATACTTTATCAAAAAAAGATTTCTTGAGTCATATCAAAGATTAGCCGTTGGTCGCGTTCCCAGGCATGAAGTATCTTGTGCTCAAGACGCAAGTATACACGACAAAACAGAAGAAAACTTGGAAAAGCATGGAAGTCTACAACTTCTTTGTGTGTGGCTGAGTCAAGGAAATTGGTATAAAGACTCGCCCAGATAAATCATGCATTGTTTTTGCTCGGGTAGGGTTGCACTTCACCATTTAACTTTGCGTCTACAGCCACGTTTGTTGGTGTCCCATGCGCTGATTACAAGTATGCGTGTTTTCCCTGTCTTTATGAAAATATAACTGCAGATGTCAACATTGTGTATGTGCTGAAAGCTTCATTTATGATTGTTGCGTATGGTAAAAGCTTTAATCTTTTAGGTTTTGGTCACATTTGCTTTTTTTTATTTAGACTTGCCAAGTTGGTGCGTTTTGAAACACTCGTAGCAAAAACGTGTTTTAAGAAATACAAATAATATCAAGCTAATACTTAAATAGGAAATATTATATAACCAACCTTTAACGAAGTGATCACTGCAAACTTGTGGGTTCTTCAACTCTTGTAAAATCTTACTCTCTTCCGCCCTTCTTGATTACCTCTCGAGGAACTCTGAAGAAACGTTTATCCTTTTCGCAATTTGAACGGTTCGTACATCCGAAAACAACGCAAGCATAGGGTATTTTTCTTCGAGAAAGACTAAATGGTGCCTACTACCCATTGAGAACAGACGCTGGCTTGACCACCACGAGTATGCAATGATCCGGACTTGAGTCGGATGTGACGTCATATGCAACCCAGCAACTGATTATTGTAGTTATCGATTAATCTACCGATTAGTTTGTTCGATTAATCGAGTAATCTGTTAAAACACACTTTATAGCCTTAAGGCAGTGGTTCTTAACCTGGGTTCGATTGAACCCTAGGGGTTCGGTGAGTCCGTCTCAGGGGTTCGGCGAAGGTCAAGACACACCCGACTCATTGTGTAAATAAAAACTTCTCCCTATCGCCGTGTTATGGATACCCCCAAACAATATTCCCTTTAATTTTCCATCTGATTTGCAGGTGTGTAAATGTTAGAATAATTATGTATAAGTTATCACACAACTCTTATGCTTAAAGGCCGTTGCTATAATTATTATCAATTGTGCTGAAGTTGTACTTTTCTATCTGTGCAAAGGCACAACTTGTAATCTTGCTTTGCGAGTTGTCTCGTGTCAGCAGTTTGTTTCCAGACCCTGCCTGCTGACAGCCAAGGACGGACATCGAGTACCTCAACGCAGACAAAACAGAGACAAGGCGAAATCACGAGTGTCAGCACATTTCCATTCTGAATAATCATATATTTTGTCTACTGGGACTGCTTGCATTACCCCTCCCTTCCGAAGCAACCTCAGTGATGTTAACTAGGGACCTCCCGAATAAATAGAGGAGCACGTGGTGCTGTACCTTAGAGCGTAGGGGGAAACTGTAACTGAGTGTACAGCCCAATACGTCTCTCCTCATGAGTAAAATTCAACTCTGTCTCTGCTTGATTCCTTTCTTCTTGTCTTGTGTAATAGATAGTTTGGTGTTTGAACCTGACAGTAATTTGTTGTGAGTTCATGCACTGTATTGGTTTTGTTCTTGGAACAAGGTGATGTTCATGCACGGTTCATTTTGTGCACCAATAAAAAAAAAACATATAACATTGTCTTGAATTAAAAAAAAAATAATTTAATAATATTTTTCACTAAAGAAGGGTTCGGTGAATGCGCATTTGAAACTGGTGGGGTTCGGTACCTCCAACAAGGTTAAGAACCGCTGCCTTAAGGTAATATAGGGAAAAAAGTTGAGATGACCATATAACATTCATTGTATTCTTTCTCATATACTGTATTCACAGGATTAACAGTGAAATTAAAAACTTTTAACGTGTGCATTAATAAGAATTAAAAATAATATATCTGCAGTTTGCCGGCATACAGATCACGGAACCCACACACCACCGCACTCAAAATCAAATGAATGTTCCGGGCAAATCTTCTCCTTTTTTTTAAAATTAATTTGTATTAGTTGAACGCTTTAAAGATTTTTTAAATAAACAGAAAATATATCAAAGTTTTTTCTAATCAAATTATTCAATGTACCGTATTTTTCGGAGTATAAGTCGCACCGGAGTATAATTCGCACCTGCCGAAAATGCATAATAAAGAAAGAAAAAAACATACATAAGTTGCACTGGAGCCCGGCCAAACTATGAAAAAAACTGCGACTTTTGGTCCGAAAATTACGGTAATCGATTAATCGTTGCAGCTTTAGTGCCAATGTCCTTCCCTTATTCAAAGTGGACGTTATCTCACCTGTGCCTTCGACTTCATAAATGGAGCACTGACATTGCAGATCTTCACATGTCTCAGTTTGTCCTCGATGTAGCACTCAATCTTGACATCAGCATTGTCCTAGCACCAGCAATACACAAAGTCATTGTCTGTCTTCACAAAGCAGCTGGACTCTGCATGACGAGCACTTACCTTCAATATGAGGCTGGAGAAGCGCAGATTGGGAGAGTAGCTAATGTTGAGGCGAGCATTGTAAGCATTTTCTCCTTTATTCTCTAATCGAGCATCCACCACCATCCTTCTCCTGTTAGCTTCTAGAACCCGCAGAGATCCTTCAGTGCCTCCTTCGTTGAGATGGCGGCAGAAAGCGCCCCGAGATTGTACAGGCTGCGAGCAGAACTGACTGAAAGAACAGGAAGATGTATTAATAATATATGAATGTATATTTGTTCTGATGGATTATGCGTGTGCCTACGTTCGAGTCATCAGGTCTGTCATACTCTGCAGTGCGAGGTCCGGCACGCACCGGTCATCCTCGTCACAGCCATTCCAGAAAGGCAACTAGCAATAAAAAAACATTCTTTAAATATTGCTGTATCGGTACCTTTTTTTTTTTTTGCAAGTTCGAAGTTTTCTTCAGTCTCTCACCTCAGTTTTTGACACAGTTGGCCAGCTTTCATCGAGAACTGGTCCATTGTCCGCATCCCACAACCCAACTTGTACAGTAAACACAATTGGCCTTGCATAGTCTGTGGTTTCCTACGACATAAAACATTGTTTTTGTGATCAAGCAGCAGACTTAATGGCATTAAATGCTTGAATTTAACAAATGTATAAATATTTCAGAAAAGTTAGTGCGTTGAATGCAGGAGATCCAAATAAACCAAAAAATAGTTTGCTGAATGAACACATTATTTTAGATCAGGGATTCTCAAACTGGGATCCGTGGACCTTCAAGATTGGGGGTCGGTAATTTTCTTTTGCATTAAATTCATGAAGTTATGGCATATTTGCTCAGTGGATTTGTGGTTATAGAGTGTCCGCCCTGAGATCGGTAGGTCGTGAGTTCAAACCCCGGCCGAGTCATACCAAAGACTATAAAAATGGAACCCATTACCTCCCTGCACTCAGCATCAAGGGTTGGAATTGGGGGTTAAATCACCAAAATGATTCCTGAGCATGGCCACCACTGCTGCTCACTGCTCTTCTCACCCCCCAGGGGGTGGAACAAGGGGTTGGGTCAAATGCAGAGGGTAATTTCACCACACCTAGTGTGTGTTTGACTATCAGTGGTATTTTAACTTTTATTGTTAAAAAGTGTATAAAGTATATATAATATACTGTACACATATTCGTATATATGTTATATTTTATATCGCTATATTTAGCCTATTTATACCTGCATTGTCCTTTCCATCCTTACACTTTACATCATTGTAACTGAGCTACTGTGTTGAACAATTTCCCTTGTGGATCATTAAAGTTTGTCTAAGTCTAAGTCTATAACTGGACATGAACTACTAAGTCAGGGGTCTCAAACTCATTTATACCGAGGGCTGCTGGAGGTAGAGTCCGGGTAAGCAGGTTAATCACTTGAGAATCACGTTTCTACCACCTGAATAAATTGTTGACACTTCAGCTTGCTTAACGCTAGTTGCTCTTTGTATTGCCAAATTAAATTTTTGTGTTACAACGTTATTGTACATAATGTCTAGTTGGATTTAAGGTATATAATATATTTAACTATAGTGGTACTTCAACCTATGCATATTATGTGGTACAAGCTGCGTCTCGTATTTTTTTTTTTTTAATGATTAACTTGCGAGCATAAACTTAATTTACAAGCGTCTGTGTAGCTAGTGAGCGTAGTAAATGAAGTACGGAAAAGCTGCCCCCAAAGCATTCGGTTTTCTTGCTATCCATCCATTTTCTCTCTTTCAGGGTGACACGGGGCTGGAGCCTATCCCAGCTGCTCTCATTAGCTTAAACCGTATTTTACGGACTAAATAAGCCTAACCCACTTAATTTTAGAATACTTTTTTTTTTTCATCTGTAGATATATACCGGTACGTTGTAAAATGAGATATTAACATATAAATATTCTGTAATTGTTTATTTACATACTTTGTTTCTAAATGAGGCCTGTAACATGGCAGTAAAACGGCTGATCAAACAAAACAGAAATGTCATTGATGTCTTTATTCATCTTTTATGAGATGAATAAGATGTTCTCCTTTTTTTAATAAGGTTCAAGATGTTTATCAGGATTATTCTTCCTTGTACTTTGCAAACACTTTTGAGTTTGAACAGTTTCTTAAAGTGGATACTTTTAGAACATGGTTTCCTTTCTTTGCTTAATCCATTTCATAATTTAGCCGTTAGCGAAGAAATACTCATAGATTAGCCACACCTTTGCATAAGCCGCAGGGTTCAAAGCTTGGGGAAAAAGTAGCGACTTATAGTCCAGAAAATACGGTCGTTACAGATCGACATATATTTGCTCTCCAACCTTAGGAATTGTGTGTTAATGCTAAGAAATATAAGATATATCAGATTTGCACTGACTTTGCAAGGCAGTTCGAGCCTAACAATGCTAGTTGGAAGCTGGAAGAGCCACTGTATTAGCCATCACAATTTGCCATGGCGTTTGTTGGAGTTTTAGACATGACTCTAAATCGCTCATTTCGCGCTGTACACACTTAGGGCCTGGTCTGCTGACAGTTTGCGTGTACTAAACGTGCAAACTTCATAGTGCGCGCAAAGCTGATCTATGGGTGTCACATAAATATTGAAATATGTCAAAACATCTGTATTTTTGTCCGCATTTGGTTTATAACATCTGCTATATTTGCTGGGGTTTGTCTGTTTGTAGAGATGTCCGATAATGGCTTTTTTACCGATATCCGATATTCCAATATTGTCCAACTCTTGATTACCGATTCCGATTCACAGTTGTGGAATTAGCACATTATTATGGCTAATTTTGTTGTGATGCCCCGCTGGATGCATTAAACAATGTAACTTTACCATGAATTGATTAACGTGGACCCCGACTTAAACAAGTTGAAAAACTTATTTGGGTATTTATTATTGAAGTCACAAAGTGCATTATTTTTTTAACATGCCTCAAAACAGCAGCTTGGAATTTGGGACATGCTCTCCCTGAAATAATCCTAATACCCACTACAACTATGGGAAATACTATACTTTGACTTTCACAAAGTGCATTATTATTTTATTTTTTTAAACATGCCTCAAAACAACAGCTACAACAACAATGAATGCACACAGCTTCAGTCCAGAGTATTCTAGAGCATTGTTTTTCAACCACTGTGCCGCGGCACACTAGTGTGCCGTGAGATACAGTCTGGTGTGCCGTGGGAGATTATCTAATTTCACCTATTTGGGTTAAAACAATTTTTTGCAAACCAGTAATTATAGTCTGCAAATGATGTGTTGTTGTTGAGTGTCGGTGCTGTCTAGAGCTCGGCAGAGTAACCGTGTAATACTCTTCCATATCAGTAGGTGGCAGCAGGTAGCTAATTGCTTTGTAGATGTCGGAAACAGCGAGAGGCAGTGTACAGGTAAAAAGAAAAGGCATTGAAGCTTAGGGAAGGCTATGCAGAATGAAACTAAAACTGAACTGGCTGCAAAGTAAACAAAAACAGAATGCTGGACGACAGCAAAGACTTACTGTGGAGCAAAGACAGCGTCCACAAAGTACATCTGAATATGACATGACAATCGACAATGTCCCCACAAAGAAGGATAAAAACAACTAAATTCTTCTTGATTGCTAAAACAAAGTAGATGTGGGACATATCGCTCAAAGGAAGACATGAAACTGCTACAGGAAAAAAACAAAAAAAGAGAAAAAGCCATTAAAATAGGAGCCCAAGACAAGAACTAAAACACTACACACAGGAAAACAGCAATAAACTCCAAATAAGTCATGACGTGATGTGTCAGGTGGTGACAGTACACCTACTTTGAGACAAGAGCTATAGTGATGCATGCTTGGTTATGGTTTAAAGTCATATCCAACAATTGCGACAACGACTTTTTACTGTCAACTGAGTTTCGTTTTTTTTAATGGTGTCTGCTGGTGGTGTGCCTCCGGATTTTTTCAACGCAAAAATGTGCCTTGGCTCAAAAAAGGTTGAAAAACACTGTACTAGAGCATACTTGCCAACCTTGAGACCTCCGAATTCTGGTGATGGGGTGTGGGGGGGTGGGGTGGGGTGGGGGTCGGGGGGTGTATATTGTAGTGTCCCGTAAGAGTTAGTGCTGCAAGGGGTTCTGGGTATTTGTTCTGTTGTGTTAATGTTGTGTTACGGTGCGGATGTTCTCCCGAAATGTGTTTGTCATTCTTGTTTGGTGTGGGTTCACAGTGTGGCGCATATTTGTAATAGTGTTAAAGTTCTTTATACGGCCACCCTCAGTGTGACCTGTATGGCTGTTGACCAAGTATGACTTGCATTCACTTGTGTGTATGTCGAAGCCGCATATAATATGTGACTGGGTCGGCACGCTTTTTGTATGGAGGAAAAGCGGACGTGACGACAGGTTGTAGAGGATGCTAAAGGCAGTGCCTTTAAGGCACGCCCCCAATAATGTTGTCCGGGAGAAATTCGGGAGAATGGCTGCCCTGGAAGATTTTCGGGAGGGGCACTGAAATTCGGGAGTCTCCCGGGAATATCGGGAGGTTGAAACCGATACCGATAATTTCCGATATTACATTTTAAAGCATTTATTGGCCGATAATATCGGCAGGCCGATATTAACGGACATCTCTATCTGTTTGTTTACTTTTATTAATCACTGAACTCTGACTGACAGGGTACTAAATCCTGTCCCATAGCATAACATAGCTCAAAAAGTTAAAAGCAGATTTTGATTAAACTTTCAGAGAATGTCAGAAAATGTCATCACCCAGAGTGCACCTTCTGCATGGTAAAAATAAATTCTGTTGTCTAGGTGCTGCTTCTGTATAACCCAGAGAAGGTGGCGCAGATTATGCTATAATAATTATTCTATAACCCCACAGGTCGGAGCAGGATTACAGGAAATCAATGTCCCCATGGTGACAGCCGGTTGATTGCGTAAAAAACCTAAGTCTGCACAGCTTTATCAGTCTTAGTAGATCAACTGCAACATGCCCACTAATCGTACACACAATTGTTATAGTTTGCAAACATTATTTTTTACTTGTTATTTGGGATTTTAGTAGATCAGGTCCTGAGAGCCCAATTCGTGTTACTGATCTACAGTAGGGAATAGGGCTGTGAATCTTTGGGTGTCCCACGATTCGATTCAATATCGATTCTTGGGGTCACGATTCTATTCAAAATCGATTTTTTTCCGATTCAACGCAATTCAAAAACGATATTTTCCCGATTCAAAACGATTCTCTATTCATTCAATACATAGGATTTCAGCAGGATCTACCCCAGTCTGCTGACATGCAAGCAGAGTAGTAGATTTTTGTAAAAAGCTTTTATAATTGTAAAGGACAATGTTTTATCAACTGATTGCAATAATGTAAATTTGTTTTAAAATATTAAATGAACCAAAAATATGACTTATTTTATCTTTGTGAAAATATTGGACACAGTGTGTTGTCAAGCGTATGAGATGCGATGCAAGTGTAAGCCACTGTGACACTATTGTTCATTTTTTGTTATTTTTATAAATGTCTAATGATAATGTCAATGAGGGATTTTTAATCACTGCTATGTTGAAATTGTAACTAATATTGATACTGTTGTTGATAATATTCATTTTTGTTTCACTACTTTTGGTTTGTGTCTCCTCTCAATTGCTCTGTTTATTGCAGTTCTGAGTGTTGCTGGCTCGGGTTTGGTTTTGGAATTGGATTGCATTGTTATAGTATTGCTGTATATTGTTTTGTTGGATTGATCAATTAAAAAAAAAAAAAAAAAATTAAAATGAGAATCGATTCTGAATTGCACAACGTGAGAATCGCGATTCGAATTCGAATCGATTTTTTCCCACACCCCTATTAGGGAAGGTATTCATAAGGCACCATTCCTGGGTGGATCTCGCGTGGGATGAAGAGGTGGGTTAAGCAGTTTGCAGTGCAGTCTGCTGAAAATTATGGAAAGTGCCACTCTACATAGCAACTGATGCTGTGGTCAAAGTGAGAAATGCCACAAAACATTTTAAGACATACAACACTCTACTGCCTTTTGGCGGCGAAATTAATTAGTGCATGCCTCAAATTCGTCATGTTTCATGTGTCAGATAAACCGCGACGAATGGGGCCATATGAATCCACTCCCTACTTTAAACCACAGAATTGACAAATGCTTAAATCCATCCACTTCATCAAGAGGCCAGCAAAGGCCAAAGCAGTGAACCTTACAAAATATGATGACAGTGATATCAATCATCATTGTGTAAAAGTTCAACCAATTAAGTTAGCTTAAATTATTTATTTTTTTAAAGTGGCTTCATTTGGAATGCTAAGGTTGTGTTATTATTTTTTGAAACTTTCGTTTACACTGTGTTGTGAAGTATTTAGGTGTAAATGTTTGACCTAAAGATACTTGATATATGTAGCACAGAAGGCAGATTATTACGGCGTTGAGGGGCTGTGCCAGCAATTTGAGAGTTCCAGGTTCGATTCCAGTTTCCGCCATCCACTGTCATGTCCTTGGGCAAGACACTTCACCCACCTTTCTCTCAGTGCCGCTCACATTGGTGTATGAACGTGAATGAACGGTTGGTGGTGGTCGAAGGGGCCGTAGGCGCAAATTGGCAGCCACGCTTCCGTCAGCCTACCTCAGGGCAGCTGTGGCTACAAATGTAGCTTACGAGTGTGAATGTTGAGTGGATGTGAAGTGAATGAATGATGGGTCCTTAGTTCTCAGTGAAGCGCTGTGTAAATTGAAATCCATCATTATTATGCATATTATCTATCTATGGGCTAACAAGTGAGTCCTTAGAAAATGTTCCCTACCATAAAGAGTCTTGTAAGTTTGAAAACCTCTGCTTTCCATCAACATATTTAACATCATGGTGTAAAGTCAATGCCTTACCTGAGACACACTTTATTCATTATTCCAAATGCATTTAGTGAGTCTTGCTGAAATAGCTGCGAGAAAAAAAAACATTCTCACGGTCGCCGCTTTGTGCTTATTCGCAATCTCGAAACTTGTATTCAATATATTAATATATGTTTTGAATGAACTGTACATGTGTAAAAATGGGAAGTGTACGTCCACTCAAATCTAAATGAAATGCATTCATCCAGTAAATGCGTGGCGAAGTTGGTAGAGTGGCCGTGCCAGCAATCGGAGGGTTGCTGGTTACTGGGGTTCAATCCCCACCTTCTACCATCCTAGTCACGTCTGTTGTGTCCTTGGGCATGACACTTCACCCCTTGCTCCTGATGGCTGCTGGTTAGCGCCTTGCATGGCAGCTCCCGCCATCAGTGTGTGAATGTGTGTGTGAATGGGTGAATGTGGAAATACTGTCAAAGCGCTTTGAGTACCTTGAAGGTAGAAAAGCGCTATACAAGTATAACCCATTTATTTATTTATTTATTTCTCAATTATTTTCTGTTATGTTCCCTTTGGACGAAAACAAAATATGCCCCCCCACGCTCCACTGCAATATCATTTGTCTAAAAAATTGGCCTTGTGGTTAGAATGTCCGACCAGAGACTGGAAGGTCGTGAGTTCAAAGCCCGGCTGAGTCATACCAAAAACTACACTGCAAAAACTGAAATCTAAGTAAGATTGAATATCTCAAACAAGCGTGATATTTGATTATTTTCTGTCTGATAAGATCATTCTTCTCACTAAGCAGATTTTATGTTAGAGAGTTTTACTTGTTTTAAGGGTTTTGGTCCTAAATGATCTCAGTAAGATATTACAGCTTGTTGCTGAGATTTTATGACCTATATTGAGTAAAACATGCTTGAAACTAGAATATCGACTGTTGCAAAGCTGTGTTATTAACACTCACAAGTATAAAACTACATTTTTAAAGTAATAATTTCTTACTTCAAGCATGAAAAAAAAAATCATGATGCCGAGCGCATATCATTATGTAAAGACAATGGCTCTAGCATTTACTTAATTTAAGAATATTTTTCAACATATTTAGCAAAACGTTGGGTTTTTTTTCAACCAAGAAATGTGCACTTGTTATTAATGAGAATATACTTATTTTAAGGTATTTTTAGGTTCATTGAGGTTAGCTAATTTTACTTGTTTTGGAAAGTCTTGACAAGCCAAATTTTCTCGTTGTATTGGCAGAAAATTTTGCTTAGTTCAAATAAAATACCCCTAATTTTTGTATTTTTTTTCCTTGTTTTTGAACACTGACTTTTTGCAGTGTATAAAAATGGGATCCATTACCTCCCTGCTTGGCACTCAGCATCAAAGGTTGGAATTGGGGGTTAAATCACCAAAATGATTCCCGAGCGCGGCCACCGCTGCTGCTCACTGCTCCCCTCACCTCCCAGGGGGGGAACATGGGGATGGGTCAAATGCAGAGGATCATTTCACCACACTTACTGTGTGTGTGACTATCGCTGGGACTTTAACTTTAACTCTGCATAACATTGTATCATGTAATGTCTTTAATTAACAACCAAAAAAAAAGAAATATGGCTTTATCAGCATTGTTCTTCAGGGCATCAATTTTGACTAAAATAAAACCTTATTTAAACTGTAAAAAAATGTTTACATACATGAACCATTTGATATTGAATAAAAAAAAGGTAACACTTTAGTATGGGGAACATATTCACCATTAATTAGTTGCTTATTAACATGCAAATTAGTAACATATTGGCTCTTAATGAGTCATTATTAAGTACTTATTAATGCCTTATTCTGCATGGCCTTATTATACAACCAGTAAACCATTAACTAAGCGTCTTCCCTCAATAAGGTTAGGATTAGGGTACTTAGAATATGTTCCCCGGCTTGGCTGCGTGGGGGCGGTGGTCCCTGGTTCCCTGGGCACCACACCTACTGTTTGTGGGTTGGGCTCTCGGGGAGGCTGGGGCTGTGCTCTGGCTCCCACGCACACTGGGAGTCGAATATATTGTACATACAAATTCACATATACTCCCACATACATACACAAATACAGTACATATTTACATACTTAAAGTTCGTACATCCACACGCACATTCAATATACAAACATACACATACACATACTGTACATATACACTAACTGTACAAACACATATACACATTCTGTACATATACAAGTACATATGCATACGTACACTCATGCACATAATCACGTTTCATCAAACATATATTTACGTTGTTGCCCTAGGGTAAACTGGGTATAACACATGGCATACTGACAAAGCTTAACCTATTGTTACTATAACAATCTACAAGGTTAATGTAGGTTGCTTCTCTTTCTTCCCCTTCACTTTTCTGCATTCTTTCGTATCTCAAGTTATCATTACGTATATGTATTGTTGCATTTGAACAACTGTATTGTTGATAATAGAGGTAAATTATTGGTATTGTTCATTATCAATAGTGTTATTTCTATTGGTATTTGTATTGCTCCATTTGTAGTGTAATAATGCTCATTGTCATTTCTGTATTATTTTTTATTTTCGCTAACTGCTTATTTGCTATCACTTTTACCATCATATTTGTACATGTCGTATTTGCTGATGTTGCTCTATTGTTGCTGTTGTGTTTGCTGTTGTTGTTTTTGGCTCTCTGTCTAATCCCCCTCTTGTCCCCACAATTTCCCCCTCTGTCTTCTTTTTTTTCTCTTTCTATCCCCTCCTGCTCCGGCCCGGCTGCATCAAATGATAATATAAATAAATTTAATAAAGTCAAATACAAATAAGGCAACAAGAGAAGTATCCTACACTTTTCTTTTGTAAAGTAAATCTGAACAGCCGGCATGGGCATCTACATCAACTATATGATTTGCCTGAGAAGCTGGACAGGACAAAAAAAAGAAAAAAAGAAAAAAAAAAAGAATATGTGTCCAAATAACTCTAAATTAAGTCTTTGTTACTTAGAATATGTTCCTCATACTTAAGTGTTACCAAAAAAATACAAAACTCTATAATTAATACTAGATGTAAATTGATACGCATCATTAACAGCATTAACTTATTAACATATAAAATACTTTAACCTATAAAAAAAAAAAAAAAAAGAAAAAAAAAAGTTTTTTGTAAATGAAAATGAAGTCAGGATTGATGGCGACTAGGAGCACGGTTTGTAATGCACAGCTTTTGGAAACGGGGTTTGAAGCATGACACTGATGAAGCATGTTTCCTGGGGTCTGAATTTCCTCTTGGGGAGTAATAAAGTATTTTTGATTCTGATTCTGTAACATCGCACCGCGCCCCCTCAGGGCGACCCACCCCACTATTTGAGAGGAACTGGTTTAAAGTTTGTTCTTATACATCAAACATTCCAACCTGCAATTATTGATTGTATGGCAATTCTTAATAAGATTTAAAACAGTTTCAAAAATGTTTTCCAAATGAATCTTTTAAATTTGGAGCATTATGGTAGTCTGAGTACAGTAAGTGACATTTTCAACACAGGTCTTACCATGACATGGAAGTAGATGTGCTCACACCTTTCCTCACCGGGAAGAAGTGTCAGGTTTTGAGGCTGAGACTTGCTTGGGTTGTCCAGTATGGCCCGAGGATTGAACCGTCGCTCCGCAATGGAGACGTTATATTTGATCCCTGAGAGGTCACAAGAGGCGTTTGGACAAATGTTAGGAAAGATCCCACGAGTTTAAGTATCTCTGCTGTAGACTAAGGGTAGACTAATTGTAAATCCCTGGCTAATGGCGTCACTGTGGTGGTGCGCTGCAATTTTAAAGTGACCGACTCGTACAATCATCCGAATCCTCAACTCCAGAAATGACTCATTTCCAAACCACATTGTTTCAAACAATTTCCATGTCCTACTGGAGATTTTATTTGCAAATGAAAAAACTAAGTGATGGTGAACTTAAAACTAGGGTCAACCAGCGACTCAAAAGAGGTTCGCAGACCTTGCCTTAATGTGCTTCTCAATAATACAAACATCAGTTCATACTGATAAAAGTTCCTCATAGCCAGCTCGGTGTTTTTATTCTTTCAAGCAGCATTTATGTCGCCATTTTCTATTTCTGCAACCAGGGACTCCTTGAGACATTGTGCTTATAACTAGGAATTAGTGTTGTCCCGATACCACAATGTATTTCAATACTTTTTGATACTTTTCTAAATAAAAGGTAACCACAAAAAATTGCATTATTGGCTTTATTTTAACAAAAAAATCTTACGCTACATTAAACATATGCTTTTTATTGCAAGTTTGTCCTTAAATAAAATAGTGAACATACAAGACAACTTGTCTTTTATCAGTAAGTGATAAAACAAAGGCTCCTAATTAGTTTGCTGACATATGCAGTAACGTATTGTGTCATTTTCCATTTTATTATTGTGTCAAAATTATTAAGGACAAGTGGTAGGAAATAAATTATTAATCTACTTGTTCATTTACTGTTAAAGGGGAACATTATCACCAGACCTATGTAAGCGTCAATATATACCTTGATGTTGCAGAAAAAAGACCATATATTTTTTTAACCGATTTCCGAACTCTAAATGAGTGAATTTTGGCGAATTAAACGCCTTTCTAATATTCGCTCTCGGAGCGATGACGTCACAACGTGGCGTCACATCGGGAAGCAATCCGACATTTTCTCAAACACAGAGTCAAATCAGCTCTGTTATTTTCCGTTTTTTCGACTGTTTTCCGTACCTTGGAGACATCATGCCTCGTCGGTGTGTTGTCGGAGGGTGTAACAACACGAACAGGGACGGATTCAAATTGCACCAGTGGCCCAAAGATGCGAAAGTGGCAAGAAATTGGACTTTTGTTCCGCACACTTTACCGACGAAAGCTATGCTACGACAGAGATGGCAAGAATGTGTGGATATCCTGCGACACTCAAAGCAGATGCATTTCCAACGATAAAGTCAAAGAAATCTGCCGCCAGACCCCCATTGAATCTGCCGGAGTGTGTGAGCAATTCAGGGACAAAGGACCTCGCTAGCACGGCAAGCAATGGCGCCAGTTTGTTCCCGCAGACGAGCGAGCTAAACCCCCTTCGACCCTAGCTTCCCTGGCCTGCTGACATCAACTCCAAAACTGGACGGATCAGCTTTCAGGAAAAGAGAGCGGATCAGGGTATGTCTACAGAATATATTAATTGATGAAAATTGGGCTGTCTGCACTCTCAAAGTGCATGTTGTTGCCAAATGTATTTCATATGCTGTAAACCTAGTTCATAGTTGTTAGTTTCCTTTAATGCCAAACAAACACATACCAATCGTTGGTTAGAAGGCGATCGCCAAATTCGTCCTCGCTTTCTCCCGTGTCGCTGGCTGTTGTGTCGTTTTCGTCGGTTTCGCTTGCATACGGTTCAAACCGATATGGCTCAATAGCTTCAGTTTCTTCTTCAATTTCGTTTTCGCTACCTGCCTCCACACTACAACCATCCGTTTCAATACATTCGTAATCTGTTGAATCGTTTAAGCCACTGAAATCCGAGTCTGAATCCGAGCTAATGTCGCTATAGCTTGCTGTTCTTTCCGCCATGTTTGTTTGTGTTGGCTTCACTATGTGACGTCACAGGAAAATGGACGGGTGTTTATAACGATGGTTAAAATCAGGCACTTTGAAGCTTTTTTTTTTAGGGATATTGCGTGATGGGTAAAATTTTGAAAAAAACTTTGAAAAATATAATAAGCCACTGGGAACTGATTTTTAATGGTTTTAACCCTTCTGAAATTGTGATTATGTTCCCCTTTAATATCTGCTTACTTTCTCTTCTCACATGTTCTATCTATACTTCTGTTAAAATGTAATAATCACTTATTCTTCTGTTGTTCGATACTTTACATTAGTTTTGGATGATACCATTAATGTGGGTATCAATCTGATACCAAGTAGTTGCAGGATCATACATTGGTCATATTCAAAGTCCTCATGTGTCCAGGGACGTATCTACGAGTTTATAAACATAATATAATTTAAAAAAACCCAAAAGAAGATGTTGTGATGCCAAAAAATATTAACGTAATCATAGTAGTATCGACTAGATACATTCCTGTATTTGGTATCATTACAATGGATGTTAGGTGTAGATCCACCCATGGCGTTTGTTTACATTTTAATGCCGGTGTGCTACGGTGTGTAGTGAAACATGTTTAGCTATTCCTCGTCCTGCAGGGATGATACTTGTAAGAAACTTACTTTATTTGGCGCCATGGAGGCGAGGATTAGTGATTTAGAAGTAGCTACAACACTGCAGACTGCAGCTGGACTTTAGCCGCAAGCTAGCTAGCCATGTCTTAAAGCACCTCTTCCTGGTACTTTTCAGAGGCGGTATAGTACCAAATATGATTAATTAGTATCGCGGTACTATACTAATACCAGTATACCGTACAGCCCTACTAGGAATGAGTACCGTAACTCTGCACCGGTGTGGATGTAAACGGCAGTAACCTATGGCGTTATATTTGTGTCTTAATATTGATGTAGCAAAGGCAGATTTTAAGGACATAAAAATATGTTTTTTTCAAGCACAGACATTATATTTTGAAAATAAATTAAACTCACGCGAAAAATATGTTGTTCTGAGCAAATATTAAAAAAAAATAAAAGTGTTTGCTTGTTTGCTATTATCCATATTATTATTAAAACATCTAAAAGCAGACATGTAAAGCTGGGGTGACAGTAGTGATATACTGTATGGGTTAATATCAGAATGTCGAAGGACCTCCGTGCTCTTCGCTTCCTTTTGCACCGAAAGAGACACTAATATTCGACCATTGCAGACATCTTCATGCACGGAGCTTTTTTCAACGTTTAGAGCAGTGGTTCTTAACCTTGTTGGCGGTATCGAACCCCACCAGTTTCATATGCGCATTCACTGAACCCTTCTTTAGTGAAAAATAAAATGTTGTTTTTTTTCAAATTCAAGACAAAGTTATATGTTTTTGGTAACACTTTAGTATGGGGAACATATTCTAACTAACAAAGACTTAATTTAGTGTTGTTTGGACACTAGGGGAACATATTCTAAGTAACAAAGACTTAATTTAGAGTTATTTGGTTAGGGTTAGAAGGTTAGGGTTATAATAAGGCCATGCCGAATAAGGCATTAATAAGTACTAAATAATGACAAGTTAAGAGCCAATATGTTACTAATTTGCATGTTAATAAGCAACTAATTAATGGTGAATATGTTCCCCATACTAAAGTGTTACCATGTTTTATTACTGGTGCACAAAATGAACCGTGCATGAACATCACCTTGTTCGAACAACAAAACCAACACAGTGCATAAACTCACAACAAATTACACACCTGCAAATCAGTCTGACTTCTGCTGTTGCCGTATCCGTAATACACCGATAGGGAGAGGTTTTTATTTACACGATGAGTCGGGTGTGTCTTGACCTCCGCCGAACCCCTAGGGTTCAATCGAACCCAGGTTAAGAACCACTGGTTTCGGATAAAAGCCTTACATCTTATTCTTTTGATTTTTACACCTAAATAGCTTACTTCATGTCTTATTATATGTCTTACTAATGTGTGGCTCTAATAATGTATCCTTTTGAACTATGTTTTCAATTTAAATCATATTAGTTGTTCGTAGACGCTATTAAGACACAAATATGACGCCATAGTAACCAGGCCAAAATAAGATGAGGCTATCGGCGCCTCATTTCGGTGCTAAACAAATGCAGACTGCAACAAGTGCTTGAAATCAATACTGTGCAGAAAACAACTTGTAGGTATCGGCACGCAGAGAGTAACAGTCGTTTTAACAGCAGCTTGATTTACAACACCGCTAGAGCCGTAGCGCTAGTCACAACAACAACAACACTGCACTTCCTCGCTATGCATCACGATCAAAGTGAGTGTGGCGCATTCATGAACCCCGGAACTGTGAGCATTAACATTACAACACAAGCAAGTCAATTGTTCTATACGTGCTCTATTGTTGCTGGTTGTGCTGCATAAAATATGACAATTTTTTGATTTACTTATTTTTGACTGTGTTAAAAAACGTAAATTCCGGACTATAAGGTATGGCTTTTTCCCTACGCTTTGAAGCCTGCGTTTTGTACAATGCTGTGGCTAATTCATTGAGTTTTACGGGTTCATAAACTTCACATGCCACCAATAAATGTAGCTTCATAACGACAGACAAACAAAATTGCCAAACTAGTCACAGCGGACCAATGAAATTGTCCACATTAAATCAAACACAACCATCCAATCGTTCAGTCTGTCATTTAGCGTGTTATGGACTCACCCCCATCATGGCTAAGACACAATTAAATGCACACGGTGGAGCCCCAAAGCCAAAGGAAGCAGATGCCCCACTGAACTGCAACCCACCACCACTAACTGGCCCTGAAAGGCTGGACTTCCAGAGAGGGCACAACGAATCAACCGCAAGTCTCCGCAGAAAATGACCACAGGTACCCCTGCGCAGATACAGGCAAAGTCTCTGCTAATATTTAATGTTTCAATTTGTACACCTGCGGATTATAGACACGTGCAGCCAATACATCCATCCATCCATTTTCTACCGCTTGTCCCTTTTGGGTTCGCGGTAGGTGCTGGAGCCTGTCTCAGCTGCATTTGGGCGGAAGGCGGGGTACACCCTGGACAAGTCGCCACCTCATCACAGGGCCAACACAGATAGACAGACAACATTCACACTCACATTCACACACTAGGGCCAATTTAGTGTTTCCAATTTAGTGTTGCCAGTCAACCTATCCCCAGGTGCATGTCTTTAGAGGTGGGAGGAGGCCGGAGTGCCCGGAGGGAACCCACGCAGTCACGGGGAGAACATGCAAACTCCATACAGAATGATCCCGAGCCCACGATCGAACCCAGTACCTCGGTATTGTGAGGCACACGCACTAACCCCTGTACCACCGTGCTGCCCCAGACAATACATTTATAACATAAAATTAAGTTGGTGTGGCTTACTAGGTGCACTTTATCGTCTGGAAATTACGGTATTTATTATTTTATTCATATTATTGAAGTATTTAAATTACTAGTCCGTTCACAACTTCAACAGCACAAAATTCTGTGAGGATAAAAATGCATTTTTTTTTAAAAACAAAAAATGCATGTTTCAAAAGAAAATTAAAAATTAAAAAATTCTGGTTTGCACTGTTTCACCGGCACTGTTTAGAACAGTGGTTCTTAACCTTATTGGAGGTACAGAACCCCACCAATTTCATATGCGCATTCACCGAACCCTTCTTTAGTGAAAAATAAAATGTTTTTTAAATCAAGAAAAAGTTGTGTTTTTTTACTGGTGCACAAAATGAACTGTGCATGAACATCACCTTGTTCAAAGAACAAAACCAACACCGTGCATGAACTCACAACAAATCACACACCTTACACACATTACCATGAATTGATTAACGTGGACCCCGACTTAAACAAGTTGAAAAACTTATTGGGGTGTTACCATTTAGTGGTCAATTGTACGGAATATGTACTGTACTTTGTAAACTGTACTGTTTCATATAAAGTATTCTCTTCCTTTGCAATCTACAAGTAAAAGTTTAAATCGATCAATCAAAAAACCTGCAAATCAGATGGAAAATTAGAGGTAACATTGTTTGGGGGTATCCATAATAGGCTGATAGGGAGAAGTTTTTATTTACACGATAAGTCGGATGTCTCTTTACCTACGTGGCGGAGGCTCCGCCGAACCCCTAGGGTTCGATCGAACCCAGGTTAAGAACCACAGGTTTAGAAGTACTGATTTTGCTCAGTAGCCTTATGGTTATAGTGTCCGCCCTGAGACTGGGAGGTTGTTAGTTCAAACCCCGGCCGAGTCATACCAAAGACTACAAAAAAAGGGTTGCTTGGCACACAGCATCAAGGGTTGGAATTGGGGGTTAAATCACCAAATGATTCCCGAGCGCGGTGCACGCTGCTGCTCACTGCTCCCCTCACCTCCCAGGGGGTGAACATAGGGATGGGTCAAATGCAGAGGAGGTGTTTCACCACACCCAGTGTGTGTGTGACAATCGTTGAGACTTTAACTTTATTTTGTAGTAGTATAGGTACACAATCGGTAAACAATACCCATTCCGACTCATAACACCACTTTAAAAAACTCCTAATACAAATTTGCATGAAACTACAGTATCTCACAACCCCAGTTCGGTTTTCACTTCAAGCACATCTGTCGAGCGTTACTCGCCAGACATAACAATGAGTGGAAAATTAAATAAACGTGTTCCACTGTACGCAACCAGGGAAGACAAGATAACTCCCCCTATTCTCTTTCTACTTTTGTTTTGGCAAGTCTGATTTATTTCATGACGACGCATGGGGGTGAAGAGGTCAACTAAGAACACGTGCCCCCTTCACCTTGGCTTCCTTAGCGTCTTCTCATAGCGAAACAGGAACCTGATATCATATCCGTTCAAATAAACTTTTAAGTAAGGAATCCTTGAGAATGTGTGCAGGTGGCCACTTATCACTCATCTGACAGATTGAGTCATCAGTTTATCTGTGCAAAACAGATCAATTTACAGATAATTTGATGACGAGGTTCAAACAGTAAAAAAAAACAGAGCTCATTACCAGTACTTCATAGTAGTAGTAAAGAAACGTTTTTCTTTCAGTGCCACTTGTAATTAGCAGACATTGCACAGGAAAGCACACCCTGAAAAGTAAGCTTGAGGCAGGACATAGAGGATATACTGCACATGGTTTTATGGCCTTTTCCACTCAAAGCCAGCCATGTTTCTTCCTGTCATGTTTCATCAAGTACCAAAAAAAGTAGCTGACCAACTGCATATTGCATACAGTTGAACAGCTGTCAGCATATTTTGGTGTCAGCAACAGATTCTGATTTTGTTTTACATGTCTAAACAGGTTTAAATGAAAAACAGACGTCGACACAAGAGAAAAAAACTGGAAGCTTCGCGGAGACACTTTGAGAGCAAATGATTATTTTCGCTGGCTTACCGATTTCCTGCGTGGCGGCAATGGCCGTCCTTGCGGTGATGTTGAAGCACACGATGGCTGACATGCAGGTCACGTCTTTGCCACCCCTCTGACAGTCCTTCACAAAGATGTTGATCTTACTCGGTTCGAACCTAACTGCGGTGTATATGCGGACGACACTCTTTGACCTGTGAAGATATACACAACATATCACATAGCGGTCAATAGATCTGCTGAAAAAAATCTATTCACAGCAGAAAAAAAATCTTTTTTTTTTTTTATCGATTTCTGAATATTAACTGAATTTGATACTATTCAAAATGTTCAAAAATCTATAAAATAACCCATATTTTGAATCAATTTTTTAAATACGTTTTTCAGGCCATCTCCTGTTTAATAGCTGTGTGTATATGTCATACGTCAGTGGCCTTGTGGTTAGTGTGTCCACCCTGAGATCTGTAGGCCGTGAGTTCAAACCCCGGCCAAGTCATACCAAAGACTATAAAAAATGGGACCCATTGCCTCCCTGCTTGGCACTCAGCATCAAGGGTTGGAATTGGGGGGGGTTAAATCACCAAAATGATTCCCGAGCGCGGCCACCGCTGCTGCTCACTGCTCCCCTCACCTCCCAGGGGGTGGATGGGTCATTTCACCACACATAGTGTGTGTGTGACTATCAGTGGTACTTTAACCTGTTTTGAAAAGGTTACTTTACAGTGTGTTATGTCGTGGTCACATCCTGTTTTCCCAGGATGCAGACGGAAACTCCGGAGGCAAAGTGCAGGTGAGACGATGATTTATTGTCATAAATCAGGCAGGAAATGCAGATAAATAGAAAAGCGTGCCGCTAGCACAGGTAGCTATGGCAAAGCTTAGCACAGGAAGAAGAATTAAAGCATGGGTCACAAACGTAAATGTTGCATGAAGAAAATAAGACAGCCAGACTCAGTGTGGCGAAAAACAGGAATAAGTAGCTCTCTGATTAGTGCCCGGGGGCAGGTGAGCGTTCCAGACACTAATCAGCACCCATGGTAACCAAAAACACACGAACCCAAGGGTGCTGAAAACAGAACTGAGGGAGTCAAAAACTAAACAGAACATGATCCGTTGCACAATGTTCCATCCATCCATCCATCGATCTTCTTCCGCTTATCCGAGGTCGGGTCCCGGGGGCAGCAGCCCAAGCAGGGAAGCCCAGACCTCCCTCTCCCCAGCCACTTCGTCCAGCTCCTCCCGGGGGATCCCGAGGCGTTCCCAGGCCAGTCGGGAGACATCGTGTCCTGGGTCTTCCCCGTGGCCTCCTACCGGTCGGACGTGCCCCAAACACCTCCCTAGGGAGGCGTTCGGGTGGCATCCTGACTAGATGCCCGAACCACCTGATCTGGCTCCTCTTGATGTGGAGGAGCAGCGGCTTTACTTTGAGCTCCTCCCGGATGACAGAGCTTCTCACCCTATCTCTAAGGGAGAGCCCTGCCACCAGGCGGAGGAAACTCATTTCGGCCGCTTTTACCCGTGATCTTGTCGTTTCGGTCATGACCCAAAGCTCATGACCATAGGTGAGGATGGGAACGTAGATCGACTGGTAAATTGAGAGCTTTGCCTTCCGGCTCAGCTCCTTCTTCACCACAACGGATCGATACAGCGTCCGCATTACTGAAGATGCCGCACAGATCCGCTTGTCGATCTCACGATCCACTCTTCCCTCACTCGTGAACAAGACTCCTAGGTACTTGAACTCCTCCACTTGGGGCAGGGTCTCCTCCCCAACCCGGAGATGGCACTCCGCCCTTTTCCGGGCGAGAACCATGGACTCGGACTTGGAGGTGCTGATTCTCATCCCAGTCGCTTCACACTCGGCTGCGAACCGATCCAGTGAGAGCTGAAGATCCTGGCCAGATGAAGCCATCAGGACCACATCATCTGCAAAAAGCAGAGACCTAATCCTGCAGCCACCAAACCGGATCCCCTCAACACCTTGACTGCGCTTAGCACAATGTTTTCAAACCCAAATAACATACTGCGAAAATCGTTTTGAATCAACAATTGTGTTGAATCGGGAGTCAATTCCGAATCGAATTGTAACACCAAGAATTTGAATCGAATCGTGAATTGTTGTATGATTCCTGTACCTAGTGGTCATAGACTGAACATTTTCAAATTATCATTCTTAATCATGAGTTACCTTTGAAATATCATATGTTATTTTGTAGGGCTGTGAATCTTTGGGCACCACACCATTTGATTCAATTCATTCTTGGGAGTAACGATTCGATTCACAAATTACAAAAGATTTCTCAATTCAAAATCAATATTTTTTTTATAAGACTGAGTGCCAGTTCCATGATTAACTACATTCCTCAATAATTTAAACAAAATATGTCTGATACATTTATACATTACTTAAAAGAAAATTGTTTAATAAAATCAAATACAAATAAGGCAACAAGAGAAGTAACCCAAACTTCTCTTTTCTAAAGTAAACATCGACAGCAGATAGGGTCATTTCCATCAACAATATGATTTACCTGAGTGGCTAGACAGGACAGATTTAAAAATATATATTATTTATTAACTTTTTCATTGATTATGAATCGCTACAAATAGGAATTGCGACTCATTCATAAATCTATTTTTTGCCACCTCTATTATTTTATATAGCGTATTTTTTGGAGTATAAGTCGCACCTGCCAAAAATGCATAATAAAGAAGAAAAAAAACATATAAATCGCACTGGAGCCCGGCCAAACTATGAAAAAAACTGCGACTTATAGTCCGAAAAATACGGTACTGTAAATGTACATGTTATCTTTCTCTAGTTTTATAGATCTTCACAGTAAACTCACTACAGTACATACAATGGATAAAAGTTGTTGACACATGTACGGTGGGACCTCCGTTTTTGTATGTCTATATTTTTCGTATGGTTCAGTGTTTCTGGACATTTTTGTTAAAATGTTTTTCCAGTTTTCTTATAAGTCTTGTTTATCGTACATTGAGCATAACAAACGTGTCTGTTTTGCCCACGTATCATTCCACTGAATCGAGTGCCCAAACAAAGAATGTTGGTGACCACTGTTCCCACTGGACACAGGTAATTTCCGATTTCTTCGACCATATAGCAGATCTGATTTTTTTATGTCAGTGTGGTAAGGGAAAATCCAGATTTTTTTCAAATCCGATCAAGGGCTCTTTCATATGTAAATATGAATCAGATTTTTACGGATGCATTCCGTTAACATTTGACATACACAGAAGTTGAATATTTTTGCGGTAATGTGAACGACTACATAAAAAGATTGGATTTAATAAAAACTAATCTAAAATGGGTATCACACCCTGCATTGTGAACATAGCCTCAGTCTCTCAGTCGCAAAAAAGGCACACACAGGGCGAAAGAAAATTGAGCACTTTCATAAAGAAGGTGAGAAACACTATTACATTCAATGAAGAACTTGTAGCAAAGTACGACATTGCCGACCCCTGGAATCCTCCCTTTCCACTCGTCGCCAACAAGTGTCTTTAATAAAGGTAAAAGTGATACTAGATGTTTATTTATCCATCTAATCCATCATGTATATGATGTATTTTATATAGTTATGCATGTAAAAGTATAATTTATTGTCAACGTTGTGGGGTGTTTGGAACTGATTCATTGGATTTACTTTATTTCTCAAAGGGAACCAATTATGCCAAACCTACTTTTCCTACCTATTGGTACTCGGTTTTGTGTACTTGGGATCTGAAATGTGAAATCAAACCATGGGGCATGCTGGAGATATTTATAAAATAAAACTGCCTTCTTTCATACTTCCTCCAAACGAGTCGTTTGGATTTGCCAAATTTGTGACGTTTTTTAAGATTGTCTGTAAAACATCTTCGCAACATTTTGACCAAAGAACCACCATTCCATGTTATGTAGACCACAAGGAAGAGTTTTAAATGTAAAAAAATAAATCATAATATGACTCCTTTACGGGATAAGTTTCTTTGTTTTATGCACATTTGGGCCTTTGATCTTTTGGAATGGATTACTAACATAAGGCAAGGCGCTGCTGTATTTGTAAATAAATGTATGGTTCTTTGGAAATGTGTTCCAAATTGAACACTATTAAAAAGTCAATATTAACACAAAGGTTGTTATGGCCCACTGACTGTCAATGGAATTTTATAAAGGTACTTTGTAGCTATATAATACAGTAAGTAGCCGACTCCTAATCTAAAGTCTCTAATCCAGTGGTTCTTAACCTTGTTGGAGGTACCAAACCCCACCAGTTTCATATACGCATTCACCGAACCCTTCTTTAGTGAAAAATAAAATGTTGTTTTTTTCAAATTCAAGACAAAGTTATATGTTTTTGGTAACACTTTGGTATGGGGAACAAATACTTAATTTAGAGTTATTTGGACACTATGGGAACATATTCCAATAAACAAAGACTTAATTTAGAGTTATTTGGACACTAGGGGAACATATATTAAGTAACAAAGACTTAATTTAGAGTTATTTGGACACTAGGGGAACATATTTTAAGTAACAAAGACTTAATTTAGAGTTATTTGGACACTAGGGGGACATATTCTAAGTAACAAAGACTTATTTTAGGGTTATTTGGACACTAGGGGGACATATTCTAAGTAACAAAGACTTAATTTAGAGTTATTTGGACACTAGGGGAACATATTCCAAGAAACAAAGACTTAATTTAGAGTTATTTGGACACTAGGGGAACATATATTAAGTAACAAAGACTTAATTTAGAGTTATTTGGACACTAGGGGAACATATTCTAAGTAACAAAGACTTATTTTAGAGTTATTTGGACACTAGGGGAACATATTCTAAGTAACAAAGACTTAATTTAGAGTTATTTGGACACTAGGGGAACATATTAAATGTAACAAAGACTTAATTTAGAGTTATTTGGACACTAGGGGAACATATTCTAAGCAACAAAGACTTAATTTAGAGTTATTTGGACACTAGGGGAACATATTCTAAGTAACAAAGACTTAATTTAGAGTTTTTTGGACACTAGAGGAACATATTAAATGTAACAAAGACTTAATTTAGAGTTATTTGGACACTCGGGGAACATATTCTAAGTAACAAAGACTTAATTTAGAGTCATTTGGTTAGGGCCAGGGTTAGAGGGTTAGGGCCAGGGTTAGAGGGTTAGTGTTATAATAAGGCCATGCCGAATAAGGCATTAATAAGTACTTAATAATGACTAGTTAGGAGCCAATATGTAACTAATTTGCATGTTAATAAGCAACTAATTAATGGTGAATATGTTCCCCATACTAAAGTGTTACCATGTTTTCTTTACTTGTGCACAAAATGAACGTGCATGAACATCACCTTGTTCAAACAACAAAACCAACACAGTGCATAAACTCACAACAAATTACACACCTGCAAATCAATGTGACTTTTGCTGTTGCCGTATCCGAAATATGCCGATAGGGAGAAGTTTCTATTTACACCATGAGTCGGGTGTGTTTTGACCTCCGTCGAACCCCTGAAGCCGACTCACCGAACCCCTAGGGTTAAGAACCACCGGTCTAATCATTGGTTGAGGTTCAGCATTTTGTGAAAAAATGTATGCAATAATAGTCTTGACTCTATCCATCCATCCATTTTCTACCGCTTGTCCCTTTCGGGGTCGCCTATCTCAGCTGCATTTAGTGTTGCCAATCAACCTATCCCCAGGTGCATGTCTTTGGAGGTGGGAGGAAGCCGTAATACCCGGAGGGAACCCACGCAGTCACGGGGAGAACATGCAAACTCCACACAGAAAGACCCCGAGCCCGGAAATTGAACCCAGGACCTTCGTATTGTGAGGCACATGCACTAACCCCTATTAGTGCATGTTAACTTTTAACTCAACAGTTAAAAATTGTGAATGTAAATCCAGACTGTTTGTTACTGTCAATGGCATCATGGGTAATTCGAACATCTGTGAAGGCTCTACTGAAAGGTACATTATTGGAGTAAAATTCTACCTCTCAGTTGATGTATTTCTCGAGAAAAATCCTTACTGATGAGAGCATAAAAATGTCAAGTCGTATCTTTATTCGAAACGTTTAGGACTGTATGTACACGAAACACTCACCAGAGGAGAACAGCTGCACCAAGGGATCCTACTGCCAGATCAACTAAACCATCGTTGTTCATATCCATCATTCCGTGGATACTGCGGCCGAAGTACTGCAGGCCAGGTGCCAAGTCTGCCGCAGCGATCCTCTGGAACGAAAAAAAAAAAGAGAGCGCACAGTAGTGTGAGTCATTGCGTTTTTTATCAAAAACATGAACAATACCACGATTGCCACAAGGCCATCTTGACTGGTATTTTGTATTATTTTGTGTTTGGTATTCCTCTAGTCAGCTCGCTGTCAATACTTCCATGAGGTCGGTCTTTCTCACCGCCCTATTGTGCCACGTCCAATCACTAAGCGTCAGCTTTATCTGTTCTGCCAACTATCCCCTCGCGAGTCGCCACCAATCAGCCTCTACCGTTCCCTCACCCTTTCCGTCTGTGCCTTGTCTTACGATTAGTCTAAGGCTGATGGAACAGACTACCTGTCTCTCAAAGTCATTAGCTATAAATTAAAGAGGATGGAAATCAGATCCACCCAAAGACTTGTGCGGCCACAGAGGAGTAAACAACACACCACTAGCTTGACAAGGAGCCAGTATCTCCAGTTCTTTTTTCTTGTTGCATGTTTGTAATATAGCCGCTACGGCACCTCAGAGCCCACCATTGTTTATAAGTTGGCAAGATGGCACGGATGATAACGTGGCATAAATTCTATCATTTCCAGCTGCCTTGCAAGATTAGTTTACTGTTGTTTTCTGGGTTGCAGGTTATGTTACTGCCAGCTTCATTTCACATTCATTTGTGTTGGATGTTTGACCTGGGCCTGTTTTTCCCACATTGCAATTAAGAGTTTGGGACAGCGTTCAAATTCAGGAACTGCACTGATCTCAAATGTGTTAAGAAATCCTTCTGAAACACAATAACTCATTATTTTTTTCAAAAATGCTTTTTGTACATTTGCATTGAGCCATGAAGTAAAAAATGTTCATACACAGGCTAAATTCAGGCCCTAAGCAAACATTTACCGTACATCAATCGCAAAAAATTTTCCCACACCAATTTTAAACGATTTGTATACTTTTTGTAGGATTTTTTTAAATACCGTATTTTCCGCACTATAAGGCGCACCGGATTATAAGGTGCACCTTCAATGAATGGCCTATTTTAAACTTTGTTCGTATATAAGGCGCACCGCATTATAAGGCGCATAGAATAGACGCTACACTAGTGAAGTGAAGTGAATTATATTTATATAGCGCTTTTCTCTAGTGAATCAAAGCGCTTTACATAGTGGAACCCAATATCTAAGTTACATTTAAACCAGTGTGGGTGGCACTGGGAGCAGGTGGGTAAAGTGTCTTGCCCAAGGACACAACGGCAGTGACTAGGATGGCGGAAGCGGGGATCGAACCTGCAACCCTCAAGTTGCTGGCACGGCCGCTCTACCAACCGAGCTATACCGTGCCAGTAGAGGCTGGGATTGCGAGACCTGTTGTGGCTTGTTATTGGTCCATATATAAGGCGCACCGGATTATAAGGTGCACTGTCAGCTTTTGAGAAAATTGGAGGTTTTTAGGTGCGCCTTATAGTGCGGAAAATTCGGTAAATGTTTTGTACTAAAACAACATCATGGGAAATACATTATTCAACAGTATATGTTTCCTATTTCAAAATATTTACTTTATTTCTCAAAGGGAACCTACTTTTCTTACCTATTGGTACTCGTTTATGTGTACTTGGGATCTGAAATGTGAAATCAAACCATGGAGGCATGCTGGAGATATTTATAAAATAAAACTGCCTTCTTTCGTACTTCCTCCAAACGAGTCGTTTGGATTTGCCAAATTTGTGATATTTTCCCCCCAAGTGTGACATCAACAGATACAAAAGCGGCTTTAAGATGGTCTGTAAAACATCATCTTTGCAACATTTTGACCAAAGAACTACCATTCCATGTTATGTAGACCACAAGGAAGAGGATAAATAAATCATAATATGACTCCTTTACGGGATAAGTTGCTTTGTTTTATGTACATTTTGGTCTTTGACCTTTTGGAATGGATTACTAACATAAGCCAAGGCACTGCTGTATTTGTAAATAAATGTATGGTTCTTTGGAAATGTGTTCCTAATTGAACACTATTAAAAAGTCAATATTAACACAAAGGTTGTTATGGCCCACTGACTGACAAGGGAATTTTATAAAGGCACTTTGTAGCTATATAATGTTATATAATACAGTAAGTAGCCAACTCCTGATCTAAAGTCTCTAATCATTGGTTGAGGTTCAGCATTTTGTGAAAAAATGTATGCAATAATAGTCCTAACTCCATCCATCCATCCATCCATTTTCTACTGTTTGTCCTTTTTGGGGTCGCGGGGGGAGCTGGAGCCTATCTCAGCTGCATTTTCCTGGCACGAATGTATTTAACATTAAAGTACCAGCCTAGCACTAACACGGTGCACCATTAAAGACTAATAATGTAAGGGGAAAGTTCCCATTATATCCTTTTTGATAGTGGGAAGGGGCTTGGAGTATGTTTGTGGTAAAATGTCATATAAAACCCAAAGGTGGACATGAAGGGACCATAGACATGAATGTCAAAATAATATTGGGCTTTTTAATATATATATATTTTTTCTGGTGCAATGAAACATGTACATTTATGTAGTGATTTAGGAATACATTGACATTTGGAGTCTTCTCAAAATAAAACTGGGTGTAAATACACCCACATGGATTATCATTCCATATTGTCAGTGGTGTGCCGTCAGGGCCAGCAAATCCTTCTCTGCTGGCCTAACATAACCAGAAATCATGATCATAATTAAAGATAAAAGTATTTTTTTTATTTACTGTCCCTAAATATCTAAAATTATTCACATTATCTTCATGTCATATTATGCTCCTTCCAGCACTGTTGTTATTAGGTTATAGAGTTTTTATCCAATCAGAATTTAGCTAGCTTATGCTGTATGAAATCAGAGAAGTGATAGCCTCAAAACGGCAATATGAATGGGAAGCAAGTAAACGAATGAAAAAGTCAAAACAGCACGAGGTGCGTGCACCAATTGGAGGTGGCTTTGTTGTTGAAATAAAAAAGATAAAACTTTGTAGCATAAACACCTGAGCTTTTACCTTAATTTTGAAAGGGGCTCCAATTAGGCCAATTTGGGCGCGGTGAGGTCTCGGGGGGGTGGGAGTGGGGGGGAGCAAGGCACTTTTATTAGTGTCTTTTTTAATTCTTGAACGAGACACAGGCATCAAGCTTGGTGGCAGCACTGCTTGATGTAATCAACAGGCTCAACTACGAAATACGACCACTTATACATAAGTACACGATAAGGTGTTGGGCGGGGGGCGTGAGAAAAAAAATAGACAAGTAGCTGCTGGTGTCAGCAACTTAAAGAGTTTGTACGGATAAATAAATAAATAAATAAATAAATACATAAATACATAAATATTATCAGTTTCTCAATTGTATTTCATTTTAGGGGGGGCGGGAACAAAACGATGTCCCCATCATGACAAAGAATTAAGAATCACTGGTATAAGGTAAGTACACTTTCATGCACAACCTACCTGTTTGTATTTTCGCAGTATTCTGTTTTGCTGACTAAAGAAAACATAGATGGCTCCTTTGTGATCGTCTTCCAGTGGAGCTCCTACCACCAGGTCATTGAAGCCATCCCCATTTAAATCAGGGACCGGTGCAAGCGACGAGCCAAAACGAGCATTCTGGCCGCCATTAAGGATCTCCAATGCACCTTCAAAAATGAAGCGATTCTGAAATGAAAGATGTGAAAACTTACAAAGTACAAAATACTGGGAATACATTTTAGGGCCAAGCATTTGTGGCTATACATTTGAAATAATGCTGAAATCTTACAATACAGTTGTTCAAATGCAACAATACATATACGTAATGATAACTTGAGATACGAAAGAATGCAGAAAAATGGAGGGGAAGAAAGAGAAGCAACCTACCTTAACCTTGTAGATTGTTGTAGTAAAATTAGGTTAAGCTTTGTCAGTGTGCTATGTGTTATACCCAGTTTACCCTAGGGCAACAACATTAATATATGTTTGATGAAACATGATTATGTGCATGAGTGTATGTATGCATATGTACTTGTATATGTACAGAATGTGTATATGTGTTTGTACAGTGAATGTATATGTACAGTATGTGTAGAAGTGTGTTTGTACAGTGAGTGTATATGTACAGTATGGGTATCTGTATGTTTGTATAATGAATGTGCGTGTGGATGTACGAACTTTGAGTATGTAAATATGTACTGTATTTGTATATGTATGTGGGAGCGTAGGTACCTATGTATGTGTGTATGTATGTATGTATGTGTGAATTTGTATGTACAATACATTTGACTCCCAGTGTGTGTGGGAGCCAGAGTACGGCCCCAGCCTCCCCGAGAGCCCAACCCACAAACAGTAGGTGTGGTGCCCACGCAGCCAAGCCGGACAGCGACAGGAAGCCCAGAGCCCGGCCCACCGCGCCGCCCACAAGGGCCAGCAGCAGGCCACAGACAGACGCACCCGGTAGAGGACAAGGCACGAGAAAAGCAGGGGACAGCCAGACCCCAAGCCAGCGAGAGACCACACCCCACACGGGCAGAAAGGCAGGACGCCCCGCCCGGGGGGCCTGGAGACCCCCCGCAACCGCAGGACCACCCAGCACGGGGCCACGGGAACCACCCACCCCACCCGCAGGGACCCCAACGATGGAGATGGAACAACCAGCAACCGCCCCGCCCAGCTCCCCCCCTGAGGGAGGGAAAAAAAAAAAATATATATATATATAATAATAATAAAATATATAAAAAAATTAAAATAAATAAATAAATAAATACATTTAAAAAAAAAAAATTAAATCTGAAATCTTTGAAAGCTAATTAGAAGGTTATCTTTCATGACACTATACAAAAGCCTTTTCATGCTCTTATTGTGGAGGCAATTATAAAAAATCTTGCAGGCACAGTTGAAAGTGTTCCACCATTAAAGACGATTGATGTTACTAATGATTGAACTCCATTCAGCTCTTTTAGATATCTCAAAACCATTTTCACTCATAAAATGTAATTTACACAGGAAAGACTAGCTAATGGGTTTCCGATGTCTTTCATCTCAACAATCATAATCATAAGTTTGGGTCAGCTACTGTGTTTAATGTATTCATTGTGTCTGATTGAATGCCAACATCTGCGAACAAAAAAGTGAGGATTTTTATCTCATTCCAATAAAAGAATGGAGAATCGCTGTAAACCTTTGGTACAATTATTTATAGAACTTATGCCGATATGTTGCCTGTTACTCACTGAACACAAACAACAGGAAAGGAGACACATGGAAAAAGTTGCATTACACTTAGAAAAGTGCTTATGTCAGCGTCTGTGGCTTTCATGTCCTTGCTGATGAATTACTGCTACTGATCGTAACTTGGATAAGGAATTAGTCGGAAATATTTGCAGACGCAAGCAGGGTTCAAATGATAAAATCCCTCAAAATAGCTGTTCAGAGTATCTTTTACCACTCACTCATCTTTTCCGGAACAATATTATCACGCAGTGTGTTTATCACTGACATAATCCAGTCATGTGTTATTTAGTTTTGGTGATGATATCTTGCTAACATTCACAAATTGAGTTTGGTATAGGGAGTTTAAAAGCTAGATGAAACTTGAAAAGGTCTGATAACTCAAAAAAAAAAAAAAAGTTCAAGGTCAGATGGAATTGATTCAAGTTTATGGAAGTAATTAAGAGAGTGGAAAATGTATCAAAGAAAGCATTCTGGCTGAATGGAGAAAAATGCAACTGGACTGTAGTCATGCATATCATTGCTCTATTTGGCTGTTCAGTTCATAATAAAATCTAGAGCAGACAAAATATTAGATGGCTGTTGAATAAATGCGAATTACGTTGATTTGGGGCAGTATTTTCCTTCCCAGCTACCTGAAGTGACGCAACATGGGAGGACGATGGTCAAACATACAAACCCCAAAACCAGTGACGTTGGCACGTTGTGTAAATCGTAAATAAAAACAAAATACAATGATTTGCAAATCCTTTTCAACCTATATTCAATTGAATGGACTGTAAAGACAAGATACTTAACATTCGAACTGGAAAACTTTGTTATTTCTTTCAAATTTTAGCTCATTTGGAATTTTATGCCTGCAACATGTTTCAAAAAAGCTGGGACAAGTGGCAAAAAAGACTGAGAAAGTTGAAGAATGCTCATCAAACACTTATTTGGAACATCCCACAGGTGAACAGGCTAATTGGCTTCAAAAATTGGTCTTCACAGTTCCCAAAACGTTTACTGAGTGTTGTTAAAAGGAAAGGCCATGTAACATTGTGGTAAAAATGCCCCTCTACCAACTTTTTTGTACTGTGTTGCTGCCATTAAAATCTATGTTAATGATTATTAGCAAAAAAAAAATAAGTTGCTCAGTTCAAACATTAAATATCTTGTCTTTGCAGTCTATTCAATTGAATATAAGTTGAAAAGGATTTGCAAATCATTGTATTCTGTTTTTATTTACGAATTACACAACGTGCCAACTTTACTAGTTGTGGTTTTTGTATATTCTGAGGTGGTTGAAGGGACTAGAAGGGCCATAACCAGTTCAAAGTGTAACTACTATTGTGCATTGTTGTTTTAATTGTGTATTTAGAGGCTGCGTTTCCCAGACATTCATGTATTTATTTCAATTTGGAGCACCAACATTAGATTCGCCACTACCAAATGTACAATATTTGAATGATGTTCTGATAGCATTATAGTTGGAACGACATCTGTGTTTATTTAGTGACTTGCATCTGTCTTGCTAAAATAAATAGCTATTATGGTCTAACCCAGACCTGGGCATTCTGCGGCCCACGAGCCACATCCGGCACTTTGTGCGTTCCTGTCCGGCCCGCGTGAGGCCAATCTTAAATTACAAAATACATTTTAAAAAGTATCTATGTCGAGTGTGCAATACAACGGTGCTGCTTTTGTTTTGAAAAGCGTTATTTATATTACTTCCGTGTGGACGTATGCGCGTGAGTGAATGTGAACAGCGGCAATCACAAATTACAAAATAAAGTTTAAAAAACATCTATGTCGTGCGCGCAATACAACTGTGCTGCTTTTATTTTGAAAAGTGTTATTTATGGACGTATGTCCGGGTGTAACCTGTGAGTGAAGGTGCACAGCGACAAGTGATGCACGGTTTACCCCCGAGACGCTAAAAAGAGAAAAGATGATGACGAATGCTGTGTTTTCAACAAGACATGGACTGCCAAATATTTCTTTACAGAAATTAAAGGTAAAGCCGTGTGCTTAATTTGTGGTACACAGGTTGCTGTGTTTAAAGAATATAATTTGAATCGCCACTACATGACGAAGCACGAGGAAAAATACCGGAATCTGTCTGATGAAGAGCGCGCAAGGAAAGCTGATGTGTTGATGGTAAAACTGCAAACCCAACAAGGACTTTTTGCCATATTACACACCCCCAGAATGCAGTTGTCAGGACAAGTTTCGTCATTTCTCACAAAATCGCCAGAAAAAGTAAGGCGTTTTCTGACGGAGAGTTTATTAAAGAGTGCTTATTGGACTCTGTTGCGCTAAAATGCCCGGAAATTTGGAGCTTCAGCTGAAGAACAGAACGGCCGACTTTGACTGTTTTTTGCTGGCTTTGGATGAGAGCTGTGATGTACGTAATACCGCCCAGCTGCTCATCTTCTTACGTGGGATAACTGCTGACTTTCAAATCACGGAGTAGCTGGCAGCCATGCAGTCAATTAAAAGGGACAACCGCAGGTAATGACTTGTTCACATAGGTAAATGCGTGTTTGGACATGTTTGGACTGAAATGGGACAAGCTGGCAGGTGTGACAACAGATGGTTCTCCAAATCTGACGGGGAAAAATGTTGGACTTTTAAAGAGGATGCAAGATAAACTTTAAATTAACCCTGTGCAAAAATTGACATTTTTGCATTGTATTGTACATCAGGAAGTGTAGTGTAAGACAGTGTTAAAAATAAAACCAGCAAAAGCAATCTGCTTTTGTATAAAGTTAAGTTAAGTTAATTATTATTATTATTTATCTTACCGTATATCAAAAATAATATTGAGCAAAATGTAATTGAAATATTGTCGATGTGGCCCTCCAGCAGTGCTCGGGTTGCTCATGCGGCCCCCGTTAAAAATTAATTGCCCACCCCTGGTCTAACCTGTACACGTTTATTCAAGACTACAGTATAGTTTAATTGATACTTAAGCAGAGCCGTCATATAGGGGAAAAAGTGATGACAATAGCCTCTATGACAAAATGATTATACATACACAATACACGTGTATTTGCTGCCATTGTTTATACCAATATTCACTTATATAAATACAAAAAGCAGACATTAAGGTTTATTTCAATAGATGACAGAATAGTAACAATATATTGGACTTACGTATCATATACTAAAGTATATTGTCCCGATTTGATATTACTATCGGATCTCGGTATCAGAGTTTAGCAGCATACATCTAAAATGTCCGATAAAAGCCTTGGAGTCTGCCTACTGGCCAGTCCCTCCAGGTATTTGGGATTGCGCCAATTCACACACATACAACCAATCGCCACAAATTATGTATGGCCTTGCAAATTTGTCCAATGCTTGCAACTACTCCGCACAGTTTGGCCACTCAAATTTGTCCCCGAATGGCACTGAAATATCACAAATCTACATAAACTTATGTTTGTTTATTGTGTAAACAAAGCAGGAACAGCTACATGCAACAATATACAAATGTTATATTGCTGAAACTAAACAATTGTCATCGTCGTGCATAGCTCAGAGCTACTTCTGGTTCCTGTCTACGGGTTAGGGTTAGGTAGTATTTAAAGATTTATCAACGCAAAGGTGTCCTCATTTCCTAGGTTGTATCCATTTTTATAACAACTTAAATGTCATTTATCCAGGGAAAGGCAATTAAGGACATGTTTTAATTTGCAATGATAATCTAGCAAAGAGGTAGCATTTACATGACAGAGATGTTGAAGTGTGATAATAATCCCTCATCGTCTGTCATTTACCAACAAAAATTCAAAAGCTCTTAAGAGTTCACAAATGTTTTTAACGTGCGGGAATAAATGTGTTGGAACATAAAAGAATGGTTTAGATGGACAACAATTTTCAAGCATAAAACATACATGGAGAATGTTTGCAACTATTGGATGACAGAGAAGACAGTGGACAATAAGTGATGTTTCTTTCTGTAATTATAAATGTATATTACTATTATTAGTTATATTTAAACAGTATAGTAATTTGACAATAAACTCCGAATATGTGATGTCAGGGCATTCAATCGATCGCAACTGGACTGTTTGGTTTGTCTTAGAAGATATTTCGGCTTCATCAGTTAATGCTCATAGACTTAGATTCGTCAGATCTTGTTTTAGACTTAGAATGGTCAGATCTAGTCAAGTGGCTGGTGCCAAAACTCAAAATATTTATACTACAAAACCAAGAGGGTGTGCCTGGGCAAGGATGGTTTCGCCCTATTGTAGTGAGTATAAATATTTGGGGTTTTGGCACCAGCCGCTTGACTAGATATGACCAATCTAAGTCTATGAGCACGAACCGATGAAGCCTACTCCAATGAGCGGCAAAACGTCTTCCGAGACAAACCAAACAGTATAGTTGCGATCGAGTGAATGCCCTGAGATGACAATGACCTGGATGAATGAGAACATTCAACGAAATGCTCTGAATATGTGCTTTTACTGACATCTATTGTCTACTTTCAAGTCTGTACGGTATAGAGTGTAACGAGTAAACCATCAAAACAGTATTTGTTTTCCAATTTTAGTTAAAACCTTGTGCTTTTTGAGGTTAAAGTTACAAAGAACACTTAAAACAATGGCAATTCATAAAATCCCAAATTGATACGTTGGTTTTGAAAAAAAAGCCTCAACTTTAGAGAATATCTGTAGGCATTTTAGGCCGCTACAATCACAAAACAAGCCCACAAAACCCTGGAGTGGCTGTCAAAAGAAAGTGCTGATTGGGGTGGGCAATACTGGGAATTTTGGTATAGATCCGATACCAAGTAAATACAAGGCGAGTCTCGCTGAAACTAATACCGATAATTTTGACTTCAACGTCACGATCATTGAATAATTATTAAATTGCCTCTTGTTAGTTAATTATAGTTATGAGAACATAGGAAACATGTTGAGTAAATACAAATGGTTTTATAACTTAATAAAACAATTTAAAACAATGTTATCGTATATTAGTGTAAAAAAGAAAACTTGTTCTGTCCTACTACACACAATTGTTTGAGAAAAATGTAATATTTTCAAAATAACAAAAAAACAACAATGTAACAAAAATATAAATCTTAAAAGCACTAGTTCCATTGGCAGCAAATGCAACAAATATTGAGCTGTTTGCCCACAATACCCAGCAATATGTTTGGAGAAGAAAAGGTGAGGCCTTTAATCCCAGGAACACTATCCCCACCGTCAAGCATGGTGGTGGTAGTATTATGCTCTGGGCCTGTTTTGCTGCCAATGGAACTGGTGCCTGGTGTGATGACTGTATTACGATGATAGTATATATGATAGTATACATCTGTATCATGAATCAATTTAAGTGGACCCTGACTTAAACAAGTTGAAAAACTTTTTTGGGTGTTACCATTTAGTGGTCAATTGTACGGAATATGTACTTCACAGTGCAACCTACTAATAAAAGTCTCAATCAATCAATCAATCAAAAGCCTTAAATGGGACAATGAAAAAGGAGGATTACCTCCAAATTCTTCAGGACAACCTAAAATCATCAGCCCGGAGGTTTGGTCTTGGGTGCAGTTGGGTGTTCCAACAGGACAATGACCCCAAACACACGTCAAAAGTGGTAAAAGAATGGCTAAATCAGGCTAGAATTAAGGTTTTAGAATGGCCTTCCCAAAGTTCTGACTTAAACGTGTGGACAATGCTGAAGAAACAAGTCCATGTCAGAAAACCAACAAATTTAGCTGAACTGCACCAATTTTGTCAAGAGGAGTGGTCAAAAATTCAACCAGAAGCTTGCCAGAAGCTTGTGAATGGCTACCAAAAGCGCCTTATTGCAGTGAAACTTGCCAAGGGACATGTAACCAAATATTAACATTGCTGTATGTATACTTTTGACCCAGCAGATTTGGTCACATTTTCAGTAGACCCATAATAAATTCATAAAAGAACCAAACTTCATGAATGTTTTTTGTGACCAACAAGTATGTGCTCCAATCACTCTATCACAAAAAAAATAAGAGTTGTAGAAAGTATTGGAAACTCAAGACAGACATGACATTATGTTCTTTACAAGCGTATGTAAACATTTGATCATGACTTTACATGAAGTAAAAATATATGTAATGTAGTAACGAGCACATTTATAATGACATTTAATATTAACGTATTTTGCTCATTTTAAGCATACGCGGCACATTCATTTCAAAAACGCATCACCGCCTTTTTTTTTTAAACTACATCACTGGCTATTACTCACTCCAGACCTAATGAAAGCCAACAAACATAATAAAACATATATTCCCATTTAGATGAAGAATGACTCATAATCATGTCGTTCTCACCATTTCCGGGGCTAAACACGGCTGTCAAAGTGTACCAACTTGTCGGAATACGTCTTCGTTCTCCTACTAACCAGGTGAGAGACATGATTTATGATCTACGATAAAGTTTGACGAGCAAGGAAACTAGGAAGCAGCTGTCATTATTGGCACACACGCTTGTGATCACGGCGCCACTATAAATCGTTTTAATTATCCGTCCATCCATTTTCTACCGCTTGTCCCTTTTTGGGGTCGCGGGGGGTGCTGGAGCCTATCTCAGCTGCATTCGGGCGGTAGGCGGGGTACACCCTGGACAAGTCGCCACCTCATCACAGGGCCAACACAGATAGACCACGCAGTCACAGGGAGAACATGCAAACTCCACACAGAAAGATCCCGAGCCCGGGTTTGAACTCAGGACTTCTCAAGACCTTTGTATTGTGAGGCACATGCACTAACCCCTGTATCACCGTGCTGCCTAGTAGTAGTACATAGTACCGTATTTTTCGGAGTATAAGTCGCACCGCAGTATAAGTCGCACCTGCCGAAAATGCATAATAAAGAAGGAAAAAAACATATATAAATCGCACTGGAGCCCGGCCAAACTATGAAAAAAACTGCGACTTATAGTCCGAAAAATACGGTAGTTTTAAATAGTGCTTCACTAATACTTGGTTAATATTCAAGTCATGAAATGTAAATGGAGTATCGCTGCTGGTTCATTGGGTTTTATGGACGGAATACCCATTGGCTCCTCTGTAAGCATACTTTTTTACGTTTATTTATGAAATAGAATGCATTAAAAAAAATACAACCGTCGTCATGTCTTTCATAATGATTGTGAACGATAGGCAAAATTCCCCCCAAAAAAGTGCAGTTTTCCTTTAAGTACTATGGGGTGTGTTCAGTTAAATGTGGTTGGTCTATACCAGGGGTCGGCAACCCGCGGCTCCGGAGCCGCATGCGGCTCTTTGATCACTCTGATGCGGCTCAGCAGCTTACTTGCTGAACCCCCCAATTTTACCGTGAGACTTCCGGATTTCAGTGCCTCTCGCAGAAAACTTCCGGGATTAATATTCACCGATTTTCACCCTTTCAGCTATAATAAGGGCGTGCCATAATGATACAACATTTGGCGCCCTCTACAATCTGTATTAACAGCGTGCCAGCCCAACACTTGTTATACGATATACGTCTTCTGCTTGCACACGTATGTGACAGCAAGGCATACTTGGTCAACAGCCACACAGGTTACACTGACGGTGACCATATAAAACAACTTTAACACTCTTACTAATAATGCGCCACACTTTGAACCAAAACCAAACAAGAATGACAAACACATTTCGGGAGAACATCTGCACCTTAACACAACATAAACACAACAGAACAAACACCCAGAATCCCATGCAGCCCTGACTCTTCCGGGCTACATTATACACCCCTACTACCACCAAACCCCGCCCCCACCCCAACCCTGCTCCCTCACACATCAACACCCCCCCCACTCCTCTCTGTGTGTCGGTTGAGGTGGGCGGGGTTTGATAGCGGGGGTGTATAATGTAGCCCGGAAGAGTTAGGGCTGCATGGGATTCTGGGTATTTGTTCTGTTGTGTTTATGTTGTGTTAAGGTGCAGATATTCTCCCGAAATGTGTTTGTCATTCTTGTTTGGTGTGGGTTCACAGTGTGGCGCATTATTAGTAAGAGTGTTAAAGTTTTTTTTATACCGCCACCGTCAGTGTAACCTGTGTGGTTGTTGAACAAGTATGCCTTGCTGTCACCTACATGAGCAAGCGGAAGCTCCATTAATCCATACATGTAGCTGAACAGGCACGCTGGTTGTAGTGGGCGCTATATGCTGTACCATCTCGGCACGCATGACGCTGACAAGCGCTATTCATTCAAAACCTGCGTGCCGCACCAGCTAAAAAAATTCCATATAAAGGTGTGGGCAGCGTGTCTGAGACCCCTGGTTTATTTATAGCACAAAGCAAAAAAAACCCACCTTTGTATGCAGTGTTATTTCATTTAAAATTTCCAAAATTTTTGCGGCTCCCATTGTTTCTATAATTTGTGAAACTGGTCAAAATGGCTCTTTGACTGGTAAAGGTTGCCGACCCCTGGCCTATACCAATGGTTCTCAACCTTTTTTCAGTGATGTACCCCTTTTGAACATTTTTTTAATTCAAGTACCCCTAATCAGAGCAAAGCATTTTTGGTTAAAAAAAGAGATAAAGAAGTAAAATACAGCACTATGTCATCAGTTTCTGATTTATTAAATTGTATAACAGTGCAAAATATTGCTAATTTGTAGTGGTCTTTCTTGAACTATTTGGAAAAAAAAGATATAAAAATAACTAAAAACTTGTTGAAAAATAAACAAGTGATTCAATTATAAATAAAGATTTCTACACAAAGAAGTAATCATCAACTTAAAGTGCCCTCTTTGGGGATTGTAATAGAGATCCATCTGGATTTATGAACTTACCGTATTTTCCGCACTATAAGGCGCACCTAAAAACCACAAATTTTCTCAAAAGCTGACAGTGCGCCTTATAACCCGGTGCGCTTTATATATGGATTAATATTAAGATTCATTTTCATAAAGTTTCGGTCTCGTAACTATGGTAAACAGCCGCCATCTTTTTTCCCGGTAGAACAGGAAGCGCTTCTTCTTCTACGCAAGCAACCGCCAAGGTAAGCACCCGCCCCCATAGAACAGGAAGCGCTTCTTCTTCTACTGTAAGCAACCACCCGCCCGCGTAGAAGAAGAAAAAGCGCGCGGATATTACCGTACGTTTCATTTCCTTTGTGTGTTTACATCTGTAAAGACCACAAAATGGCTCCTACTAAGCGACAGGGATCCGGTTCATGAAAAGACGCAATCTCTCCATCCGCACACGGATTACTATTTCACAGCAACTGATATTCCTGTGAACCGCACTGTGGATACAACGGGAGCACGTACGGTGAATATTCGCACCACAGGGAATGAGAAGTCATCCTTCACTGTGGTTCTAGCTTGCCATGCTAATGGCCAGAAACTTCCACCCATGGTGATATTCAAAAGGAAGACCTTGCCAAAAGAGACCTTTCCAGCCGGCGTCATCATAAAAGCTAACTCGAAGGGATGGATGAAGAAAAGATGAGCGAGTGGTTAAGGTAAGTTTAAGTTTACGCGAAGAGGCCGGGTGGCTTTTTTCACGCAGCTCCGTCCATGTTGATATACGATTCCATGCGCGCCCACATCACGCTGGTTTTAATATATTATTAAAGTTTGACTGACCTATTTGACTGTTTTTTTGACAATCCTTTAGCGCAGTTAGATGCGGCTTACAACACGGGGCGGCTTATAGGTGGACAAAGTTTTGAAATATGCCGTTCATTGAAGGCGCGGCTTATAACCCAGGGCGCCTTATGGTGCGGAAAATACGGTAATTCTAAACATTTCTTCACAAAAAAATAAATCTTTAACATCAATATTTATGGAACATGTCCACAAAAAATCTAGCTGTCAACACTGAATATTGCATTGTTGCATTGTAATGAATGGAATAGCCTACTTGATTTGATGTTCAGTTTATGAACATACATTCATATTTTGTTGAAGTATTATTCAATAAATATATGTATAAAAGATTTTTGAATTGTTGCTATTTTTAGAATATTTAAAAAAAATCTCACGTACCCCTTGGCATACCTTCAAGTACCCCCATTTGAGAACCACTGGCCTATACTATATTTTTTAAAGTTTATTTATTAATACAATGAGCAAGACAGACCCAGAACGCTGAGAAATGTCCTTCCATTAGAGAAAGTTATCGCCTGCTTTGCGAGTTGCCGACAACGGGATTTAAAAGGGGGCAAAATAGTTTCCCGCTGAGTTCATCCTTTACATTATTGAAGTTGCACTGGCACGGCAAATTGTGCACTTTTTGATCTCCACTTTTGAACAAGTTGCTAAGTCATGAGGCAAATGTCTGCCGGCAGTTAACTGCGGTCCTGGAACGGAACAGACTGTTTCTTTGTGTGCCATCCGGCACTTTTTGCTGAGGTGTGTTGTGCAATTACTGAGGATGTCTGGAGCTTGAACAGGTGTTGACCCACTTTACCAACATGGTTACTTTGGTCCCAGACTGAATAATGCCACTGCAATATGTGGTCTGCCTGTGTGTGTTTCTGTAAGACTGCAGAGTTTATACCTACCAGCTCGGTCACTCTGTAGATGTAGACTTTGCCCTTCTCCATCCCTCCGCTGAAGAACATGGGTGCAGCCACCAAAAGGTTATCAGTCACACCATCTCCATCGATATCCACCGGTGCAATCTCACTGCCATAATATGAGCCAATCTAAAAAATATTCCAAACACAAACGCAGAGTTTAGAAAAAGTACAATCTGATGCAATGATCTACAAACCACGTTTCCATATGAGTTGGGAAAATGTGTTAAATGTAAATATAAACGGAATACAATGATTTGCAAATCATTTCCAACCCAAATTCAGTTGAATATGCTACAAAGACAACATATTTGATAATCAAACTGATAAACATTTTTTTTGTTGCAAATAATCATTAACTTTAGAATTTGATACCAGCAACACGTGGCAAAGAAGTTGAGAAAGGTGGCAATAAATACTGATAAAGTTGAGGAATGCTCATCAAACACTTATTTGGAACATCCCACAGGTGAACAGGCAAATTGGGAACAGGTGGGTGCCATGATTGGGTATAAAAGTAGATTCCATGAAATGCTCAGTCATTCACAAACAAGGATGGGGCGAGGGTCACCACTTTGTCAACAAATGCGTGAGCGAATTGTTGAACAGTTTAAGAAAAACCTTTCTCAACCAGCTATTGAAAGGAATTTAGGGATTTAACCATCTACGGTCCGTAATATCATCAAAGGGTTCAGAGAATCTGGAGAAATCACTGCACGTAAGCAGCTAAGCCCGTGACCTTCGATCCCTCAGGCTGTACTGCATCAACAAGCGACATCAGTGTGTAAAGGATATCACCACATGGGTTTAGGAGCACTTCAGAAACCCACTCACTAATTACAGTTGGTCGCTACATCTGTAAGTGCAAGTTAAAACTCTCCTATGCAAGGCGAAAACCGTTTATCAACAACACCCAGAAACGCCTTTGGCTTCGCTGGGCCTGAGCTCATCTAAGATGGACTGATACAAAGTGGAAAAGTGTTCTGTGGTCTGACGAGTCCACATTTCAAATTGTTTTTAGAAACTGTGGACGTCGTGTCCTGCGGACCAAAGAGGAAAAGAACCATCCGGATTGTTATAGGCGCAAAGTTGAAAAGCCAGCATCTGTGATGGTATGGGGGTGTATTAGGGCCCAAGACATGGGTAACTTACACATCTGTGAAGGCGCCATTAATGCTGAAAGGTACATACAAGTTTTGGAGCAACATATGTTGCCATCCAAGCAACGTTACCATGGACGCCCCTGCTTATTTCAGCAAGACAATGCCAAGCCACGTGTTACATCAACGTGGCTTCATAGTAAAAGAGTGCGGGTACTAGACTGGCCTGCCTGTCGTCCACACCTGTCTCCCATTGGAAATGTTTTGCGCATTATGAAGCCTAAAATACCACAACGGAGACCCCCGGACTGTTGAACAACTTAAGCTGTACATCAAGCAAGAATGGGAAAGAATTCCACCTGAGAAGCTTAAAAAATGTGTCTCCTCAGTTCCCAAACATTTACTGAGTGTTGTTAAAAGGAAAGGCCATGTAACACAGTGGTGAACATGCCCTTTCCCAACTACTTTGGCACGTGTTGCAGCCATGAAATTCTAAGTTAATTATTATTTGCAAAAAAAAAAATAAAGTTTATGAGTTTGAACATCAAATATCTTGTCTTTGTAGTGCATTCAATTGAATATGGGTTGAAAAGGATTTGCAAATCATTGTATTCCGTTTATATTTACATCCAACACAATTTCCCAACTCATATGGAAACAGGGTTTGTATATTCAAACACGCCTGCCTCAAAACTCGATGGCTACAGTATGTGTTGAAAAAAAATGGATAATGACTTAATGATCCCAATTGGCTCCATGCAGTCAATATTCTAAAATATTTGTGAATAGATCTGTTCTGACATATTTGTCAATGTTCAGACTGGGAGTGTTACTGCATGGAACATATTCCGTCAGAATTTGGATTGGAAACATCTGCCAATAAAAAAAAAAAGGACATTTTAATAAGAGTTGAGACATTTAAAAAAAAAGTTCCCATAAAAGAAGATCTGCTGAGATTAGTTTTTGCTGACTTGGTAGAATGTAAACTTCTACAGGCAAGCTTCAGGTTCGCAGCCCCCATGGTGAGTTGTCACATCTTCTTAAATTATTACATCTACTGTCCCAAAGACAGACACAATACTAGCTCTAAATGGGAATTCATCTAAAAAAAATAGCTGGCATGTTATAAATGACAAACACAGAGTCTTCAACTAAAAAAAAAAAAAGGAAAACATTTTGGCAGTCTTGTGATCTGTCTGAAATGGAATATACTTGAGCCAGCCCATGATAGATGGATGCAAACATTTAGTGTAATGATATGTTCCAGGACAAACCCAACATGTTGTGACAAATCGTACTGGTAGTAGTTTTACACACAGTGACGGACAAGTTACTTTATAAAAGGTACCATATTTTTCGGACTATAAATCACAATTTTTTTCATAGTTTGGTCGGTGGTGCGACTTATACTCAGGAGCGATTTATGTGTGAAATTATTAACACATTACCGTAAAATATCAAATAATATTATTTAGCTCATTCACGTAAGAGACTAGAGCAGGGGTCGGCAACACAAAATGTTGAAAGAGCCATATTGGACCAAAAATACAAAAACAAATCTGTCTGGAGTCGCAAAAAATTAAAAGCCATATTATATACAGATAGTGTGTCATGAGATATACATGGAATTAAGAGGACTCAAAGGAAACTAAATGAGCTCAAATATAGCTACAAATGAGGCATAATGATGCAATATGTACATATAGCTAGCCTAAATAGCATGTTAGCATCGATTAGCTTGCAGTCATGCAGTGACCAAATATGCCTGATTAGCACTCCACACAAGTCAATAACATCAACAAAACTCACCTTTGTGCATTCACGCACAACGTTAAAAGTTTGGTGGACAAAATGAGACAGAAAAAGAAGTGGCATAAAACACGTCCTAGAAAGTCAGAGAAATGTTCCATGTAAACAAACTACGGTGAGTTCAAGGACCGCCAAAATTAGTAGGACAAAACGGTGCACGCCAAATACTCAAATCAGTGAAGCATGTTTAATATAAACAGTGTGGTTTCTAACAATTAGGGAGGTTTGTGTCATGGTTGTCGTCCTACAGAAACCATATTAAAACAAAAAATATATTTTTTCCCCTCATCTTTTTCCATTTTTCACACATTTTTGAAAAAGCTCCGGAGAGCCACTAGGACGGCGGTAAAGAGCCGCATGCGGCTCTAGAGCCGCGGGTTGCCGACCCCTGGACTAGACGTATAAAATTTCATCGGATTTAGCGATTAAGAGTGACAGATTGTTTGGTAAACATATAGCATGTTCTATATGTTATAGTTATTTGAATGACTCTTACCATAATATGTTATGTTAACATACCAGGCACGTTCTCTGTTGGTTATTTATGCGTCATATAACGTACACTTATTCAGCCTGTTGTTCACTATTCTTTATTTATTTTAAATTGCCTTTCAAATGTCTATTTTCTTGGTGTTGGGTTTTATCAAATACATTTCCCCCAAAAATGCGACTTATATATGTTTTTTTCCTTCGGTAGAAAATGGATGGATGGGATGGATAAATGTAATTAAGCAAAAAGAGGACGCACTCCTGGGAGAATTGTAACAAGCTACACAATAAGCCAAACGGCAAAAGTAGCTTGTTACATCAACACTACATACTGTACGTACAAATATTTATCCCAACTTAATGTACAACTTGCTACAGAACAAATGGCAGAGGGAAAATGCTCAATTTGATTGTTTATCATAATAAATACAAACTGAAAACATGCCTTCTGTCTGGCTTCTTAACATTTCTTTTAACTTGCAAAGCTGCGGTACCATGTACAAAATGAGGGGAAAAAACACTGGAAACAGATTAAGTACAAATCAGTGAACCAATGATAATATTACATAAACTACAAAATATAGAATCTTTATTAGAATGGAGACTTTTCAGCCCGGGATAAATGACTTTTTCCACAGAAACCACAGTGGCAAAATGACAATAACCCAACCAAAGGAGAAATGCAAAACATTTGTCTCACAAAACAAACATTAACTATGTCCATCTTTACATGTTGACAACATGACAACAAACAACCTTTTTTTCTTCTTTTGCTGCAGCTGTTACATATACTGTAATATTGTACATGGTAATTGGGATTTGATATATATTGTATATATTTTATAAGAATGTAATATAAAAATATAATATATCAGTATATATTATATACTGCAGTGATTTTCAACCACTGTGCCGCGGCACACTAGTGTGCCATGAGATATCGTCTGGTGTGCCGTGGGAAATTATGCAACTTCACCTAATTGGTCCAAAAAATATTTTTTGCAAATCAATAATCATAATAATGTGCTGTTGTCTAGTGCCTGTGCTGTGTAGAGCTTGGCAGGGTAACTATGTAATACTCCATATCAGTAAGTGGCAGCAGGTAGTTCATTGCTTTGTAGAAGTCGGAACGCGTCGAGGATGGTTTGTCGTGATCCCAATATGTAGAGCACAGCGGGAGACAGCGTGCAGGTAAAAAGGTATGTAACGCTTAAACCAAAAATTAACAAAAGGCAAGTCCCGTTAGGAAAAGGCACTGAAGCATAGGGATGGCTATGTAAAACAAAATAAAAACTGAACTGGCTACAAAGTCAATAAAAACAGAATGCTGGATGACACCAAAAACTTACAGCGTGTGGAGCAAAGACGGCGTCCACAAAGCACATCCGTACATGACAATCAACAATGTCCCCACAAAGAAGGATGGTGTACGCACAACTTAAATAGTCTTTATTGCGAAAACAAAGCAGGTGCGGGCAATACCACTCAAAGGAAGGCGTGAAGCTGCTACAGGAGAACACCAACAAAACAGGAACGGTCACCAAAATAACAGCGCAAGACAGGAACTAAAGCACTACAAACAAACAACAACAAACTCAAAATAAGGCACGACAACCTGGTGGAGTTAATTTTTTAACCTTTTCTGCTGGGGGTGTGCCTTCGTATTTTTTTTATGGAAAAAAATGTGCCTTGGCTCAAAAAAGGTTGAAAAACACTGATATACTGTATATATAATATGTTAATATTACATATATGTTATATTTTATATTGCTACTATGGTACATTTGCATTATTCTTTCCAACCTTACCCGTTCCATCCTTTTTTAACTGAGCTTTTGTGTGGAACAAATTCCCTTGTGGATCAATAAAGTTAGTCTAAGTCTAAGTCTAACATAAATTAATAAAAGTGAACATATTTCTGTGCCAGGACTGGAATCCTATGAAACTTTTATACCAGTGTTAACTAAGCAGCATTGACTCTTTTCCATTGCCTTCCTCCTCCCTGAGTGGTTTGCTCGCACAGCTGTGCACTGTCAGGTTAGCCAGAACAAAACAGAATGTTTATGAAGTGCTAGAAATAATGTCAATTAAACAAAAGTATTGGTAAGTGGCCTATTGATGCACCCTGGAAGAATTATAGCTAATTAAACAAAGCAGCAAACCATGCATTGAAATACCATGTTTATGGAGTGCAAGGTTTTATTCTAGAAGCCGTTTCTAAAGTAACATTCTGTTACACTCTGGTTGAGTTTATACCCCTGCAGTAAATACTCTCATTGTTTCGTCCCAGGAGAGACGCTCTCTTTTCATGTGCTTTCTGCCAGCACTGTGGGCTGGCAATTGTGCTCAAATAACACCGTTACTTTAGAATATTATAGCTACAGGGGTTAGTGCGTCTGCCTCACAATACGAAGGTCCTGAGTAGTCCTGAGTTCAATCCCGGGCTCCGGATCTTTCTGTGTGGAGTTTGCATGTTCTCCGCGTGACTGCGTGGGTTCCCTCCGGGTACTCCGGCTTCCTCCCATCTCCAAAAACATGCACCTGGGGAAAGGTTGACTGGCAACACTAAATGGTCCCTAGTGTGTGAATGTGAGTGTGAATGTTGTCTATCTGTGTTGGCCCTGTGATGAAATGGTGACTTGTCCAGGGTGTACACCGCCTTCCGCCCGATTGCAGCTGGGATAGGCTCCAGCTCCCCCCGCGACCCCAAAAAGGACAAGTAGTAGAAAATGGATGGATGGAAGTAAAAGTAAAAAGTAGTCATTAAAGTAATGACTTGAGTAAGAGTAAGTATTCAGTGAAAAAAATACTCAAGTATTGGGTAACTTGTGAGTAACTTCCGATTTATTTAGTAGCTATTTTTTTAATGGCTCTTGGACTACAATTGTAGTGGATGTGAGCGTGCGTGTGTAAAACAATAAAATCACACATAGCTAAACATGCTTCACTACACACAAAATGTAAACAAACACCATTGGTGGATCTACACCTAACATCCACTGTAATGATACCAAGTACAGGAGCGTATCTAGTCGATACTACTATGATTACGTCAATATTTTTTGGCATCACATCTTCTTTAATTTTTTTTTATTATGTTTATAAACTCAGGAAATATGTCCCTGGACACAAGAGGACTTTGAATATGACCAATGTATGATCCTGTAACTATTTGGAAATGGATTGATACCCAAATTCGTCGTATCATCCAAAACTAATGTAAATTTTCAAACAACAGAAGAATAAGTGATTATTACATTTTAACAGAAGTGTAGATAGAACATGTTAAAAGAGAAAGTAAGCAGATATTAACAGTAAATGAATACGTAGATTAATAATGAATTTTCTACCACTTGTCCTTAATAATTTTGACAAAATAATAGACTCGAAAATGACACAATATGTTACTGCATATGTCAGTAGCTAAATTAGGAGTCTTTGTTTGCTTACTTACTAATAAAAGACAAGTTGTCTTTTATGTTCACTATTTTATTTAAGGACAAATTTGCAATAAGAAACATATGTTTAATGTACCATAAGATTTTATGTTAAAATAAAGCCAATAATGCAATTTTTTGTGGTCCACTTTATTTAGAAAAGTACCAAAATATTGGTATCGGGACAACACTAGTGTGTAGTGTGTATTATATAAATAAAAAGACTCAATCGTCCAGTTTATATTCCAGAGACAGAACAAACTGAAACACATTTAAGCAAGATGTGTTTTAATGACACACAAACGCGGCACAATGGATGTACGTCAGACGGCAACCAGAGACCTGTCAGTCACAGTGGATGCTATCTTGCTTCAAAGCAACTTTATAGATTATTGTTTTACCTCATTTTTCATGAGTGGATTAATATTGGCCTGTGGATTTATGGGTCGCTAGGAGGACGGTTGATAGAACGCGGTCGTGACTCGTGAGTGAAGTGTGTTCACCTCAAAGTGACACAGCGCGCGCGACTTTGAAGAGGAGATATTGTGTTAAAAAGGTTTGTGTGGTGTTGCATACTTATTTCTCATCATTCAAAGCTGATTTTATTTTGTAGCAGTGGCAGCTGAAATGAATGTGACAACGTATCATAATTACGCCGGCCAGCTGGAAAAAAAAAATACAGATAGCAGTTTCATTAGTCCAGAATCTTCACGGTCCTCATGGACCGACCTAATTAGGAACCCGTCATGATCCAATGCCCGGATCATGTTTTGTTTAGTTTTTGACTCCCTCGGTTCTGTTTTCAGCACCCTTGGGTTTGTGTGTTTTTGGTTACCATGAGTGCTGATTAGTTTCACCTGCCTCTGATTAGTGTTCGGGACACTCACCTGCCCCCGGGCACTAATCAGAGAGCTACTTATTCCTGTTTTTCGCCACACTCAGTCTGGCTGTCTTAATTGCTTCATGCAACATTTACGTTTGTGACCCATGCTTTTGATTCTTGCTAGCGGCACGCTTTTCTGTTTATCTGCATCTCCTTCCTGATTTATAATAATAAATCATTGTCTCACCTGCACCTTGCCTCCGGAGTTTCTGTTTGCATCCTGGGAAAAAGATCCGTGCCTTAACATGCGACCACGACGTAACAGAACCGGTACCAAAAAAAATACAGGTACTCTGTATACATCCCTGTGTTATTATCTGTAAATTTAATAATACCCATCAGCCATGTTGTAAACAAGTGGGTCGCGGGTGACATACAAAATGACAATATAATATTGTTCTTTGATTCTGAAGGGGATTTTGTTGTTGTCTTTTAAAGTATTTGAATACTGTTTTCAAATAGGAAGACCAACAAAGTTTGTTAGTAGTCTAAGATGTTGAATTTTGTTGAGCCTTAGAAAGTGTTTACATGTGAATATTTGCTGCTTATTATGTATTTGTAGTATGTTTATTTTACCTGTCATATTTGCAGGAGTTCAAAATCGCCATGTAAATTTGCTGATGCCAATCACGAGCTTGTACGTGGAAATTTCAATGTAATGCATTTGGGTAAACACATTTGTTTATGTCAATTATCACTGACAAAACATTTTGGATATGATGTAAGTTATAATTGACATGCTTTATTTCTTTTTAGTAATATTTATTTCTTGAAATCTCACTTTTCGGAAATGTCCGGATTTGGAAAAGGTTGACACATTTTGGGGCTAATCCGGATTTTTTATATTGCGCGACCTTACGTTTACATTAAGAGCTTCAACTTCAGTATGTATGCTTGAGGCAGCGCTTCTACTCAGAGAGACAACGACAGTAGACGATTGACAAGCTCGCTTCACTCCGTTTCTTTTATTCGCTATAAAAAATTCTAAAAATATGGGCGCTTTTCGGGCAGCACGGTGGCAGATGGGTTAGTGCATCTGCCTCACAATACGAAGGTCCTGAGTAGTCTTGGGTTCAATCCTGGGCTCGGGATCTTTCTGTGTGGAGTTTGCATGTTCTCCCCGTGACTGCGTGGGTTCCCTCCGGGTACTCCGGCTTCCTCCCACCTCCAAAGACATGCACCTGGGGATAGGTTGATTGGCAACACTAAATTGGCCCTAGAGTGTGAATGTTGTCTGTCTATCTGTGTTGGCCCTGTGATGAGGTGGCGACTTGTCCAGGGTGTACCCTGCCTTCCGCCCGATTGTAGCTGAGATAGGCTCCAGCGCCCCCGCAACCCCAAAGGGAAAAAGTGGTAGAAAATGGATGGATGGATGGATGGATGGATGGATGGATGGGCGCTTTTCGATTACACTTACAATAAATATCAGTCATGGGATAAGGAACAAGTGATTACATGTTTGGGGTGATCCAGAACACCGTCTTGATTCAGGATTTTTTTTTACTGTTAGGAAATTGTGTGCTGTTATTTTGCACTACCACTAATTCCGACTATTCTGTCTTTTCAATGAATATAAAATAAAAAAGAAATTTGAGTTGAAAAATATGGGCAACTTGGGTCGCTAACCAGTTGAGGACCACTGTTGTGGACAAATCTAATGTACAGGAAAGTAAACAGTCTACAGCAGGGGGGGGTCAAACTCATTTTAACTCAGGGGCCGCATGGAGGAAAATCTGTGCACATGCGGGCCAAACTATTAAAATCATGGAATTAAAACTAAAAAATACTTCAGATTGTTTTTTTGTCTTACTTCAGCCAAAAATAGAACAAACGCTTTCTGAAAATAGTACAATAAAAATATAGAAAAAAATAAATGGATGTGGATGAATGATTATAACTGAACAAATTTCCATAGGCATAAAAATGTGTTTTCTTTTGTATAATTTTTTTTAATGAATGAAGTAATGTTTATGACAACCTTTTTCCAAAACACAATATAAAATGGGAGATATAACAGGATAATGCATTTATCATTTGTTGTCAAAACGGTTACAAAAAAGTGGGACCCCCGAAAATCCAATTTTTTTACTTGATTTTGAAAATTTCTAGCGCCAACACTGATGGAGTCTTGGTGCGTGCAAAACAGCTGCAGGCAGCTTTGGCCTCCGGGCCGGTTCTAATACTAATCACATATCATCCTGGGGGTCAGAAATAATTCATTATCTATGACCTTGACTTTGACACCCCTGGTCTACAGTATCTGTGTCATGTCTGTGATCATGTTTTGTTTAGTTATGTCTTGTTCGGTTTATGGACTCTTTTTAGTTCCTGTTTTCACTCCATTGTTTTTGTCACCATAGCAACCATTAGTTTCACCTGGTTCACATTTTCACTCACGCACCTGTTGTCAATCATGTCACTGTTATTTAAGCCTGTCTTTTTCTGTTGGTCGTCCTGGCGACATTAACTCTGTTACCGCTGTTACCCTTGACACCCATGCTATCTGCTATTACCATAGCTCAGGGGTCGGCAACCTGCGGCTCCGGAGCCGCATGTGGCTCTTTGATCACTCTGATGCGGCTCAGCTGCATACTTGCCGACCCTCCCGATTTTCCTGGGAGATTTCCGGATCTTGGTGCCTCTCGCAGAAAACTCCTGGGATTAATATTCTCCGATTTTCACCATAACAATAATAATAAGGGCGTGCTATGATGATACAGCATTTAGCGCCCTCTACAATATGTACAAACAGTAAGCCAGCCCAGCCTTTTGTTGTATGCATCTTCTACTTGCACACAAGCATACTTGGTCAACAGCCACACAGGTTACACTGACGGTGGCCATATAAAACAACTTTAAAACTCTTACTAATAATGCGCCACACTTTGAACCAAAACCAAACAAGAATGACAAACATATTTTGGGAGAACATCTGCACCTTAACACAACATAAACACAACAGAACAAATACCCAGAATCCCATGCAGCCCTGACTCTTTCGGGCTACATTATACACCCCTGCTACCACCAAACCCCGCCCCCACCCCAACCCTGCTCCCCTACACATCAAACCCCACCCCCCTCCGTGCGTCGGTTGAGGTGGGCGGGGTTTGGTAGCGGGGGTGTATAATGTAGCCCGGAAGAGTTAGGGCTGCATGGGATTCTGGGTATTTGTTCTGTTGTGTTTATGTTGTGTTACAGTGCAGATGTTCTCCCGAAATGTGTTTGTCATTCTTGTTTGGTGTGGGTTCACAGTGTGGTGCATTATTAGTAAGAGTGTTAAAGTTTTTTATACCGCCACCGTCAGTGTAACTTGTGTGGTTGTTGACCAAGTATGCTTTGCTGTCACTTACGTGAGCAAGCAAAAGCCCCATGTGACGTGTGGCTGGGCCGGCACGCTGGTTGTAGTGGGCGCTAAAAGCTGTACAATCACGACACATTCGAGAGAATAGTTGCCCTGAAATTCATAGTCTGTCGGAATAATCGGGAGGGTTGACAAGTATGACGCTGTCAAGCGCCATTCATATAAAACTCGCGGGCCGCACTAACATTCAATTTTCATACTAAGGTGTGTGCCGCGTGTCTGAGACCCTTGGTTTATACATAGCACAAAGCAAAAAAAAAACTTTTTATGCAGTGTTATTTCATTTTAAATTCCAAAAGAATTTTGTGGCTCCCATTGTTTTCTTTAATTTGTGAAACTGGTCAAAATGGCTCTTTGAGTGGTAAAGGTTGCCGACCCCTGCCATAGCTCATGCTTCATGCCACGCCACAGTAAGTCCTTTTGGTTCATGTCCATAGCTTTTGCCCAAGTTCTAGTTTTTGCTTTCATTAGCCAAGTTTGTACTTCCGCTTTGTGCGCGCTTTTTGTTCACTCTTTTTGTTTAGAATTAAAATATATCTTTACCTTCACGCCATGTCCGCTCCAACTTTTCTTGCATCTCGGGAAAACAAACCCTCCATAGTCCACGTCGTGACAATCTGCTAAAATGTCATTCGTGACACATTTTTTAAGTCCAGAGAGGGGCAACTGTCTCTTGTACGCACATCAGTTTTACTGTTGTTGAATGTAAAGAACCAGTCCAAACACACCCAGGCAAATAAGCAATGTCCAAGTCTGAGTCGTATTGAACAAACCATGTCTTGTAACCATTAAAACAACTGTTTTCTGAGAAGAAAATGTTTTACACAAATAAGTATTGTTTTATGTTGTTACCTGCTGGCCTTTGAGGGAGTGGAGGATGGTAAGGTTGCCGGGGCTTTTCAGCGTGAAAATGATCACTTTGCCGGTATGGTTGAAGCGCGGAGCTCCCGCCACAAGGAGACGACCATTTTTGGCCGACACCACCGATGTCACCGTGTAACCTGATCAAGAAAAAAACAGAATTAGCTAACAGATAACCCTTTAAAGATTAGAAAGCAATATTTGCTGCACAGCATATTATCCTACATCTGCAGAAATGAAATAGATTGTCCCAACTAATGTGTGTTTATTAATATAAAGCAGTGACAATGAATTAAATAGTGTGTCTTCAGTCGTATTGATGCAGCAATGTCTGGTCAAGAATCTGACTCCAGTTCAGCAACATAGACAGACAGAACACTTTTTAAAAGGATTTTCTTTTGCACATTCCCACTGAAAATTCCACTTGATCAACATGTACTTTTCCACCTCCGTAATACCTCTTGTCTAGAATTTTGCTTCCACCTCATATTACAACTGAATCTTAAACTGCCAGAGCTGGCAGTCCGCTGGATAAGCTCAGTCAAACTAACCACAGATGGTAAAAACAGAGGTTTGTGGTGGAGATGGTTCTAGATGCAATGGAAAAGACTGAGTAGAGGGGCACCAGAGTCCTCCACATAGACAGACATTCATTCATTTTCAACTGCTTATCCTGTTCCGGGTCATGGTTGAGCTGGAGCCAATCCCAGCCAACTTGGGATGAGATGTGAGGTACAGCCTGTCCTGGTTCCAGCCAATTAAATGACACTTTAACAAACAACCTTTCACTCTCACATTTATGCCTATGGACAATTCAGAATCTCCACATAATGTGTTTTTAGACTATTGGAGGTAACAACCCACGCAAGCACAGGAATAAAACCAAATCAACTTCTGCAAACCATGAAAGTTTTTGATGTACTTTCGGAAAAGACGATTTTATTTTGTATAGATAGTTGAAGTAATAACCCTTAAGCTTCATTTCGCTACCGCACAGTCACTGCGCCCACTCTTCTGACGGCGTCTTGATCCTGTTACGGATCTTCGATGGGGGCTGAAAGCATGACCTGTAACTCTGTACCAAAACGCTAGGGGCAGTGTTTTTTTGAGATTGAGCAACCAGAATTCTTGTTGACTTGCTATTAACAGATAGTTGGTATGGTTGTTTTTTTTACCTCATCCTTCACTTTAAGCTTGAGTGACGAATGCATGAAGAATGCACTACCAACTTGATATGACATAATAAGTCCGAAAGAGAAAGAAATGATACAGCATGATCTGCTCACAGATGGTACTTGGTTTTGATTAATTGATTGATTGATTGAGACTTTTATTAGCAGATTGCACAGTACAGTACATATTCCGTACAATTGGCCACTAAATGGTAACACCCGAATAAGTTTTTCAACTTGTTTAAGTCGGGGTCCACGTTAATCAATTCATGGTAAGTGTTGCTTGTTTGATCAAACTGAAGCTGATCCTAAATAGTGTTGCTACCTAATGCTTCAGTCACACGTATACAACCTTACTCTACCTACTTTAGCTGCCTGTGTAGTAAAGAACACTGGCGACTGAAGTGACATCCACATTTGTATGCTTGTCCAACAGTTAAAACCTCTTGCATAGCTGTATGTATAATTAAATTATGGAATGGATTAACCAAATAAATCAAAAAGGCACCAATATGATTCAGTTTAAGAGACTGTTCAAACTACTAAGTTCACAAAGGACACAGAAGAAGAATTATGATGAACATCTTGAACCCTTTTTTTTTTTTTTGAGACAAAGATTATTGATGTATTTAATATTTGTTTGCTTACTATGGTATTTGGTTTATTTATTTGTTCACTGTTCTGTTACAGAGAACAAGGAAATGGGATAAAATTGCTATGGTATGAAAAGGTGTAGGATTAAATAAGCTCAGCTTCTTCCAACTCCTTTTCGGACATGCTGTAATGAAACAACTGGAAATATGTGATGAATTACATTGTATCGTATGCATGTTCGAAATAAACTGAACTGAACAACATTTCTGGAGCAAGCTTATTAGGTGCTGAATGCAAAAATAGAATCCGACTTTTCTAGCTGACGAAATATCTAGCTCACTTTTCTCACATTTAGCTCATTTTCTTTACATTTGACATATACATTAAAATGGTTAATCTAAATGTTAAATATAAATATATATTAGATTAACATTTAAATGTGTATTTAAAATGTAGATTCAAAATTTGGATTTAACATTTAGATGTAATATTTGGATTAAACATTTATATTAACGATTTAAATTTTACTTTAAAAATAATTAAATTGAGCTAAATGTGAGAAAATGAATAGGCAAGTGAGAAAAGTGAGCTAAGTATTCAAAGTATATCACTTGGAAAAGTGTGATTGAATTATTTTACATTGGGCAACCCAGACAAGTGTGCCCTGTGCAAAATTCCAAATTTGGAATTTGATTTCGTATTGTTATAAAATTGTATTGTCAATAAGATACATTTGTTGCAATTAAAACATAATGTGTACACAAATTTCTAAGTAAAAATATTTTTATGAAATATCTAATCATCATCTAATAATTTATTTACAGTAAAGCATGATTTGGAATACACCAATATTATCAATTAAAATTTAATAGAAATTCAATTATACTGTACTTCCTCCAATCTAAATTTAAATTGTAATTGCTATTCCTGTTTGCAACCTAAATTCAAATTTAATTCAAATTCATGGAGTTTATCTTAAATTTGGGACACTTTCCTACTTCATTTTGGAATTTTGCAAACTTTGTGGAACATCAATCTTTTTTGTAGTGGATGTTGCTCTGAAGCTGCTAATATTTATAGCATATTAATAGAGATGTTATGATATATGCGTTAAAATGTAATATCGGATATGATCGGTATCGTTTTTTTTTATTATCGCTATCGTTTTTTTTGTTTTTGTTTTTTAATTAAATCAACATAAAAAACACAAGATCCACTTAAAATTAGTGCACCAACCCAAAAAACCTCCCTCCCCCATCTACACTCATTCACTCAAAAGGGTTGTTTCTTTCTGTTATTAATTTTGTGGTTCCTACATTATATATCAATATATATCAATACAGTCTGCAAGGTATACAGTCCGTAAGCACACATGATTGTGCGTGCTGCTGGTCCACTAATAGTACTAACCTTTAACAGTTAATTTTACTAATTTTCATTAATTACTAGTTTCTATGTAACTGTTTTTATATTGTTTTACTTTCTTTTTTATTCACGAAAATGTTTTTAATTTATTTATCTTATTTTACTTTATTAATTTTTTGTTAAAAGTACATTATCTTCACCATACCTGTTTCTCCAAATTAGGCATAATAGTGTGATAATTCCACGACTGTATATATCGGTTGATATCGGTATCGGTTGATATCGGTAATTAAAGAGTTGGACAATATCGGAATATCGGATATCGGCAAAAAGCCATTATCGGCCATCCCTACATATTAATATAGCTGCTCATATTTGTGAATTTGTTCGCTGAAACACTTTTCCATTCACTCAATTGTTTATTTTGTTTTGGCAGCATTAAAGATGGCACTTTTGCAGGAAAACAAATACAGAAATCATGTCCTAAAAAATGTGTCAACACTGATGGACACACACTTCTAATCAAAACCCAAACTCTGCATTCCAGCTACACAATTAAAAAACTACAAGGGCAATTACTCATTTAATAAAATGACCCCACTGAAATGTCAATTATAATTATTATATTATTATTGGTAGAAATCCAAAACTTTAAAAAATGTACATTTTCAAAATTTTACAAGATGTCCTTGGTTATGATAAACTTCATTCATGATAACAGAGTTCTAAAAAATGTATTTTGGCATAAGACTTGTGAAAGATACTCACCCAAGTAGGCCCCATGGTTTTTGAGCTCCTCTGGAAACTCCTGTGTGTAAGCAGCTTTAGGAGGTACCACCTTCCCTTGTTTTGTTTCTTTCAGCACTGCCCCATTCCAGTCGTAAGCCCCAACCGCTCCCACCAGAGTCCCATCCTACAGGTAAAACATAATTCACTTGGCTGTTATATTTTCACAAAAGCTTGACAGAGTCTTGGCATAGATATTCAACTATATGTGTAACATACTTGGACTCGTTCAAGTTTAGTCTGGAGAGAAACAACGTTGCAATAGAGTCAAACCAATTTCTTCCTATAATGCTTGTGCTACAGTAGATTGATGATTGATAGTTAAGATGATTAAAGGACCCATAGTGTCTAGATAAGGGGTGTCAAACTTTTTATTGAGGGCCACATCGCAATTATGGTTGCCTTCACAGGGCCACTTTAATTGATGTGGCAGACCATGTTGCATGTTGTGACGGACCACGTTGAATGATGTGGCAGAACACATTAAATGACATGATGGACCACACAGAATGAGGTCATAGGCCAGTTTAAATGACGTGGGGGGCCACATCAAATTTAGGGGGCGCCTATAGTTAAGGTTAAGAAACCAAACCTGCATCTCAGGAAACAAGCCCAAGGCTCCCACTAATTCATCATTATGGAAAGTTGTATTTTTCATGCACTTATTTTTGTCGGCCATTCCGTAAAAAAATAATGCCTACATTAAAACGGTGCATGATGCAAAAAAGGTTGGGGGCCCCGATCTACAGAACTGGAGCCCATTTCCCTGCCTAGACACTGCTGATAAAAGCGAGTAAAACTATTATTTTGATCACTTAATCACATGTTTTTGTCACCCTGGTCCATGATTACGTCAACATTTTTATGGTTAACATTATAGGCCAAAAATTAATATAAAATAATCTAAATATTTAATGTTTTATTGAATTTTACAATATTTTGGAAAAACATGATGTTTTTGGAAGACGGGCCTGATTAAAGTTCCGAGTTGGAGATTTTCTATTTGGATTCTCCCAGTGAAGTACAAAACCCAAAACCAATGAAGTTAGCACGTTGTGTAATTTGTAAATAAAAACAGAATACAATGATTTGCAAATCCTTTTCAACTTATATTCAATTGAATAGACTGCAAAGACAATATATTTAATGTTCGAACTTAGAAACATTTTTTTTTTTTGCGAATAATCATTAACTTAGAATTTAATGGCAGCAACGCATTGCAAAAAAGTTGTCTCAGGAGCATTTTTACCACTGTGTTACATGGCCTTTCCTTTTAACAACACTCGTTTGGGAACTGGGGAGACCAAATTTTGAGAACAATTAGCCTGTTCACCTGTGGGATGTTCCAGATAAGCGTTTGATGAGCATTCCTCAACTTTCTCAGTCTTATTTGCCACCTTTGCCAGCTTTTTTTAAGCTTTTCAGGTGGCTATCTTTCCCATTCTTGCTTGATGTACAGCTTAAGTTGTTCAACAGTCCGGGGTCTTTGTTGTGGTATTTTAGGCTTCATATTGCGCCACACATTTTCAATGGGAGTCAGGTCTGGACTACAGGCAGGCCAATATAGTACCAGACTCTTTTACTATGAAGCCACGCTGTTGTAACACATAGCTTGGCATTGTCTTGCTGAAATAAGCAGGGGCGTCCATGATAACGTTGCTTGGATGGCAACATATGTTGCTCCAAAATCTGTATGTACCTTTCAGCATTAATGGTGCCTTCACAGATGTGTAAGTTACCCATGCCTTGGGCACTAATACACCCCCATACCATCACAGATAGATAGATGGATAGATAGATAGATAGATAGATAGATAGATAGATAGATAGATAGATAGATAGATAGATAGATAGTACTTTATTGGTTCCTTCAGGAGAGTTCCCTCAGGAAAATTAAAATTCCAGCAGCAGTGTACAAAATTGAGATCGAATTTAAAAAGTAAAAAGTAAATAATGGGGGTATAAATGGAAACAAAATAGAAAAATATTACAATGGAATAAAAATAAAAAGCAACAATGAGAATAAAAATATAACAGTAAAATAAGAATATAACAAGAGAAACTAGGCAGTAGTGACTATGTTATGAAAAAGTATTGCACTGTTATTTTTTTGCATCCCCTGTCATCCTAGTACCCCCCCCCCCTTCCCCCCAGAGAGGAGTTGTACAGTCTAATGGATGGTTATTTTCCTCTTTGTTCTGGAGGACACAACGTCCATAGTTTCCAAAAACAATTTTAAATGTGGACTCATCAGACCACAGAACACTTTTACCCTTTTGCATCAGTCCATCTTAGATGAGCTCGGGCCCAGCAAAGCCGGCAGCGTTTCTGGGTGTTGTTGATATATGGCTTTCGATTTGCATAGTAGAGTTTTATCTTGCACTTACAGATGTAGCGACAAACTGTAGTTACTGACAGTGGTTTTCTGAAGTGTTCCTGAGCCCATGTGGTGATATCCTTTACACACTGATGTCAATTTCTTTTTGATGTGGTACTGCCTGAGGGATCGAAGGTCACAGGCATTCAATGTTGGTTTTCAGCCTTGCTGCTCACCAGATTCTCTGAACCTTTTGATAATATTACGGACCGTAGATGGTGAAATTAGCCTAAAATCACTACTGTGTATATTTTGGGGTGAATTTTACCTGTAGACATCGTTTAATGGTCCAAAACTATGAAATAAGTGCCAGCGTTGTCGGCATTAGAGGGGACCCAAAGGAGTAGAAGAGTTATCTAATCGTGGTTCCCTTGTTCGAGATTGGTGTGACATTTAAAGACGACTTGTGCTGAATGTGTGGATTCTGCTGGGTTTGTCCATCAAGCCATGCATTAAGCATTACCATCTGAAGGTGAACCATTCAAAGAGATTTCCCACATGTGCTTCTGCGCGTATCAGCTTGGTAAAGATGACATTAATGCTGGATGTCAGGGGCCTATCCTCAGTTGACGTATCGCGGATACAGTATTGTTTGCATCTAAGCAATTAACTCCAACTACAAAGACTGGGGTTATGCATGCTAAACAAACAACATCTGGATAAACCATAAAAGCTGATGTATAAAATGTCTGCGAAGTATATGGCCCAAAAATCACCAAAAAACATCTGTGCCTTCAGGACATTTTTCCTCTTTTAAAGCCCCAACATTCTTTCCAATAAGTTATCCTTCTTTCAACTCTCAGGTTGACTGTTGAGGACCATCTAAGGAATCTGGCCTAGTGGACAGAATTTCCTAACTTTTCTGTCATCTATCTGCCAATAATCTTCTTTTTATATATTTTAAAAGGGATAAATGGATTTGTCTCTTGACAAATCCCACTGTGAAGGGACATTTGAAAGCTAACACATTTTTATTGGCACATTTCAAGTAAAACATTCATATAGTTTAATAAACAGTAGCTATGGTTGTTGCATAAGAGACATGCCTTCCATCTCCCCTCCTGCTGTGTCCCCCAGATGGTTGTCCCGAAGCAAAAAAGGAAAACAGCAACCCATGATGCAGCTTAAGTGGCCCAATGTATCCCAACTATTAACTAATATGTCTCCCTGCAGAGCAAGCCGCCTTTTATTTCCCATCGCCGCTTGGCTTAAGTGGAAAATCAGGATCACCGAGCCCTTTGGGCACCTCTGGAAGGGAGTGGGAAGTGATAAATGGGGGCTTATGAGGCGAAGTTATGACAGGATTGAGACATTATGTGTTGCTCCATATGATGACAGATGGTATGAGACAATCTGGTAGCATAAATACGACTTACCTCCACATTGTGAGCGGAGAATCCAGCTTGAGACATCTGGAGACCAAACGCTGTCCCATTTTTACTCGTTCCTGTGTCGACAAATAAATATGTACTGTAAGTAAGTTAATTGCACATCCCATACTTATATGGTGAGCGATCACTTTGATCAGATTTTTAATATAGCAGAATACATACTTTTTGAAAAAAACCCTGCAATTTGACGATCCACTATCAATCAATCAACATTTATATATATATATATATATATATATATATATATATATATATATATATATATATATACAGTACAGGCCAAAAGTTTGGACACACCTTCTCATTCAATGCGTTTTCTTTATTTTCATGAATATTTACATTGTAGATTGTCACTGAAGGCATCAAAAATATGAATGAACACACGTGGAGTTATGTACTTAACAAAAAAGGTGAAATAACTGAAAATACGTTCTATATTCTAGTTTCTTCAAAATAGCCACCCTTTGCTCTGATTACTGCTTCGCACACTCTTGGGATTCTCTTAAAGAACTTCAAGAGGTAGTCACCTGAAATGGTTTTCACTTCACAGGTGTGCTTTAAGCCCGTTGAGAGAATGCCAAGAGTGTGCAAAGCAGTAATCAGAGCAAAGGGTGGCTATTTTGAAGAAACTAGAATACAAAACATATTTTCAGTTATTTAACCTTTTTTTGTTAAGTACATAACTCCACATGTGTTCATTCATAGTTTGGATGCCTTCAGTGACAATCTATAATGTAAATAGTCATGAAAATAAAGAAAACACATTGAATGAGATGGTGTGTCCAAACTTTTGGCCTGTACTGTATATATATTTACTGTATTTCGTCCTGAGAACCTGCGTCCTCTGCAGTGGACATTTGAGTTTTGCAAAACATGGCTATTTATACCCCAAATTGTTAAACTCTGACAAAAGAAATAAACAAAAGTTAGTCGGTTCTCAGGACGATATGTAGCAACGTTATGACCACTCCGCAATCTAAAGAGAGCTAATTTGAGAAATATTTTACCAATGCTACCAATTTTATTGTGATTTTTAGTTAGTTAGTTAGTTAGTTAGTTAGCAGCATAACTCAAAAAGTTTGTAGGCGGTTTGTGATGAAACTTTCAAGAAGCCTCCGGAATGGGATAATAAACAAGTCATTAAACTTTGGTAGTGATCCGCATTATTTCTACTACAATATTATCCTACATTTATGTTACGATGCTCAACTTATCTGTGTTGGCAACCAATAAAGTCGAAGACTGATAAGAGTGTTCACTCCATTTATTTTATTCCAAACTCTCCTGCAAGCTGTTTGGAAGTGACAGAAGAACGTAAAAAATTAATAAAACATGCACAGACATGTCAATTTTATCATTAAGTAAATTCATTTGATTAATTGCCTCTGCCAGGAGGTTATCTATTTGTTGCGGTTTGTCTGTCTGTCTGTCTGTCTGTCTGTCTGTCTGTCTGTCTGTCTGTCTGTCTGTCTGTCTGTCTGTCTGTCTGTCAGTTTGCAACACAGCTCAAAAAGTTATGGGCCAATTCTGATGAGACTTTCAGGAAAATTGTATAAGGTTATGAGGGTAATCCAGATCACCGTCTATATTCAGGATTTTTTTTTGGGGGGGGGGGTTCTTTATTATTAGGAGATACTGTATGACTGAGGAGAAGTCTGCACTAATCATACTTGCCAACCCTCCCGAATTTTCCGGGAGACCCCCGAAATTCAGCGCCTCTCCCGAAAACCTCCCGGGACAAATATTCTCCCGAAAATCTCCCAATTTTCAGCCGGAGCTGGAGGCCACGCCCCCTCCAGCTCCATGTGAACCTGAGTGAGGACAGCCTTTTTTCACGACGGGAGGACAACAGGGTGACAAGAACTAAATCATCCAGACGAGATAAATTGTATTATTATGTTTATCTTACCTAAAAAAAAATATATTTATTAATTAAAAAAGAAAAAAAACAAAAAAACATTTTTACTATGTTTTGCTAAAAACATCAAAATTAATTGTATTTTTATTTGTATTTTTTCTGACTCCTTTTTACATCCAGCCATTAGAATTATACATTAAAATAAACATATTTGAAATAATTAATTTTAAATTATTATAATAATTCATTTAAAATGACCATATTTAATTATTAAAATAATTGCTTGTTTATCAACAACTTTAGCATTTTATTCATTACATTTTGAAGCTCTCAGAAGCCAAGTTATGTTATATTCCTTAATATTTATTTATGCAAGTTTGAAGTATCAATTATCTAAACACAGTTTTATTTGCATATTTTCAGGATGTAGATATATATATATATATATATATATATATATATATATATATATATATATATATATATATGTATATATGTATGAAATACTTGACTTGGTGAATTCTAGCTGTCAATATACTCCTCCCCTCTTAACCACGCCCTCAACCACGCCCTGCCCCACCCCCGACCACGCCCCCACCCCCCACCTCCCGAAATCGGAGGTCTCAAGATTGGCAAGTATGGCACTAATATTGCATGTTATTCTGGTAAGAGTGGTTCAGAACTGCATCTAAACATACTATTAGTGCTGTCTAATAATTTGACTGCAGCATATTTAAAATAGCTCATTTTCAAAGGTGACAGAGAGTAGCGGCATATCAAGCACTGGCCTGACTATTGGAGCTTATAAAGTAGTACAATGACAAACAGAACAATCGACAAATCATCTGCAGATTTTTGGGTGAGATTATTCTCGATCTTCTGAAAAAAAGCTCACCAGGACCAGGCCGGCAAACAGAGACTCAACTTGCGAAGCAAAAGGATTATCAAGCAAACCTTCTAAACTGAAGATTCGCTCGCCAAGCGCATCCACGATGTCCTTTAGTGCCGACTCATCCGTTACGTTAAAGAAGTGTTTGTCGTCCGGATCACTGGCAATGTATTTGATCTCATTGAGGAAAGCCTCAGGGTTGATTCCTCTTCGGTTGTAGTAGCCAAGAACCTGTGGAACACACACAATTCCGGATGGGCTTAAAGGAAAATATTTTTAGTCAAGGGCCATTCTCTCGAATCGGTGCCATTCACTTCCCTAGGAAATTTAAAAAAAACCATGTTTTTATCAGGCAGTTTCTTGCACATTTCTACCTAAAATATGAATGACCTTGAAATACCTTTTTAAAAATTATTTGTTGTCTGTCACCACTTCCTAAAATCAGATTTGACCATCATTTAAATAATTCAGATATGTTATCTTTTTTAAATGTTCCTGTTTCTCATTATCCCAACATTATCCCACGTGATCCGTGATGTAGCATTAGGAACCACAGATCCGTTCCCCATCAACAACAATGCTAATCAAGCAGACTTTGTGAGAGCCAACAATAATTACTTTGGGGAAAACTATGATCCTGAACCTTATATTTTTGAGCCCGAACACAAAGAAGATGAGCAAAACGTTTTAGAAGCCAAGTGCTAAAAGGATGCACCTTTATTGTAACACTACATAGCATCTGCAGCATTGCTAGATGCTAAAAGTACAAACTAACCATAATAAAACAAACACTTACTGGACAATTTCCACTCTCGCTGGGATGCTGATCGACGGGACTCTCACATAATTCCGTCTACATAAAGATTCAATCGCAATCCTCAAGAAGAGTTTAAAAAAAGGTTGGCGCAACTACATTTTTTTTGCCAAAAGTCAACCAGCCTCACTGTCCAGGCCAGATTTGTCTAATACCAGGTGAGAGATGCATTAATTAGAATTAACTTTTAGAAAGTTTGAGACGAAACAGAAGCAGTGTGTCAACAACTGCAGCGTAAATAGACCGTCTGCGTTGGCGCTTATAATAACAATATCACTCATATTTGTTTAATTTTCAGGTCACGACATGTACATGGATAATTGTTGGCGGTTTCTGCATGTTTTCTAGAGGGTATACTGGGTGCAATAGAAGACGCTCTCTCAATTGTTAGCTATTGACTGTATTTACGATTGTTAATGCAAAAAAAGAGCAAAGCTTATGTGTTTTTGTCTTACATAGGGATTGTGAATGATGAACAGCACATCTCTTTTAAGTTTTGCTTATTTCCAGTATGACTGATCTGATTATATGGTCAGAGTGCAAAAGTGTGATTAAAGTGATGTAGAATTTTCGGAAATTGCTGAAGATATTTAAAGCGGAATATACCTGTAAATAGCCGACTGAATTTGTGGCATTTTGTTTCGACGGTATTTGCACATACTTTGCGGATTGTAAATACAATTGGATACAGTTTAATGGATACAATGAAACAAAATTAAGCATAAAGTCAACTTGTTTTTCCACAAAAATACAATTCACACTTTAGTCATGTTTCTGAGTTTTCACTTAATCCTGTTACTCTAAGACGGTTGACGGCCATTTATTTAACGGCCTGTGGTACATTCTAAAAATAATATTACTGAACAAAATTTACTAATGAAAAATGATATAAAAGAGCACAATTTGTAACGAGAAATGTTGACGCTAATAACACAAAGCTGACATGCACGCTGTTTTTTAAGTTTTTTAAACAAAGCTGTAAATGATATTGATATTTATTATAAAAACATATCTATACTACCTTTGCATCCTTTGATTTTTCAACATACGGCTCTATTTGGAAAATAAAGTTTGGACACTAATGCCCAGAAAAAATTAATATTCTACAAATCACATTGTCCACAGGAAGTTGCATCATTCAGACACTCTGCAGGCCATAGAAAGTCCAAAAGTCATTATTAATTCTGTTCCTTAGATATTTTGACAATGACGAGGGGGAATTTTTTGTTTTTTTGTTGTTGAACCACGGTATTATACTTGATGTCAACATGTTATAAGCTTAAAGACAGTGTGGCTATATTTCATGTGTTTGGTCATTCTATGCTAAAAACTCATTATTTTACTTACTTTCAGTCCTGTTACTCAAAACGTGTCATCTACAGCTCAAATTGAAATAACGTTTCCGGAGATGGGCCAATACATATTTTGACTAGTTTCCCCTGTGTTTTATTAGGTTTAGAATGGAAACAAGAACAAGTAACATCACATCTTTGGTGGAATGGCTCTTGTGCACTTTACCAGGGCTCATTTTGTCTTATAATGGTTTTGCCCTCGCCAATTCCACTTGGCTTTAAAGACTACGTAGGTGGAATAATAGCAAATGCCAGTAGAGGCACAAACCACTGGATCACGTGGCCTGGATGACATCATTCAACACGTTTAATTGCACTTCCACTGAGCAGAGTTTGGGGCTTTGTGTTTTTTGGCTGCGGCGTTAACATAAGTGTCCTGCTTGAACCCATGAGGTCATTACTGTTAACAGGCTAGAAATTTAGTAGCCATCAGAAGAGTAAGTTGAGCCTCATAAAACAGGAGCCTAAACCCAGGTGAGTAATAGGTCTAGCAGACTCACTGCAATGGCGTAGCGGGTGATTCCATCCTTCTCACTCTCCTCTATGGCTGGTTGGAGATCGGGACTGTCATGTGATTCTCCGTCCGTTATTACGATCATCACTTTCTTGGCGCCACGTCGACCTCCTTGTTTGAACGCTTCGGAGCTGAAACAGAAGCATGCACTTTATTATCGTCACACATGGTCTTGAGAATCAGCGTCTTTGTTTTAGTTCATTACTTTAGTCAGAGTTACAAATTTCGGGAAAAAAATTGCCTTGTTATGCGAAACACAAACGGCAACTGCAGAGGATTCTGGTTCTCAGGAGGATGCAGAAAGCAAAGTAGCTAAGCTGCTCATGTATACACAGAATGGTGGTAGATACCGTGCTATGTTGATACCAAGAGCCGTGTTGGTCTCCTCGCCGCCTCGCTGGTCGATACTGCGAGCTCTTTTCACCACTTCCTCAACAGATTTGAAATCATTGAGTTTGAACTCGTGCACAACTTTTTCGCCGTACTGAACAACTCCAACCTGACCCAGAGAGACAGAATGACCGACCACAATCAGTACAGCTCCAGCAAAATGTTCTGAAAGTAAAAATGTCGACAAATGACAAAGCACAATTTCTTCATTTCACGTTTTACCCACCTGTATTTGACCCGGTCCGATATAGAACTTCTGAAGAATGTTAATAAGAAAAGCCTGCACTTCATACCAAGGGTAGATGGAGTTTGAGCCATCCAGAACGATCACAATGTCCATATAGGTCTCACATCCTAAGAAAACAGATCACAGTAATGAATGATAAATTATCCAGATGCCCGTTAGATATTTTATTAGTGAAGGTGGGCGTGACACTAACTCTGAAAGGCAGGTGCAATTGTTCTGGAGAACTTGAAGCTAGCGTTGACTCTGGAGCATATACCAGTGCTGTAGTAAGAGCTTCCACATTCATAGGACCAAAGTGGCCCACAGGCCTGAAACATCAAAGACAACTATTGAGTTTCAGTCCGTTTTTTAATCAAGAGCAGAGTCATTCATGTTAAGAGCATGACAGAATTGATGTTGAACGTTTAATCCTTCCACCTATTGTATTACTTTAAATCATTGACATCCGCATATTTGTAGATGAAAGTTAAAAATATGCTGTTAAACAACAGATTCAAAACCTCATAGTTTGATCTTGGAAATGTCCAGATAATGACATCTGTTTGCACTTGTATCTCAATATAATGTGAGCCTGATTAACTAAAGGTTTGCATGGATTAAAACATGTTCAAACTTGATAGCAGCACTACATTTCTACACATCAGAGCCATGGATAGAAAGAGTATGGCCAACTTGGTTTCAGAGTTGGTCCCAAAAATCACGTGAGGGGCATTTGACCAATCAGAGAGAGTCTGGCCGGACGATCTCCTAAATGATTGGTCAAAAGCCCCTCAAGTGACTGAAGGGCGCCATTTTTGGTACAAACTCTGAAACCAAGCTGGCCATAGGCTCTCTATACACGGCTCTTGTAAGTAGATGATTGTGTCACTGAAATTAACTGGAATGGAGAGCAGACTCAATTTAGTGTGTCTGTCTTTGTGTATATGCAGAATATATGACTTCAAGAAAAAAATTATGGAATCACCAGACTTGGAGGATAGTATGTTCATTTAGTTGTTTTGTTTTGTGGGGAAAAAAGCAGACACAAGACATGACACAAAACTATAGTCATTTCAAATGGCAACAGTCTGGCTATAAGAAACAATAACATCAATTAAAAATATAAACGGTGGCATTCATTAACAGTTTAATTTTTAGATCAAGGAGAAAATTATGGAATCACTCAATTCTGAGAGAAAAAATAAATTAAATACCCAATAAATGTTCATTTCCAAAGCTAACACACAAAAGTTTTCACACCTTTGAGAGCTGTTGCACCAGGTGGATTGGCATGAATCATTGACTCCAACACAAGAGATGTCAATTGAAACAAAGTATTAAACTTTTTCAAAAAAGTAAATCATCACACAAAGTTGTAAAAGATGTTGATTGTTCACAGTCAGCTGTGTCTGAAATCTGGACCAAGTACAAACGACATGGAAAGGTTGTAAAAGGCTATCATGCTGGTAGACCAAAGAAACACATCAAAGGGTCTAGACAGAAAATTTAAAGCAATATGTCTTAAAAACAGAAAATGCCAAAAATAAAAAAAAACTAATTAGGAACAAATGGGCAGAAACTGGAGTCATCGTCTGTGACTTAACTGAAAGAAACAGTAAGAAAAAGGAAATGGGATTTGAATACAAAAAAGCTAGAGGAAAGCCGTCATTAACACCTACACAGGCAAAAAACAAGGTTACAATGGGCTAAGGAAAAGCAATCATAGACTACGGATGACTGGATGAAAGTAATATTCAGTGATGATGCTAGAATTTTTGTTTAGTGTCGTTCCAATGAGATTTGCGAAGACGACCACTTGGAAAAAAACATGCAGATTTCCACAGTCATTGATGATATGAAGCTGCATGTCAGGAAAATGTCATGTCAAATTTATATTGACAATTTGAACAAATTTTTTTATTCCATCCATCAAAATTATATTTGTGGATGACGACATCATTTTTCAAGATGATAATGCATCTTGCCATAGAGCAAAAACTGTAGAAAAGTTTGTTGAAGAAAAAGATACATAAGGTCAATGTCATGTCCTGCAAATAGTCTGAATCTCTATCCAGTTGAACATCTGTGGTGAATGTTGAAGAAAATGGTCCATGACAAGACTACAACCTGCACAGCTGATCTAACAGCAGCAATCAGAGAAAGTTGGAGTAAGATTGATGAAGAAAATAGTTTGTAAATACTGTTTGTTTGTTTTTAATGTTTCCACAATTTTTTCCTCAGAATTGAGTAAATCCATATTTGTTTTTTTACTTTGCTTGATCGAGCAATTACATTCTTGGTTTCTTTAAGCCAGAAAGTTGCCAGTTGAAATGACTATAGTTTTGTGTCATGTCTGTTATCGACACAATCAAACAACTGAATGAACATCCTCCAAGGCTGTGGATCCCATAATTTTTTTTTCCAGGGGTTCAATGTTCATTGTCAGAATGCCCAAAATGCTATGAGGAGATGCAAATATGATAATTTAGCACTCGCAATGGGACTTATCAAGAATTCAACTGTTTTGCATCTACAAAAATGGCTGTGCGAAAAAAGGCGACAGCACTGCAAAGACAGACGATTTAGAGAGAGAATATTCCGTCTGTGCATGGACTGTCAAAAATAAAAACAAATATTAGACATATAGTCTGCTAAGCAAATACATTTTGTAATTCTGTAGTTGCTGAAGGATTTAAGGGGCTCATTAAAACAAATTCAATTGGTTTGTTTCGGTGTTTGCTGGCATTTTTTATACAAAAACTTCTTATAATGTGCATTTTTTTCATTTCCATTTTCCATCATACTGTAATACTGCAGTGCCTCCTAGAGTACACCTTCAGCATGCTAAAAGTAAGTTATATGGTCTAGATTGCGCTTCAATATAGCCCAGAAAAGATGGTAAATATTATATTAGTGTGCTGCATGTCAACAACATCACTAAACGCTACATGTTGGACCATATGATGCTACACATGCGGAGGCAAAAGAGTGTCTCCATGGTGACCGCTGGTATAGAGGCAAAAAGGGCGCTCTGCACCACTTTTGCAATTGTTATCTATTGCCCACTAATAGCACACACAATTTTATAGTTTGCACATTCCATTTAGCATGTCTTTAGGCCCTGTGAATAAAAACATTACCTGTACATTATTATGATAAAAATCGGGAATGTAGTGAATGCATTTCATCACCCTGCGGTCAGCTTTAGCCTTAAGCCTGCATGACAGGATAAGCAATTTAGAAAAGAAATGGCAATTAATAAAACGTTCAACCAGAGGGACTGATTATTTTATAATTTTTTCAATTTTATCTAACAGGGAATTTTTTATTATTATTTTTTTTAATCAAAACAAACTGAAGTCAACAGCCTCCAGGAACTGATTAAAAGATTCAATGCACAAATAAAAAAAAACCCACATTATTCTAACTGCAGGGTCATAATGAACTATCGCCATATAAAACACATTTAGGACCTAATTAGGCACCTGGAATAACAACATCAGCTGTCTTTGTTGGTCATCCTTGGTCAATATACTTATAGTTGGTATAGGTTGCATGCCTATCTCTTTACAGTGAATTCCTGGATAGCTGTGATTTAGCATTCACGTTATTTAAAAAAAAAAATGCTCATAGTTTGTTGTTTGCAATTATTTTTTTTTGGATAATAAGTGGTAAGCGTTTGTTTTTGATGAGTCGGGCCAAAATATTTTTATGATTTGTATATAAATGTTCAACTTTTGTAGACACATCCCACTATAACAATGCTAATAATTCAAAATTGGCAACTTATTATTTTTGCTTTTTCCCAGCCAACTCTTCATACTGGTGAGGGTATCGAGTGTGCACTGTGGTCAGTTATCCCTCAATTGGTGTGGGTGTCAGATGTCAAAAGGCCTTTAAGGTGTGACAAATTAAAATATAACATTTTGTGAATCCCAATGGAATGCTTGCATCACGAAATAAACTTTTTAAAGATTTTTTTGGCGGGAGGGTTAAAAAAAACCCAGGTGAAAGTCGGTAATAATTTATAAATACATGATTACAATGTCTAAATAGTACAACACTTAATATAACATACATGTACAATGTAACGTCAGTGCAAAATGGCATCGTTCTGTGTGGCCTCCAAAGCAAGTTTGTTTTTATCTGGTATCAAAAACATTATCTTGAGTTGTTACTGCAATTGCAACAGGCAAAAAGTGTCAGGTTGGACCGTGACAACTATTCTATAGACCATCTTTCTTTATCATTCACCAGTGGTGAGCGCCTATACATTTGATCATTTTAAACTACTCTGATAAGTATGTTGGAAGGGAATGATGGCAATTTAAGCGATACAGGTAAGGTCCTGAAGCTGAATCTAATATATTATTTAAAAATGTTTTTTGTTGTAATATGGTTTCTGTAGGACAAACACGACACAAATCTTCCTAATTAATCCACTGTTTAATGTGTTTGTGTTTATGCTTCACTGATGAGAGTATTTGGCGAGCGCCGTTTTGTCCTACTAATTTCAGCGACCCTTGAACTCACCATTGTGTGGACTGTGACTCAACAGTTTATTTACATGTACACCTTTCTCCGACGCTGCCACAGAAAAACGTGTTTTTTGCCACTCTTTCTGTGTCTCATTTTGTCCACCAAACGTTTTATGCTGTGCGTGAATGCACAAAGGTGAGCTTTGTTGATGTTATTGTTTTGTGTGGAGTGCTAATCAGGCATATTTGGTCACTGCATGACTGCAAGCTGAGCGATGCTAACATGCTATTTAGGCTAGCTGTATGTACATATTGCATCATTATGCCTCGTTTGGAGCTATATTTGAGCTCATTTAATTTCCTTTACTTATGGGTACTCACCGTATTTTTCGGACTATAAGTCGCAGTTTTTTTTCATAGTTTGGCCCGGCTCCAGTGCGACTTGTATATGTTTTTCTTCTTTTTTTATTATGCATTTTCGGCAGGTGCGACTTATACTCCGAAAAATACGGTAGTTTATTTTTCAATGTCTCATGACACATTATCTGTACGTAATATTGGCTGCATTTTTGATAGTTGTTTGTGGGCCATGTTGTTCCGGGCCACAGCAAACGTTACCCAGCTTGCCAAGATTGTAATAAATCCATTAGAAGAAGACAGCCTGACGTTTACATTAAACTTGGACACACACATCTATACCTTGACCATTCTAAGACAGTCCTTTCCAGGAGTTATCTCACCCTCTGAGAAGTTTTACTAATGTTTTCCAATGTTGTAAAAATGTGTAGAATAAATATTACATTTCAACATTTCTGTCAACAAAGCTTTGCGTCAGCCTGCGACACATAGTATTTTTTATAGTAGACTAATATAGCTAATTAGCCACTTACATCATGTTTTGTCTTCATTATAAGACTTATATAAGTCTTTTAATTTTTTGCGGCTCCAGACCGATTACTTTTTTGTATTTGTTGTCCAATATGGCTCTTTCAACATTTTGAGTTGCCGACCCCTGAGCTAGAAAGAGGGTTTGTAGAGGAAAGAGCAAGCGAGGATGGGTATAGTTTACATTTTAACTGATACTAGTATTAAATCGGTACTTTTGAAATGGTGTCAGTACTTTAAAAAAATGGGAAACATGCAAATGATTGTAAAAAAACCCAAAACAAAACTAAGTGACTTTTTAGTTTTATGGAATTTTGTGACATTCAAGTTGAACAGACTGGTAATTTAAATACTTAGTTATAATTTTATTAAATATTATTTTTAAGTGATACATTAAAAAATAAGAGATAAAATCCACAATAAAAACTGGCAGAAAATAGAGAATGTGTAAACAAAAAAACTTTCTTGTGGTGTAGTGCTCACAATAGTAATAATACTACTAATAATACTCACAATTCCAAGGTTTGTGAATGCACCTCGCTAGTCATGACCGGGATTTGTTTTGTGTTGTTGCTGCTAGCGGTGTAGGACTTTAACGACGCCGTTGGCGTATTAAGGTCGGCAACAAAGTTTAAAAAGAGTGTTAGATTCTGTGTGGCGACTTACAAAACATTACCTATACAATATCACCCTGAATCCCAGAAATCAGGCAGCTACTTTTTTTTTTGTTCTGATAACTATGCTTATCCAATAAGGATACCCATTTTGGTATCCATCCCAAGCGAGCAATGAACAGTGATGTCTGAGAATCCTGGGTCAAGTGTCAAGACATTTTTTGTCCTGTCTACTAATTACTAACATTTGCTTTTTGCTGATCATCTCAGAATCTAAAGGAAATCGATCCACAAATATAAGTAAACTCAACTGCAGATGTGTTATGTGGATGTCTCAACAAAAACCCGTTAAAGGGGAATTGCACCGATTTACAAATGTTGCCTATCTTTTACATTCATTATGTAGAACAAGAAGAAAGATGGATTTTTTGATGCATTCTAACTCGTTAATAAAAGTCCGCTTACAATAGAATCAATAGAGGTCACCTATTCAGCCCATAAAGCCCCCTAAATAACCATCCCAAAACTGTCAACAGTTGCTTGGATTTACATGACGTCACGTCTGGCTCATTAAATATGCGTGGTGGTCAAGCCAGCGTCTGTTCTTAATGGGTACTAGGCTCCATTTAGCCTTTCTCGAAGAAAAAGGCCCTACGCTTGCATTGGTTTCAGCTGTAGTGAAGTGAGTTACATTTATATTGCGCTTTTTTCTCAAATGACTCAAAGCGCTTTACATTGTGAAAGCCAATATCTAAGTTACATGTAAACCAGTGTGGGTGGCACTGGGAGCAGGTGGGTAAAGCATCTTGCCCAAGGACACAACGGCAGTAACTAGGATGGCGGAAGCGGGGATCGAACCTGCAACCCTCATGTTGCTGGTACGGCCGCTCTACCAACCGAGCTATACCGTCCCGTACGAACCGTTCAAATTGCTAAAAGGATAAACGTTGCTTCAGAGTTCCCTTTGAGAGGTAATCAAGAAGGGCAGAAGAGTGCAAGATTTGACAAAAGATGACGAGAAAAGTAGCATGCACTCCAGTCCAAGGGAACTGTTGAGTCGAAGAACGCACACGTTTTTAGTGATTGTTTCGTTTAAAAGGTTTGCTTGGTTTAACAATTTGCATTTCCCATTGCAATATTATCTTGATAATATTTGTATTTTACTTTTTAACAACGTATTGACTGTCAGGAAAGGTACTTCAATGCTTCCCCTCTTGTTGATTTTGTACACAATTGTGTCAGAGTACATATGACAACAGGACAAAAACAAACTATGGTAATGATTCAGTAATTGTTAGTTTGTGAAATGGATATGCAGTCCGGGAGAGTCTTGAAACCAAGTTCCTTGACCCAGCCACACACAAAGAAGTTGTGGGTCTCCATGCTTTTCCAAGTTGTCATCTGTCTTGTCGTGTAGAATGACATCTGGAGTACAAGATAGTTCGATGTGTCTGGGAATTCCGCAGACGGATAATCCTTGATATCACTCACCAAATCTTTTTCTGATAAAGTATAGGGATATTTTCCATTGCATAGTTAGATTTTTTGCTTGTATCTGCTTTTTGCAGGAAGATCTTTCTGTGTGGAGTTTGCATGTTCTCCCCGTGACTGCGTGGGTTCCCTCCGGGTACTCCGGCTTCCTCCCAACTCCAAAGACATGCATCTGGGGATAGGTTGATTGGCAACACTAAAATTGGCCCTCGTGTGTGAATGTGAGTGTGAATGTTGTCTGTCTATCTGTGTTGGTCCTGCGATGAGGTGGCGACTTGTCCAGGGTGTACGCCGCCTTCCGCCCGAATGCAGCTGAGATAGGCTCCAGCGCCCCCTGCGACCCCGAAAGGGACAAGTGGTAGAAAATGGATGGATGGATGGATCTAGGCCCTTTGCCTACTCACAGAGATTGCGCGCTGCTTGCTGCCCAACACAGTTTTTCACTGCCAGGAAGAAGTCTCATGACGGAATACAAGCAATACTCCATTTACATTTCGTGACTTGGATATTAACCAAGTAAGAGTGATATCGTTATTATAAGCGCAAACGCAGACAAACTATTTTTTAGCGGCGTTGTGGTCAGAGCGCTGATTAGCTTGTGCTGCTACATGGACATCATCAGCTGGTGAGCTGCTTTCTCGCCTCGAAAGTTTAGTCTAGATCAGGGGTCCCCAAACTGTTTGACTCGGGGGCCGCATTGGGTTAAAAAAATTTGGCTGGGGGCCAGGCTGTATATATATATATATATATATATATATATATATATATATATATATATATATATATATACATACATTGTCTTTATAATCCGTTTTGTCATTTAACATCAACTAACATTGATGTTCATCAACATTTAACATTGTCACATTATCGATGAGAAAATTCATTTTTAGACAATATGATTTGCCTGAGTGGCTAGGAGACACCAAGAGTAACACGCGGTAGAAAATGGATTAGAAAGGAAATATTACAAAAACAAACAAAAAAAAAACAAACAAAAAAAAAAAAAATTAAAAACAATTTTTTAACTTGGGACTTCCTGTGGGCCGTATTTTGGATGCTGGGGGGCCGGATCCGGCCCGCGGGCCGTAGTTTGGGGACCCCTGGTCTAGATTGTAAATAATGCCTCTCACCTTGATAATAGAAGCATCGGGACATAATCTGACAAGTTGGTCAACTTTGACAGCCAATTTAGACCCGTGAATGGCGAGAAATAACACAAAGAGACGATTGTTTCCAACCCCTTTTTTTCTTCGCGAGGATTATGAGTCATTCTTCATCTAAACAGAAATATATGAACATCCCATCAGTCGGCATCACATTGACAGCAGACATCGTACAGTAAGTGATCGTTTGTTGGCTCTCAAGAAGTCTGCCGTGAGCAGCAATCAGTGACGTTGTCAAAGGTTTGTGAAATTAATGCGCAAATTACCAAAATGCGTAACTATTACACATTTTTATAAATGTGCCTGTTACTACATTACATTTAATTACAGCGTGTACATGTATTTAAAAACTTGATGGAAGTGTTTGGATGCTTTTTAAGCGCTTTATAGGCAGAATAGATCAGCTCCTGTAGGCCCCATTGTAAGCTGACTTTTTCTTGCATTTATTTACTGGTTAGAATGTATAAAATTAAGAAAAAATGGTAACACTTTAGTATGGGGAACATATTCACCATTAATTAGTTGATTATTAAAGTAACAACGACCTATTTTAGAGTTATTTGGACATTAGGGGAACCTATAAGGGTTAGGGTTAGGGTTACTAATAAGCAATAATTCGGAGTTTATTAAGGGAAGACTCTTAGTTAATGACTTTCTGGTTGTATAATAAGGCCATGCAGAATAAGGCATTATTAAGTATTTAATAATGACTAATTAAGAGCCGATATGTTACTAATTTGCATGTTAATCAGCAACTAATTAATGGTGAATATGTTACCCATACTAAAGTGTTACTGAAAAAAATATATGTGTGCTTGTCTTGCATAAGGATTGTAAATAATAGGAAAAATAGCCCAAAAAAGTGCAGTTCCCCTGTGTTAAAGCATATTGTCGAGAATGACTTAATCCATGTATCCATTATTAAACAGGGTCTCTGGGGACTGAAAATGTTGAATCCAAATGTAAAAATACAATTTACCACAGGAAAGGTACGAAACACTAACATCCAACAATTTAAGTGTTGCTCTTAACATGAGTCTGCTCTATAGAAAAGCATTAAAAGTGGAAACAATGACACAGAAATGATATCAGGATCCTAATGAGGATCCATTCACTTTGAATTAAGATGGTCTCACCACAAAGCTGTTATCCTTAGGATTGGTTGTAAGTGTCATTCCCAACCTCATCTTGTCCTTCCGCTCTGATACATTGGTCAGAGATATCCTTCCTTGATGGAAAACAAGAGATACTCAAATTTACCACCCTCAAAACCATGCACAGGCCACATGGCACGTTCAATATCTTGGACTTGGTGGTTTGTTTTTTACGTCTGTCTGGCTGCACAAGTCAGCTAATTATAAGGCTCAGCACATGCAAACCATGTGACTCGACATTGACGTGCGGTGGCATTAGTTGTACAAAACACGTGGAAATAAACCATAAAACAGTAAAATGAGGAATGCTTGGTTGAGTAGCAATGTCTGTCTCACACATGCCACAATGTTATTTAACGGGACGCATGCAGGAGAACATGCAACATGTTACATAATGGGCACAGTGCTGGTGTTCCTATTTCATTGCAATATTCAGTGTATATACTTTACCTAGGTTAAGCTTGGTGCAGCCGTTTCCATTAGTCCGTTTGGTCAGTGAACATTTATATACATCCCCAGTCTGGTAAGCGCCATTCATTTCATAGGGTGCCCCCACCAATAACCTGTAAAAAACACAACATAAAAAAGCCAAAATTACACTTAACATTTGTTCTTATGAGAGCAGTAATCACAGGACTACCAAGAGAGAAATTCATGCCAATTATGAATTGATACATTTTTGGGTCGTATCATGGACATCATAACCCATGCAAAGCTCTTGGAGTAAACCTCTATAATGTATGGAGATATCTGCTGACATAACTACGGCAAAATACGTCACTAAAAGTAAATCCCAAATGAATAATTTGGCACAAGTTTGAGAAGAAACCAACAATTTCTTATAAATATCTTCGCTATTGATTTCAAATTTTTGGGACTATCCCAAATACGGTACACAAAATCAGGTGCTAACCGGTAAGAAACGTTGGTTGTGCATATTGTGGCCCCTTTAAATTGCTTTGTTTTAGGGGGAAATTGAGGTGCATCAGATTTGACCTCATATCTAATAAAATAAAACAAATAATTACCCAGATTGTGTTTTATAACCTCCTTTTAGTCGACGCGGCAAATATTGTAGATTGGCCCTTGTATATGGGGTACCGAATGTAAAAGTTCAGTTAAACTATTCTCGCAGATATATTTCTCACATTAAGCTCACTTTTAAGTTTAAATTAAATGTGGACTCTAAATATTATATTTAAATGTTGCATTTACATTTTTAAATATGAATCTTAATGTTAAATCTATATCCACATCTTAAATCTAAATGTTATATCTAAACCTAAATGTTTAAATCTAAATCTAAATCTTAAATCTAAACCTAAATATAATGTTAAATCTAAATATAAATGTTACATCTAAAAGTAAATGTTGAATCCAAACACAAATGTAAAATCTAAATTTTAAATCTAAATCTAAATGTTAAATCAAAATTAAAATCTTAAATCTGAATTTCAAATGTAAATCTTGAAACCCAAATATGAACGCTAAATGTTAAATCTAAATTTAAATGTGAAATCTAAATATTAAATCTAAATGTGAGCGCTAAATCTCTCGCCAAGTGTATAGATGAACATTTATAGAAATGCCAATTATCCACCAATCTGAGTCCTATCAGCCACAAAGCCGCGCCCACATCTCTGCCTCTCAGTGCACGACACTCCGGCATCTTTCTTACTGCAGAAGAAGGGAACATGACTATGACAAATGAATGTCAATAAAAGCTAGCAATGATGCTTGGAGGACCCTCCAAGCCTCTGGTGAGTACCGTATTTTTCGGACTATAAGGCACACTTAAAATCCTTTCATTTTCTCAAAAATCGACAGTGCGCCTTATAACCCGGTGCGCCTAATGTACGGAAAAATTCTGGTTGTGCTTACCGACCTTGAAGCAATTTTATTTGGTACATGGTGTAATGATAAGTGTGACCAGTAGATGGCAGTCATACATAAGAGATACGTGTAGACTGCAATATGATGGCAGTAAACGACACCAAAACTTTGAATGTTCCATTGAGAATATAGAACATTACACACGGCACTCAAAAATCTGTCAAAATGTTTTTAGTATGACTTTGGTAAGCTACGAAGCCGCACCGCTTGATGGATTGTCGGTGCATTAAACATACGAGTATCATTATGGTGTGTGTTTAAGGACGCAAAATGGCACCTATTAGCAGACATATTACCTGGCGTATTGTTTTGCAGTATTACGCAAAACCAACTTTTCTTCCCTTCTGGTACCTGCTGATATGTAAGTGTGATCTGCATAAGACCTGAAAATGTGCGCGTGTCCGCAACTGTAGTCCGTGCTGACGCCGTTGTCATAAGCTTCTTATTTTTCTCAACCTTCTTATGTGGCATTCATCTTCCGCTGTTGCCATTTCTAATATAAAGTAGTGTAAAGTTCTTACTTATATCTGTCAGTAGACTAGCTATCAAAACGCTAAAAACTGTAGTGGGTTTACATAATTCACCCACGGAACTTTAGTTATTAGAGGGTTCCGGTCGGACGGTTTTTTACGGGACTCATTTCCGGCGTTGATGTTGCATTATTGAGCCACGGATGAGGAGATACTGCTCCGTTATTGATTGAAGTAAAGTCTGAATGTCATTAAAACAGTTAGCTCCATCTTTTGACACTTCTTCCACTCCCGTCCTTGCACACTACACCGCTACAACAAAGATGACGGGGAAAAGACGCTCCATAAGGTGAACCACGTCGGTAAGACCGCCCACAAAACGGCGCATCCTGAAGAGACGCTCAGAAAGCTACTTGATCTGTAAAACATAATCTATGCAACACTTTCACCAAAGAACCACCATTGCATGTTATGTAGACCACAAGATAGTGTTTTACATTTAGAAAAAAATCATAGTATGACCCCTTTAATGCGCCCTATAATTCGGTGTGCCTTTTGTGTGAAAAAAGATCTGAATAGACCTGCTCATCGGCAGTGCGCCTTTTAATCCGGTACGCCCTATGGTCTGAAAAATACGTTACTGTAATCTACATTACAACACACTCAAGGCTACTATAGTGTGTTGTATAGTGGGTGCAAAGGTGACTATATGCGGGTTATTTCATTTTTCGAGCACTCTAAAGATGTTAAAATCATATTTAGAAGGTCGTAAACAATTTTTTATGCACGAACTATGACAATATTTACTGTGTTAATAATAAACCTAATCCGTACAAATGTTTACGCGGTCAGGCCTGAAACCGATTGGCCGCGATAAACGAGGAATGACCGTATCAGATAGTTTTCTTTTAATCGAGATGTGTATTATATCAGCTAGACCACTACCACATACTTGCCAACCCTCCCGGATTTTCCGGGAGACTCCCGAAATTCAGCGCCTCTCCCGAAAACCTCCCGGGACAAATTTTCTCCCGAAAATCCCCCGAAATTCAGGCGGACTCAGGTCCTCCACATTATAAAAAAGCGTACCTGCCCAATCACGTTATAACTATAGAATGATGGAGGGCGAGTTCTTGGTTTCTTATGTGGGTTTATTGTTAGGCAGTTTCATTAACGTCCTCCCAGCGTGGCAACAACACACAACAACAGCAGTCACTTTTTTGTATACCGTAAAGCAGTTCGTCTGCCATAAACAGCAATGTTGTGACACTCTTAAACAGGACAATACTGCCATCTAGTGCATTTGATGAAAGCACATTTGTGCGTGCCACACAGCAATGCATCATCAGAGAGGGTGTTCAGCATGGTTTGAAAAATAGTGACAGAGAATAGAACAAGGATGGACAATTCAACCCTTAACTCAACAATGAGTAGATGAGTGTTATGTGTGTGTATATGTGTAAATAAATGAACACTGAAATTCAAGTATTTATTTTATATATATATATATATATATATATATATATATATATAGCTAGAATTCACTGAACGTCAAGTATATATATATATATATATATATATATATGAAATACTTGACTTGGTGAATTCTAGCTGTAAATATACTCCTCCCCTTTTAGCCACGCCCCCAACCACGCCCACTCCCACCCCCCTCCCCCCACCTCCCGAAATCGGAGGTCTCAAGGTTGGCAAGTATGCACTACCATGAGCTTATGTAACGAAATTTCGTTCTTATTTGTGCTGTAAAGTTCAAATTTGAATGACAATAAAAAGGAAGTCTAAGTCTAGAGATCAGACGTGCCCATCACTACTTTTTCCCTTACAAAGAAAAGACTGTTTGAATCATATTCACGCCAATTTGACTCCTAAATGTATCGTTTTTTAAATATTTTCTACAAGGGCTAGTAAATGATAAAAAATAATATTCAGACTAATTACAGTTAGTTAATTAATTTAACATGATTACTCACCAATTGCCCTCAAATCTGAAATGTGTTCGGAGATGTTCTGTTGTCTAGATTTTTCTTGCCACGTTATGCGCACGGTGCTTTGTTATTTTCATTATATTTAGTAACACAGTTTTGTGTTAGTCTCTGCAGACTTTAATAAGCGCTTTTGTTCGAAAGCCTTAGCCTTAACCTCAGATTCCAAACATAACTGAGTGGTGTGGTTTCATTATATAGAGTGGTTACCATAAACCGTTAACGTTTTATTTTTGCCAGCCCTAATTTTTCATGTATGGTTCTTATTGCTTGGTCTGAAAGCGCAATAAAAAGCAAATCAATATAAAATCAGTACAAAATCATCGTTCAAAGGATCATATGATGTGGTTCAGTGACAGACGTAAACTTTCAATGACTTGACACTTGGGCAAATTGCGTCGCATAAATAATGTGTCAGTTGTTAAAGCATAGTAATAAAGTATGATATGAACCATTGCTCACAAGTGGTAGTATATAATCTATTCTTCAAAAATGATAACAGTCTTAGAGGGATTGTTAAAAGATAATGAGTGTCGTAAAGGCAACTAAGAAGGAGCTAGACCACCCGAGTATCCTATTAGGGTTTCCTCCTTTTCAAGGACGACATTCTTTTCTCCTGATGTAGTCTTTTTTATGTAGACACTAGACAGTCTCTCACTTGACTTGACTATGGGCTTCCTGAGTGGGGTCAGAGTCTTATACATGTCAATAAAGGGGTTTTAAGGTTTCTTAGATTGAAGAAAAGTTGAGAAAAATATATAATGTGAGGGATGTTTGCTTCAGGACTAGGCTTAAGTCAGGCTCAAAAAATAAAACATATGGGGAACATATTCACCATTAATTAGTTGCTTATTAAAGTAACAAAGACTTAACTTAGAGTTATTTGGACACTAGGGGAACATATAAGGGTTAGGGCAATGTCATGATGTGGAGGTGACGAACCCCAAGATGCAGAGATGACAGGCGGTGTACAAGAAAACATGGTTTTAATGTTAAAAAAAAGGTGAAAACAAAAAGGCGCACAAGGCAAAGGCACAACTTAACGCAGGAAACAAAAGCTAACACTTAGCCTAAACTATGGACATGAAACAAAAAGTCGCTAACTGTGGCATAGATAAACAAAACTTACTTGGCAAGGCACGAGCAGCATGAACTAAGCATGAAATCGTCAGCTTGAACTATGGTATCTCCAGAAAACAAGCATGAACAGAGCATTGCATGAAACAGGGAGTCCACAGCATACAACAAACAATACTCCAGCACTGACTGGAGGGCAAGGCAGGTTGAAATAATGCCTCTGATTAGTGCTCGGGCAGCAGGTGAGCGGGCGAACACTAATCAGAGGCAGGTGGAAATAATAAGTAACCATGGTAACTAAAACAAGGGTGCACAAAAACCAGGAACTATGAAGTCCAAAACTAACAGAACATAAAACATGATCCGGGACATGGATCATGACAGGTTAGAGTTACTAATAAGCAATAATTCTGAGGTTATTGAGGGAAGACTCTTAGGTAATGACTTATTGGTTGTATAATAAGGCCATGCGGAATAAGGCATTAATAAGTACTTAATAATGACTAATTAAGAGCCAATATGTTACTAATTTGCATGTTAATAAGCAACTAATTAATGGTGAATATGTGTTCTCCATACTAAAGTGTTACCAACTGTTCTTACACTGAAAAAAATGTTGCAAAATAAGCAATTAAAGAAAAAATAATAATTTGTAGTTGCTAAAACTTGTTTCATGCATGAAATGTCAAATTTGTTTTTCCACCTTGAAGCGGCAGTGGGAGCTACAAAATATATTTACTTGATATGCTACTGCTTTAATAGACATATATTGTGTAAGTACACATGTATATGTATATAAACACCTTTGACTCCTTCAGGCTAGACTACTGCAACACACTTCTTGTCGGGATCCCAAGCAAGAACATCCAGAAGCTGCAATGAATACAAAATAGTGCTGCTAGGATCCTGATGAGAGTGCGGAAATACGACCATATCACACCAATTCTCAAATCCCTTCACTGGCTTCCTGTTCCACTCAGAATTGAATACAAAGTCTCCTTACTAACCCACCAGTGCCTCCATGGAAATGCCCCCCTCTACCTCAAATAACTACTCACCCCCAAATCTTCCACACAACACCTCCGCTCTGGACAGGTTAACCTCTTCCAACCTCCGAGGACAAAGCTACGAACTATGGGAGACCGAGCTTTCTGCTCCGCCGCTCCCAGTCTGTGGAATGCTCTCCCTGACCACCTGAGGGCACCACAGACTGTGGATGCTTTTAAAAAAGGCTTAAAAACCCTTCTTTTTTCCCCCTTTTTTAAAAAAAAGCCTTTTTATAGATATATGCATACTACTTCTAGCTATTAGGCTGTTCTAGTTTTTATTTTTATTTATTTAATTTTTTTATTATATTTTTATTTTTTTCAATACACTGTAGCACTTTGAGGTTGTTTGCTCAATGTAAAGTGATTTCTACAAATAAAATCTATTATTATTATTATTATTATTATTATTATTAAACTCTCTTGTCATTTTGTGGCTTTATCTATTTGAATTCCTGGGGATGCTTCACTCCATACAATTGGACAAAACGGAATTTGAACAATTGAGCAGTCGGAGTGAATCACAGGAAAAGCAATGAAGACCCGAAGAGGTTAGTGTGCACCACAGGAAAGATACTCGACACCACCTTATTGCAAAAGCAGACCATGACCAACTTTGTGTGGACTTTTAGGTCAGTAGATCATAAAGAGATAAAAAAAAAAAAAAATACATATTTCTTGTGGCACATGTGCTTTGGTGCCCCCGGTTTCTAAAACACCTTCAAAAAAACATTTTTTTTCAGAAAGGAAGGTAAGATTGATTAGGTATTTTGTTGAGCTTTCTCTGCCATTGTCATGTAATTTTTCTGGTCTTCTCATTTATACATTTGGGATTTGGACTGACCACAAACTTTAGGGGGGACAAAAAAACAAACATTTATTTATTTTGATCAGCAACAGGAGTGACTTTGAACTGGCCATATACCTTATATTGCTTATACTGTATGTTGGGTTATTGATTTTGCTCTATTGCCCCACTCTACCTAAATAGCTGTGGAAAGTTCTAGGCCATTGGCAGGAATAAGAATTTGCCCGATATATCTCAAACATGAAAAAAATAATTTAACGTGTTGGGTTATGCAGGCCATGCAAGGACTGTGATGTTCTAAAGTTTCCTGGATTAATACAAATAATCTTGCAACATTGGGCTGTGCATTATGATTTTGTTATTATGAGGTGAGGGTGGCTGATACATGCCAATGCACACTGGCCCAAAATGGTCTAATCATAAAATATCTGTTTATAATATGCATTTATAAACTACTTTATGTCTGTAATCATATCATACCTACCACTATATCCATAGACCAGTGTTTTCAACCTTTTCTGAACCAAGGCACATTTTTTCATTGAAAAAATTCTGAGGCACACCACCAGCAGAAAGCATAAAAAAATGAAACTCAGTAGCCGATATTAACAATAAAAAGTTGTACTCACAATTGTTGGATATGGATTCAAACCATAACCAACCATGCTTCACTATAACTCTTGTCTCAAAGTAGGTGTACTGTCACGACCTATCACATCACGCCGTGACTTATTTTGGTTTTTTTTGGTGTTTTCCTGTGTGTAGTGTTTTAGTTCTTGTCTTGCGCTCCTATTTTGGTGGCTTTTCCTCTCTTGTTGGTATTTTCCTGTCGCAGTTTCACATCTTCCTTGAACGCTATTCCCCTCACCTGCTTTGTTTTCGCAATCAAGACTATTTAAAGCTATCCTTCTTTGTGGGGACATTGTTGAATGTCATGTCATGTACGCATGTACTTTGTGGACGCCGTCTGCTCCACATGCTGTAAGTCTTTGCTGTCGTCCAGCATTCAGTTTTTTTCAGTTTTAGTTTCGTTTTGCATAGCAATCCCTCAGCTTCAATGCCTTTTCTTAGCGGCACTTGCCTTTTGTTTATTTCTGGTTTAAGTGTTAGATAACTTTTTACCTGCACGCTGCCTCCCGCATATTGTGATCACGACAATCCATGTTCATGACATCGACAAAACAATTAGCTACCTGCTGCCACCTACTGATATGGAAAATAATTACACGGTTACTCTGCCGAGCTCTGGACAGCTCCGACACTCAACAACGGCACATTTGCGGATTATAATTACTGGTTTGCAAAAAATATTTTTTAACCCAATTAGGTGAAATTACATAATCTCCCACAGCACACCAGACTATCTGGCACAGTGGTTGAAAAACACTGCCCGCCAACCCAGTGTTGTAACTGCTGCTTACTGTTAATATGCATATTATTTATTGTATTTACATTGATCAGACATGCGAAACCAACAACATACTCACACATTTACACATTCAGCTGACAGCAAACCCAATTATATTCATGCACAGTATACTAGTGATGGGTCGGTTGCGAACGAGAGCCAGATTAGAGCTCCGGTAATAATTAACCTGTCATGATATTTTGTAAACAAATTAGTTTCTATGTAAACCCTTCTGTGTCTAATTTCCCATGAATTTAGAAATGTGTGGCTCTTTGAAGTGATCTTAAATCTTTTTTGTTTTTAATTGTCTTTTAAAGCCGCATTGGTCAACATGTGTGGCTGAGAGCGAGAGGAGTGCAAGAGGATTTTACCATTTTACCAAAGATGAGTGGCAGCAGGAGGAGTACAATTTGGACACATTTTGAAAGGCAGAGTCTACACTTTATAAAGTAAACATTTCAAATTGAGCAGGCTTCACAAACAACCTGCACTTTCACATGTCGACTGTGCATAGTAGCAACATCTGTTGCCTCAGAAAGAAGCTTCTCCGAAAAAGGGCAGATCATAACAGAAAGGAGAACAAGGCTATTGTTTTTTTCGAATGCCAATATTTGTTCAAAACCTCACCTGGATGCTGTTTTTTCTTTTTTGTTTTGCACATTTTAAATTATATTTTGTTGATTGAATTTTGAGTTTTTCACAAATTAAAATGGGTCTTTTTTATTTAAAATGTATTTATGTACATGTTAAGTTTATCAGTAAAGCCATATAAATACTATACCATACTTGCCAACCTTGAGATCTCCGATTTCGGGAGGTGGGGGGTGTGGTTAAGAGTGGAGGAGTATATTTACTGCTAGGAAGCTAGAATTCACCAAGTCAAGCATTTCATATATATATATATATATATATATATATATATATATATATATATATATATATATATATATATATATATATACATCCTGAAAATATGCAAACAAAACCGTGTTTAGATAATTGATACTTCAAACTTGCATAAATAAATCTTAAGGAATATAACATAACTTGGCTTCTGAGAGCTTCAAAATGTAATGAATAAAATGCTAAAGCTGTTGATAAACAAGCAAATATTTTAATAATTAAATATGGTCATTTTAAATGAATTATTATGATCATTTAAAATTAATTATTTCAAATATGTTTATTTTAATGTATTATTCTATGGCTGGATGTAATAAAGAGTCAGAAAAAATACAAATAAAAATACAAATAATTTTGATGTTTTTAGCAAAATATAGTAAAAATTTATTTAGTTTTTTTTTTTCTAATTAATAAATATATTTATTTTTAGGTAAGATAAACATCCATCCATTTTCTACTGCTTATTCCCTTCGGGGTCGCGGGGGGTGCTGGAGCCTATCTCAGCTACAATCGTGCGGAAGGCGGCGTACACCCTGGACAAGTCGCCACCTCATCGCAGGGCCAACACAGATAGACAGACAACATTCACACTCACATTCACACACTAGGGCCAATTTAGTGTTGCCAATCAACCTATCCCTAGGTGCATGTCTTTGGAGGTGGGAAGAAGCCGGAGTACCCGGAGGGAACCCACGCAGTCACGGGGAGAACATGCAAACTCCACACAGAAAGATCCCGAGGCCGGGATTGAACTCACGACTACTCAGGACCTTCGTATTGTGAGGCAGACGCACTAACCCCTCTCCCACCATGCTGCCTAAGATAAACATAATAATACAATTTATCTCTACTCTGGATGATTTACTTCTTGTCACCTTGTCTCTTCCACAAGGATGGCTCCATGACCTGGGCAAACGCCTGGAGATGCCCTACGTCAACTACACGGTCGGCGGCCCGTTGGTGCACAGCTCGTACATTCCCGCCCTCTACTTCACCCTCAGCAGCCTGACCAGCGTCGGCTTTGGCAACGTGTGCGCCAACACCAACGCCGAGAAGATCTTCTCCATCTGCACCATGCTCATCGGCGGAATGCCGGACGCCTCGTATGGAATAACGTGATTGGGCAGGCACGCTGTTTATATCGTGGGAAAGCGGACGTGAAAAAAGGCTGCCCTCACTCAGCCGGAGCTGGAGGCCACGCCCCCTCCAGCTCCGGCTGAAAATCGGGAGATTTTCGAGAGAATATTTGTCCCGGGAGGTTTTCGGGAGAGGCGCTGAATTTCGGGAGTCTCCCGGAAAATTCGGGAGGGTTGGCAAGTATGTACTATACATAGGTTATTTGTCATGTGTTTTTACATTAGTTATTCGTTTTATACATAATTTGGTAGTACATTTAAAAATGTATTTCCGTGAGAGCCATATAATATATTTTAACACTGAATACAACTAAATGCGTGCATTTTTAAGTAAGACCAACATTTTTAGAGTAATTATACGTTTCTTATTCTTTTTAATAATGTTGTTATTCTGAAGCTAATCAATAATAAATCAAATACTTCTTACCATTAATGCGACTTCTTGAACAGGTGCGGTAGAAAACGGATGGATGGATTAAAATGCATGAGGATGTTTTATATTTTGAACGTTATTTTTAACACTGTGATTACCAGCGGAATTACTCATTGCTTTTCGTGTTAAGCAATGTCAGTTAAGATTTTGGGGACGCGGTTGGGAGAGTGGCCGTGCCAGCAACCTGAAGGTTCCAGGTTCGATCCCCACCTTCTACCAACCTCGTCACGTCCGTTGTGTCCTTGAGCAAGACACTTCACCCTTGCTCCTGATGGGTCGTGGTTAGGGCCTTGCATGGCAGCTCTCGCCATCAGTGTGTGAATGTGGAAAGAGTGTCAAAGCGCTTTGAGTACATTGAAGGTAGAAAAGAGTTATACAAGTATAACCCATATAACCCATTTATCACAGAGCCAGATGCAGTCATCAAAAGAGCTCGAGAGCCATAGGTTCCCTACTCCTGGTCTAAAAGTAGCTAAGCAACAGGACAAGCTACGCGTTAAAAAAGTAGCTAAGCTACCGCCAACTTACTGGAAAATTTAGTTAAGCTACTTAGTTTAGTTACATGTAGCTTGTTACTGCCCATCACTGTTAATATATTAGTTTTGGGAAAGGGCTCTAGTTCTGTAGATGCCGTTACACCAACAGGAGGCGGCGTATCTCGCGATGGAAAGGGGGCGTTCTAAGTACAGTTAGTTATCTACCAATTACTCAAAATCTAAATGATATTGTCGGAAATTTCAGGCGCAAACAATACAAACCCTGTTTCCATATGAGTTGGGAAATTGTGTTAGATGTAAATATAAACGAAATACAATGATTTGCAAATCCTTTTCAACCCATATTCAATTGAATGCACTACAAAGACAAGATGTTTGATGTTCAAACTCATAAACTTTTTTTTTTTTTTGCAAATAATAATTAACTTAGAATTTCATGGCTGCAACACGTGCCAAAGTAGTTGGGAAAGGGCATGTTTAACACTGTGTTACATGGCCTTTCCTTTTAACAACACTCAATAAACGTTTGGGAACTGAGGAGACACATTTTTTAAGCTTCTCAGGTGGAATTCTTTCCCATTCTTGCTTGATGTACAGCTTAAGTTGTTCAACAGTCCGGGGGTCTCCGTTGTGGTATTTTAGGCTTCATAATGAGCCACACATTTTCAATGGGAGACAGGTCTGGACTACAGGCAGGCCCGTCTAGTACCCGCACTCTTTTACTATGAAGCCACGTTGATGTAACAAGTGGCTTGGCATTGTCTTGCTGAAATAAGCAGGGGCGTCCATGGTAACGTTGCTTGGATGGCAACATATGTTGCTCCAAAACCTGTATGTACCTTTCAGCATTAATGTGTCCTTCACAGATGTGTAAGTTATCCATGTCTTGGGCACTAATACACCCCCATACCATCACAGATGCTGGCTTTTGAACTTTGCCCCTAAAACAGTCCGGATGGTTATTTTCCTCTTTGGTCTGGAGGACACGACGTCCACGGTTTCCAAAAACAATTTGAAATGTGGACTCGTCAGACCACAGAACACTTTTCCACTTTGTATCAGTCCATTTTTCGATGAGCTCAGGCCCAGCGAAGCAGACGGCGTTTCTGGGTGTTGTTGATAAACGGTTTTCGCTTTGCATAGGAGAGTTTTAACTTGCACTTACAGATGTAGCAACCAACTGTAGTTACTGACAGTGGGTTTCTGAAGTGTTCCTGAGCCCATGTGGTGATATCCTTTACGCACTGATGTCGCTTGTTGATGCAGTACAGCCTGAGGGATCGAAGGTCACGGGCTTAGCTGCTTACGTGCAGTGATTTCTCCAGATTCTCTGAACCCTTTGATGATATTAAGGACCGTAGAAGGTGAAATCCCTAAATTCCTTGCAATAGCTGGTTGAGAAAGGTTTTTTTTAAACTGTTCAACAATTTGCTCACGTATTTGTTGACAAAGTGGTGACCCTCGCCCCATCCTTGTTTGTGAATGACTGAGCATTTCATGGAATCTACTTTTATACCCAATCATGGCACCCACCTGTTCCCAATTTGCCTGTTCACCTGTGAGATGTTCCAAATAAGTGTTTGATGAGCATTCCTCAACTTTATCAGTATTTATTGCCACCTTTCCCAACTTCTTTGTCACGTGTTGCTGGCATCAAATTCTAAAGTTAATGATTATTTGCAACAATTTTTTTTTTTTTTATCAGTTTGAACATCAAATATGTTGTCTTTGTAGCATATTCAACTGAATATGGGTTGAAAATTATTTGCAAATCATTGTATTCCGTTTATATTTACATCTAACACAATTTCCCAACTCATATGGAAACGGGGTTTGTACATACAGAGGACTTGTTAGTGAAATATCGGTCAATTGTACACTATGGGTCGTTTTAGAGCTCCCTAACATTGCACGCACCCAAAGTATTTCCTTGCAGCTTTACAATGAGCTATAAACAAGTTATTGGAAATGCACTATATTAAACTCTGTGATTTTAAGGGCCGCTTGCAGTTCTTTTTTGACATGCAAATCGTGCAGCTAAGCAAAGGGTCGAAGGTCAGGTCCCAAGCGACGAGCCGTGGAACAACAGCAGACAAAATAAACAGCGGTAGAAGTTTACGGAGGTGTGTGTTTCAAGCAAGCGTCGCCATGTAACTCATCACAGTCAAGCTCCTACCCAGCAGGGGGTTATGACGCCTCCCGTCAACTCCTCACAGGAAGTCTGCCAAGGCAGACAGTTTAGGGCACTACAGATCACAGAGTTTGCACTCGTAGCAGTGACACATTTTTGACAGGTTGGCCTCTTTTACTCCCTGTGTCATAAGCCTGAGTTTGCATCTCCATATTAATAATATATGTTTCTGTGCACTTCGGGAACATGTCGACAAAAACAATAACACACACACACACGCACACATGCTCTCGGCATTGAGTCAGGTTCGAGCCTTGAGGTTTGAGGTTGATTTTATTGGCAGCTGAAAGCTCTCGCATACAATACAGTCTTTCTTTTCAAACACATACACACAAGCAAAGGCCCTGACTATCCCAAGCTGCCTACGGCTGAAAGAAGATGAATAACATGGGAAACAGTAAAATAAATCAGCATGGGACACCACTCCAAGTATGTCATCTTTTCCATAAACACTGGCGGCATTATCTTACCAGTTTTGGCTTGGAGTGCATTGAAGCAACAGTGCCTCTGCAATTAGTTATTAATTATACTGACACTTATAATGGATAACATACCAGTTATGTTTGTTGAGAAAGAATGCTGGATTCAATATAGAATATACCAGTGGCAGGCCGTGCGTTTCTCACCTAGGCTTTCAGCGATGTCCTACTTAGTCCAACTTCACCTCTCAAAATACCGTAATTTATGTCACCACATGGACACGGCTGGATATACTATACATAAACCCACTTGCACAATACTGTGCATTGAATCCCCTCAGCAGTGGACAAAACAGTCTATTTTTCGGCGCATATAACATTCAATAAACCCGCTTCAGCAATTAAAACTACTAAAATTGGGGTGGTATAGCTCGGTTGTTAGAGTGGCCGTGCCAGCAACTTGAGGGTTCCAGGTTCGATCCCCGCTTCAGCCAACCCAGTCACTGCCGTTGTGTCCTTGGGCAAGACACTTTACCCACGTGCTCCCAGTGCCACCCACACTGGTTTGAAAATGTAACTTAGATATTGGGTTTCACTGTGTAGAGCGCTTTGAGTCACTAGAGAAAAGCCCTATATAAATATAATTCACTTCATTTCACTAAAACATATCTTACGTGGTACTGTCAAAATTAAAAGAATTGTATAAATCAAATGAAACATGAAAAAATTAAGAAATAATATATTTGAACTCAGAATTTGTAGCACCCATTTTGACGCCGTATAAGTCAATGGTACCACTCGTAGTCCGTAGTTGGTCATAATCAGTTGATTCGTGTGAATGGCGGGCAAACCATTCCGGTGTTGGCTGACCTAGTCTCACAAGATGTAGTTTCTCTTAAGTATCCTTCTTGAAAATGGCCTTGCAAATATACATCTGCCACCTAATCGACATTTTGCTCTCCTTCTTTCTGAGTTTTCTGTGGCTTTCTATGGCCTGTTTTCGCAACTTGTGATTGGATACTCACTTGGGACTCCCAAGTGAGTATCCAATCACAGCGTGAGGCCATCTAGAAGGGCTTACTGACAACAACTCGTGATCTGATTGGCTATGGCAATTGTCTATCAACTGTATGTGCCCGTTCTCTTACAGTGCACAGACGAGCGCATTGTTGATTCTGAAGGCCCCTGGCAGATTTCGTACAGCATGGCAACATAAGCTAGATGAATTCTGATTGGATGCAAACTCTAACCTAAAAACAACAGCATTGTTAGGAACATAATACGACATGATGAGAATATGAATACTTTCAGATATTAAGGGTTGTGAGTTCAAACCCCGGCCGAGTCATACCAAAGACTATTAGATTCAATATCCCGGTTCAAATCAAGACTCAAAACACACCTATTCCTGACTGCTTATTCATTGTAATCATCTTTTCTTTTCTCTTTGTTGTTTTTTTTTATCCAATTTCATTTTATTGTTGTGATTTTGTTCGGTGTCCTTGAGTGCCCAGAAAGGCGCCTTATAAATAAAATGTATTATTATTATTACTATAAACATGGGACCCATTACCTCCCTGCTTGGCACTCAGCATCAAGGGTTGGAATTGGGGGTTAAATCTCCAAAGATGATTCCCGGGCGCTGCCACCGCTGCTGCTCACTGCTCCCCTCACCTCCCAGGCGGTGAGCAAGGGGATGGGTCAAATGCAGAGGACAAATTTCGCCACACCCGGTGTGTGTGACAATCATTGGTACTTTAACTTTAACTTTAATTATGATCATGACTTCTGGTTATGTTAGGCCAGCAGAGAAGGCCTTGCTGGTCCTCATGGCCCCCCACTGGAATATACTATGTGAACATTTGTTCAATTCTGTCAGTCGTTGTTTTTAAAATAGCATATAAAGTCCCTATGGACAAAAGTTTTTACCCCTTTTTTTATTTGAATCAATCAGAAGTTGGATAAGAAATCTCAATTTTCATCAAAATCTTCTTCATCTTAATCACTTTAGAACATTCTATACTTCCCACTTTACTGGAACAGTTGTTGCTCCAGCATGACAGTGTTTGGTGTGGAACAATGTTCTTTTCAATAAATGTGCACAAATTCCCCAAGACACACTTCAACATCTTGAAGAACTTCTATCAAGAAGAATGGGAGCTTTTTTTTTTTTTTTTAAAGTTAACTTTACATTTGCTTTCATCTTGACTTCATTTTAGGGATGGGCATTTTACAATGTTTCCATAAATAACTATGGGGAAAATTTACAGGAATATGAATAGATTATTTTATTTTTAATAACAGAGAAGTTCCTCAACTTTCCATGCACTAGCTAATATAATTTCCAACCTCAAACTAGTTGAGACTTGGATTGCACAATAAAGACAAAATACAATATAACTTACATACATTTGGTAAAAAATTGAGCTTTTAATACTATTGCTATCTCATGATAATGCATGTTAATGACACAGTCCAGCTGTGTCGCAGTTAGGAATGTATATATGTCAAGATTTTATCGATACCAATACCAATATCGATATTCTCAATGATACCAGTATTCATTGGTGCAGAATATTGATGTAAAGAAAATATGTAAAAAAAAAAAAAGTTGTACAAGATGCCGGTTATATCTTGTAAAGACCACACGGATCCACCAATGTGGTTTTATAAATAACAATTACCGTATTTTTTGGAGTATAAGTCGCACCAGAGTATAAGTTGCACCTGCCGAAAATGCATAATAAAGAAGGAAAAAAACATATAAGTTGCACTGGAGCCCGACCAAACTATGAAAAAAAACTGCGACTTATAGTCCGAAAAATACGGTACACTCAGCTGGAAATAAGATTCATGTACGGCATTCATGTGCAGAGCACAGACCTTTTATATGATACTGTACATCATAAAAAATATATCATATAAATGGATAACAAAGTATGGATAGTCGTTTAATTTTTTTTAGAATCTGATTGATCCTGCTGGACCGACCCAATTAAAAAATACCAGTACTTGTCCTAGTGACGAGCCACCACATCCTCAAGGCAATGTAGCATCCTCACTTGCGGCTAATGTCCCTCCATAGTGTAAATCCGCTTCTAAATCACTAATCCCTGCCTCCTTGACAGGAAAAAAAAATATGCTTCCTACACGTAATATGATCACCGGAGGTTGAGAAATAGCGAGCCACCACATCCTCAAGGCAATATAGCATCCTCACTTGCGGCTAATGTCCCTCCACAGTGTAAATCCGCTTCTAAATCACTAATCCCTGTCTCCATGACAGGAAAAAAACTATGCGTCCTACAAGTAATATGATCACCGGAGGATGAGAAATAGCTAAACATGCTACACTACACACTGTAGGAGGATGCAATAAGCCATGCTAACCGGCAAGATAGAGCCTATGAATGTAAACAGAGGTGGCTGGATTGATACTGAGTAACGATATTAAATGTAGGTATCGGCAAATCTAATTTAATGTTTTTTCATGCCATTTTAATGCAACTTAAAACAAATATAGTGCCCATGTCCTACTATTGATTGTTATTATCCATCCATTTTCAATCGCTTGTCCCTCCCGGGGTCGCGGGAGTGGCTGGAGCCTATCCCAGCTGCATTCAGGTGGAAGACGGTACATAGTCAAAAGCATAGTTGTCTGTATAAACAAAATTGTAAGCATTTGGCAACGATAATAATAAGTTTACATTAACTGTAGCCAATTTAAGCACTAATGTAATCACAACATATAATAATATAATGCAAGTAACCCTTTCAAACGCAATACACATATTTTTCATTTCTGTAAAATTTTTAAACATTGTAATTGGAAGGTCAATAACTTAATTATCCTGAATAAGTAAACAAACACCAAAATATAAGAAACTCTCAATATTTGTCGGCAAAAATTGCTTTTCAATAAATATTGAACATCTTGAAGTGCAGTTTTTTGTTGTTTTTTTGTTGCCAATTGCAATTGTATGATTTTTTTAATGCCTCTGCACAACATATTTCAAATCCATTTAAGGCTTTCATTTACAGTTAGTGACTTTTAATGCTTTTAAAGGACCCGCGGAAACCCTGCATATGGTTGATACTACAATGATTAGATGGGTATTTTTTTATAGTTACAACATTTTTTTTTTCTGCCGTGTTTGTAATTTATTACAAACTGAGGAAATAAGTCCCTGGACACCGGATAACTTTAAAGACAACAATCCAAGATTTTATAGCAGAGACCAATAGTAGTTTTTGCTTTTGTTTAGTTATTTTTCCACTATCGACTTTACGCATTTTGGTAAAAAAAAAATTGCGTATAACAAAAGGAAGTACTGTCAGGAAATAATTTAAATATTTCATATTGGTACAACACCATCATGTGTTTTTGTGTGACTCAAATTGTGATAAAAAATGTCATAATTAAATGATCTTGAAATGTTTAAGTATCATTATCAGCATTGTTATGACCAATACTGCCCCTGTACTAACTTGGTATTGGGTCGATCAATTTGTAATATTGCCCAAAACTAATGTAAAGTATCCAAAAAACGGAAGAATACGTGTTTATTATATTTTAACACAAGTGTAGATTGAACAATGTTACAACAGAAAGTAACCAGATATTAACAGTAAATTAGCAAGTCTCATTATTAATAGCTTCGACATAAAAATATAACCAGGAATGATGCAATATTTTATCGCGGTCGTCAGCAGCCAAATTAGGAGTCTTTGTAACCTGTTTAAAAATGGTTCATTATCATTTACATACCAAATAGTATAATGTGATAGATATCGTGAAAAGCTAAGATGGCGGCGCCCTGATGGCAGCGGCTTGCAGACGCTCTTGGAAGTGTAGAGCGATTTGGCAAAAATATCCGTCAATTCTGTCTATTTCATGGCTGGCTCACAGCGTGGACACTTCGTGATCAGATACGACCGACAGACGATTCTGGATGTGGATAGATCGGGCCGTTATAGGCTGAAAGATGCGGGTACTTTCGACCTCCTCGCTAGCATGGGGATTCTTCGCTGGCTACATCCAGCGGCCTCCAAAGCAGCGGAGTTAAGTGCCAGCGTGGACCGTCAACGGAAGACACGTAAGCGGTGTGAGCGGAAGCAGAAGCGGGGATGCCGAGCGGGGCTAACAACAAAGCGAAAGGCTAATCCTCAAAGAAGCGCTAGTCCGGGTGAGAAGTTAGTTAAAATAGAACTAGCCAGCGCCAGGCTGGATAATACCTGCACACATAGCAACTATTTTAGAACAATACACAACTCAAAAAATGTTTTTTCTGTGTCAGAAGTAGACATGCACTCTACTGAGGTGGCAAGTTATGATGCGTTCGGTTTATCACAGCATCAAGCAAACAATCGGAAAATTCCCGTCATATCAATTCCTAGATATGGTCGTAATTATTTAAATTGCACTACACATAATAAACACAACATTATTAATATTGCTACTACGGATAATTTCAACAAAAACTCCTCAAAACAGCCCACTACCTATAATATGGGCTTCTTAAACATAAGATCATTATCTTCCAAAACGTTATTAGTTAATGAGGTCATTAGAGACAATAATCTTGACGTTATTGGTCTCGCCGAGACCTGGCTCAAACCAGACGATTTCTTTGCGCTGGGTGAGGCGTCTCCTCCTGGCTATGCGGGAGCGCATATTGCCCGTCCCATTAAAAGGGGTGGGGGAGTTGCACTCATCCACAATAAAAACTTTAATCTTACCCCGAACCTAAATAATAAATATAACTCGTTTGAGATGCTTACTATGAGGTTTGTCACACCGCTGCCTCTCCACCTGGCTGTTATCTACCGCCCCCCAGGACCCAATTCGGACTTCATCAGTGAATTTTCAGAGTTCGTTGCTGATTTAGTGACGCACGCCGACAATATAATCATAATGGGGGACTTTAATATCCATATGAATACCCCATCGGACCCTCAGTGCATGGCGCTCCAGACTATAATTGATAGCTGTGGTCTTACACAAATAATAAATGAACCTACGCATCGCAACGGAAATACGATAGATCTAGTGCTGGTCAGGGGTGTCACCACCTCCAAAGTTACGATACTCCCGTATACTAAAGTAATGTCCGATCATTACCTTATAAAATTCGAAGTTCTGACTCATTGTCAACAAACTAATAATAATAACTACTATAGCAGCCGCAACATTAATGCTGCCACAACGATGACTCTTGCTGGCCTACTGCCTTCGGTAATGGCACCATTCCCAAACTATGTCGGCTCTATTGATAACCTCACTAACAACTTTAACGACGCCCTGCGCGACACCATTGATAGTATAGCACCGCTAAAGCTTAAAAGAGCCCCTAAAAGGCGCACCCCATGGTTTACAGAAGAAACTAGAGCCCATAAATTATCATGTAGAAAGCTGGAACGCAAATGGCGCGCTACTAAACTTGAGGTTTTCCATCAAGCATGGAGTGATAGTTTAACAACTTATAAACACATGCTTACCCTAGCTAAAGCTAAATATTACTCAAATCTCATCCACCTCAACAAAAATGATCCGAAATTTTTGTTTAGTACAGTAGCATCGCTAACCCAACAAGGGACTCCTCCCAGTAGCTCCACCCACTCAGCAGATGATTTTATGAATTTCTTTAATAAGAAAATTGAACTCATTAGAAAGGAGATTAAAGACAATGCATCGCAGCTACAACTGGGTTCTATTAACACAGATACGACTGTATCTACGAAGGATACCGCCCTCCAAAATAGTTTCTCTCTCTTTGATGAAATAACATTAGAGGAATTGTTAAGATGTGTCAATGGGACAAAACAAACAACATGTTTACTTGACCCATTTCCTGGGAAACTTATTAAGGAGCTTTTTGTATTATTAGGTCCATCAGTGCTAAATATTATAAACTTATCACTCTCCTCTGGCACTGTTCCACTAGCATTCAAAAAAGCGGTTATTCATCCTTTGCTCAAAAGACCTAACCTCGATCCTGACCTCATGGTAAACTACCGGCCGGTGTCCCACCTTCCGTTTATCTCGAAAATCCTCGAAAAAATTGTCGCACAGCAGCTAAATGAACACTTGGTGTCTAACAATCTCTGTGAACCTTTTCAATCCGGTTTCAGGGCAAATCACTCTACGGAGACAGCCCTCGCAAAAATGACTAATGATCTACTGCTAACGATGGATTCTGATGCGTCATCTATGTTGCTGCTTCTTGATCTTAGCGCTGCTTTCGATACCGTCGATCATAATATTTTATTAGAGCGTATCAAAACACGTATTGGCATGTCAGACTTAGCCTTGTCGTGGTTTAACTCCTATCTTACTGACAGGATGCAATGCGTCTCCCATAACAATGTGACCTCGGACTATGTTAAGGTAACGTGCGGAGTCCCCCAAGGTTCGGTTCTTGGCCCTGCACTCTTTAGTATTTACATGCTGCCGCTAGGCGACATCATACGCAAATACGGTGTTAGCTTTCATTGCTATGCTGATGACACCCAACTCTACATGCCCCTAAAGCTGACCAACACGCCGGATTGTAGTCAGCTGGAGGCGTGTCTTAATGAAATTAAACAATGGATGTCTGCTAACTTCTTGCAACTCAACACTAAGAAAACGGAAATGCTGATTATCGGTCCTGCTAAACACCGACATTTATTTGATAATACCACCTTAACATTTGACAACCAAACAATTACACAAAGCGACTCAGTAAAGAATCTGGGTATTATCTTCGACCCAACTCTCTCCTTTGAGTCACACATTAAGAGTGTTACTAAAACGGCCTTCTTTCATCTCCGTAATATCGCTAAAATTCGTTCCATTTTGTCCACTAGCGACGCTGAGATCATTATTCATGCGTTCGTTACGTCTCGTCTCGATTACTGTAACGTATTATTTTCGGGTCTCCCTATGTCTAGCATTAAAAAATTACAGTTGGTACAAAATGCGGCTGCTAGACTTTTGACAAGAACAAGAAAGTTTGATCATATTACGCCTATACTGGCTCACCTGCACTGGCTTCCTGTGCACTTAAGATGCGACTTTAAGGTTTTACTACTTACGTATAAAATACTACACGGTCTAGCTCCAGCCTATCTTACCGATTGTATTGTACCATATGTCCCGGCAAGAAATCTACGTTCAAAGAACTCCGGCTTATTAGTGATTCCCAGAGCCCAAAAAAAGTCTGCGGGCTGTAGAGCGTTTTCTATTCGGGCTCCAGCACTATGGAATGCCCTCCCGGTAACAATTAGAGATGCTACCTCAGTAGAAACATTTAAGTCCCATCTTAAAACTCATTTGTATACTCTAGCCTTTGAATAGCCCCCCTTTTTTTAGACCAGTTGATCTGCCGTTTCTTTTCTTTTCTCCTCTGCTGCCCCCTATCCCTTGTGGAGGGGAAGACACACAGATCCGGTGGCCATGGATGGGGTGCTGGCTGTCCGGGGTCGGGACCCGGGGTGGACCGCTCGCCTGTATATTGGTTGGGAACATCTCTGCGCTGCTGACCCGTCTCCGCTCGGGATGGTTTCCTGCTGACCCCACTGTGGACTGGACTCTTACTGTTATGCTGGATCCACTATGGACTGGACTCTCACAATATTATGTTAGACCCACTCGACATCCATTGCATTCGGTCTCCCTAGAGGGGGGGGGTTACCCACATATGCGGTCCTCTCCAAGGTTTCTCATAGTCATTCACATCGACGTCCCACTGGGGTGAGTTTTTCCTTGCCCTTATGTGGGCTATACCGAGGATGTCGTTGTGGCTTGTGCAGCCCTTTGAGACACTTGTGATTTAGGGCTATATAAATAAACATTGATTGATTGATTGATTGGTTATCACAGGACGTTGCAATATATATATATATATATATATATATATATATATATATATATATATATATATATATATATATTTTAGGCCATATCTCCTATCCCGAGTTGAGACCGAATCAACAGTGCCTCTGTTGGTTGCAGATAAGTACTGCACATTTTGCATCAATTGATTCACCACATGGCTAATCAGCAATCATGTGTTTCACACATTCGAAAAATTTCCCTATGGGGACTGATTACATTGCACATCTTTACTTATTGATAAAATGGCCAACTGTCAAATTTTTTTACCCATATTGTTTATGTATGAATGCAACTAAAGCAACCAATAATGTAGATTTATGATAGAAAAATGTGTTACGATGCAAACTAATATCATACGTTTCTAGACTATCGTTTATTGTTCGTAGGACTGTTATGACCATTAGAGGGAACATATTGTCTTTCTGCTGGGTAAAGCCAGTTCAGTCATTGGAGACAGAACAGCAGAAAGAATGATTGCAGATGCACAAAGATCTAATAACCAAACTAATGCTTTTTACAAATGTGCGCACATGCACAGACAAGTCCTTATTGTACCAGGCTTTTCAGAGATATTTTTAGGATGTCAGGAACTAATTTGGGCCGTCACGCTGAGTCACTTGGCCGAATAATATGAGTGGGATTCAGCAAGGCGTGTGTATTATGATATAATAGTGTGGGTAGTCGCATGCAGGCAGGTTAATAAAAACAACAATAAAACAAATCATGTTAACATAAAATAAATAATATTGGTGCACTGAACTGTATTAAAAATTTGTTTTCATGTGTCTTCTGAATGGTCTTCGAAATGTTTCCTCAAGTGGTATGTTAAGTGTCATGATCCGTTGCCCGTATCATAGTTAGTTTACATTTCACTTGTTGGCTTAGTTCTGTTTCAGCACCCCTGTTTTGTGTCTCCTTGGTTGCAATGGCTATTCATTGTTTTCACCTGCCTCTGATTAGTGTTCGGGAAGCTCACCTGCTCCCGGGCACTAATCAGATAGCTATTTAGTCCTGCCTTTCGCCACACTCGGTCTGGTGCTTTGGTTTGCTTCCATGCAACAGTTTATGTAGATTACCCTTTGGATCCCTGAGCTAAGCTTTGCCTTATGCATTTCCTTGTTAGCTATTCCGTTAGCTCCCCATGCTATAGGCATTCCTCTTCTTGTGTTTGTTTGTTTGTTTCTTCCTGCCTGAATTATGAACATTAAATAATTTTGTTACCTGCACACTGCATCCGGAGTTCCGTCCACCTTTTTGGGAGAACAATCCGCGCATCACCATGCGACCGCGACGTAACATTAAGTATAACACTCACTACGTTTCCATGCCCTAAATTAGTTTGATTTCTCAAACAGATTTTTTTGGGGTATTTTCACACCTACCGTATTTTTCGGAGTATAAGTCGCTCCGGAGTATAAGTCGCACCGGCCGAAAATGCATAATAAAGAAGGAAAAAAACATAAGTCGCACTGGAGTATTAGTGGCATTTTTTGGGGGAAATTTATTTGATAAAACCCAACACCAAGAATAGACATTTGAAAGGCAATTTAAAATAAATAAAGAATAGTGAACAACAGGCTGAATAAGTGTACGTTATATGACGCATTAATAACCAACTGAGAACATGCCTGGTATGTTAATGTAACATATTATGGTAAGAGTCATACAAATAACTATAACATATAGAACATGCTATACGTTTACCAAACAATCCCGTCACTCCTAATCGCTAAATCAATCCCATGAAATCTTATACGTCTAGTCTCTTACGTGAATGAGCTAAATAATATTATTTTATATTTTACGCTAATGTGTTAATAATTTCACACATAAGTCGCTCCTGAGTATAAGTCGCACCCCCGGCCAAACTATGAACAAAACTGCGACTTATAGTCCGAAAAATACGGTACATGTGAAGTCCAAGCGTCCATGCACTCTCTCTAATGCGAGTATTGGTCATACGCCGTACACTGGGAGGCGCTTATCTTTTTCAGCGCAGATAAATGTATTTATTTTCCGGTTGACCTATGACAGGGGTCGGCAACCCGCGGCTCTTTAGTGCCGCCCTAGTGGCTCTCTGGAGCTTTTTCAAAAATGTATGAAAAATGGAAAAAGATGAGGTGAAAAAATATATTTTTTGTTTTAATATGGTTTCTGTAGGAGGACAAACATGACACAAACCTCCCTAATTGTTATAAAGCACACTGTTTATATTAAACCTGCGTCACTGATTCGAGTATTTGGCGAGCGCCGTTTTGTCCTCCTAATTATGGCGGTCCTTGAACTCACCGTAGTATGTTTACATGTATAACTTTCTCCGACTTTCTAGGACGTGTTTTATGCCACTTCTTTTTCTGTCTCATTTTGTCCACCAAACTTTTAAGGTTGTGCATGAATGCACAAAGGCGAGTTGGATATGACTTTAAACCATAACCAAGCATGCATCAATATAGCTCTTGTCTCAAAGTAGGTGTACTGTCACCACCTGTCACATCACCCCCTGACTTATTTGGAGTTTTTTTTTGCTGTTTTCCTGTGTGTAATGTTTTAGTTCTTGTCTTGCGCTCCAATTTTGGTGGCTTTTTCTCTTTTTTTGGTATTTTCCTGCAGCAGTTACATGTCTTCCTTTGAGCGATATTTCCCGCATCTACTTTGTTTTAGCAATCAAGGATATTTCAAATGTTTTTATCCTTCTTTGCGTGGACATTGTTGATTGTCACGTCATGTTCGGATGTATATTGTGGACGCCATCTTTGCTCCACAGTAAGTCTTTGCTGTCGTCCAGCATTCTGTTTTTGTTTACTTTGTAGTCAGTTCAGTTTTAGTCTCGTTCTGCATAGCCTTCCCTAAGCTTCAATGCCCTTTCTTAGGGGCACTCACCTTTTGTTTATTTTTGGTTTAAGCATTAGAAATCTTTTTACCTGCTGTTTCCGACATCTACAAAGCAATTAGCTACCTGCTGCCACCTACTGATATGAAAGAGTATTACAGGGTTACTCTGCCAAGCTCTAGACAGCACCGACACTCAACAACAACACATCATTTGCAGACTATAATTACTGGTTTGCAAAAAATATTTTTTTACCCCAAATATGTGAAATTAGATAATCTCCGAAGGCACACCAGACTGCATCTCACGGCACACTAGTGTGCCGCGGCACACTAGAGTGCACAGTGGTTGAAAATCACTGGTCTACATAACATGTAATGGTGGTTCTTTGGTCAAAATGTTGCATATATTATGTTTTACAGACCACCTTCAAGTCACTTTCTGACAGTCGTTTCAGGATGCGCTGTTTTGTGGGCGGTCTTATTTACATGGTTCACCTTCGGCAGCGTCTTCTCCCCGTCATCTTTGTTATAGCGGTGTAGCGTGCAAGGACGGGAGTGGAAAAAGTGTCAAAAGATGGAGCGAACTGATTTAATGACATTCAGACTTGACTTCAATCAATAACGGAGCAGCATCTCCTCATCCGTGGCTCACTAGTGCAAGAACGCCAGAAATGTGTCCCGTAAAAAAACGTCCGACTGTAACTCTCTAAAAACTAATGTTCTGTTGGTGAATTATGTAAACCCACTATACTGGTAGTTTTTAGCGCTTCCATAGCGATATATAAGTTAGAACTTTACACTATTTTATATTAGAAATGGCAACAGCAGAGGGTGAATGCCCCATAACAAGAAGATAGTGAAAAAGAAGAAGCTTACGGCATTGGCTTTACAGTGGCGGACCTGTGCAAATTTTCAGGACTTATGCAGATCTCAAATACACATCAGCAGATACCAGAAGGCAAGAAAAGTTGGTTTTGCATAATATTGGGAAACAAAACGCCAGATAATGTGTCTGCTAAATGGTGCCATTTTGCGGTCCTTATACACACACCACAGTAATACTTGTATCTCTGACTACGGTAGCCGTAATGGGCTGACAATCCATCAAGCTGTGCGGCTTCAAAGTTATACTCAAGCATTTTGACAGATTTTTGAGTGCCGTGTGTAATGTTCTTTTTTTTCCAATGGGGCATTTGAAGTTTTGGTGTTGTTTACTGGCGTCATATTGCAGTCTACGTGTATCTCTTATGTGTGACTACCATCTACTGGTCACACTTATCGTTACACCATGTACCAAATAAAATTGCTTCGAGGTCGGTAAGCACAACCAGAATGATTCTGTACATTAAGCGCACCGGGTTATACTGTCGATTTTTGAGAAAATGAAAGGATTTTAAGTGCGCCTTACAGTCCGAAAAATACGGTACCTGTTTTGTTCTCTTTCATCTCGTTCGTATTTTGTTCGGGAGTTCAGCATTCTACATTTTCTTAGATGAAGCTTTCCTTTTTTTGTCAATCAATGCACTTTAAAAATGTTCTCTTCTTTTACTTTGTGAAGCAAACAAACAGTCTCCTCTTCATTACAACTCTTGCTTATGTTTTTATTGAATGGTGTCTGCTCCTGGGTTATATCCCAAGCGTTAAGACTGGCGGTGGAGAGATCTGGTTTTCAATCGCATAATCCAGGTGTGTTAGTCCGACTTTACAAAAACCGAACAGATTAAGGTGTTTCCATGGGTTGTAGGATGCTTACAGTAGAGCCGAACTATTTGAGGAATCGGACTACTAGTTAGTGCATGGACACATATTGAATGATTCTGCACTATAGTCCTGGTTTGTAGTGGGCACAATGTGCAGTTCCAGTCCCTCGCTTACGGCCGGACGGATCTGCTTCTGACTATAAATTTAGTTTTAAAATTCTGCCTACGAGACAGCTTTTCTCTAAACGAGAAGTATATTCACATTTTAATGTAGTGAGATCGTGTGACATGTCAGACCTCTATTAATAATACAACACAAGCGCCTTTGTAACGTCTTAAATTAATGTGACATCATTATTCTTGCTAATCAGACAAAAAACTGCAGAGAAATGTCATAGTGCCAGGTGCACAGAACTGTGGCTCAACATTAGGGGGCGTACGTGAGCTGGCAGGGGTTTATTGCTGTAGTCTTTCTACAGAGAAGAAGAAGTGCAACTTAAAATAAAATAAAGATTTTTACAACAAAGTATCAGATATTTTCCTGAGAAAAAGTGCTGCGTTATCAACACACTGCCTAAGTCCAACAGTTTTTATTTCACACATTGACTCTACTTTTTCCCCAAATAAAGGGAAGACCACAAATGTTTTTTTGTGGTATAAAAAATTGCTTTTAAAAACAACATGTTTACTGTGGGGAGGCGTGGCCATGGTAACAGCCTCTCTGCTGGTTAATTTTGATGAGATTGTGGAATATTGCTGCTCACAAATACCTCACACCCTCAGGTCAGGGCTATATTGTGGGACAGTGCATGTGTGTGAGAATTGAAAATTAGTTACTAAAACTGTTGTACATTATGATAGACTATAATAATTATATAATAGTTAGCGTGCAGAAATATGAGACGATCAAAACACATGACTTGATCGTGCATGCTGTGTAGGATTAAAAATATTACGTTCTCTCAGAACATGTTAAAAAGATTTGAGAATTATGCATGAAAACATTTGTACCACATTTCAAAAGACAATATAAAATAATAGGAGTGCTTAAAAAATTGTTCTTTACTCGGATTCTAAATCGGCTCTGAATTTTCATGACTATATTTTATTGAAACATTTATCTTCATTTTAAGAATCTATTTTTAAATAAACATTGGTAGGCCATCTCCACGCTTACCCGCTGCGCGTGAACATCGTACTCCAGTAGCCAAGAGGAGCTTTTGTGACCTGTAGCCTGTTTTGAAAAGGTTTTATTACAATTTTATTACCAAATATTTTCTTCAAGAATCGATTTGAATCGAGAATCAATTAATAATAATAATAATAATAATAATAATAATAACTGGGTTTATATAGCGCTTTTCTAAGTACCCAAAGTTGCTTTTACATGTAGAACCCATCAATCATTCACACCTGGTGGTGGTAAGCTACTTTCATAGCCACAGCTGCCCTGGGGTAGACTAACTGAAGCGTGGCTGCAATTTGCGCCAACGGCCCCTCCGACCACCACCTATCATTCATCATTCAATTCACCGGTGTGAGCGGCACCGGGGGCAAAGGGTGAAGTGTCCCGCCCAAGGACACAACAGCAGCGATGTTTGGATGGTAAGAGGCGGGGAGCGAACCTGCAACCCTCAGGTTTCTGGCACGGTTGCTCTACCCACTACGCCATGCCGCCCCGTAAATCCAATCGTCACCCTCCAAAAATTGTTGCAAGAATCACATTTCCAATACATATGTATTTTACTTGATCATTATTTGTTTTTACACAAACAAGCTAAAACTTTGCCACAATAATATATTGATATCCTTTTGTCACAAATAATTGTTTGAGTAAAATAAGTCAATAGCTCAAATGAAGTAAACAAACCAGTTCTTTAGATTTTGGTCCACAAAACCCTCCTGTGTCCAATAACTTATTTAGTTTTTAAAACGATATTGTATTTTATATTTACATGATATATTTGAACAGCACAACAAAAACAGATGGATGTTTGTAAAAGTAAACATTGAAGAAAATTGAAAAATAATCACCTCATCACGCTAGTATTGATTCAGTGCGGATTAGGGTTGTACGGTATACCGGTATTAGTATAGTAAAGCGATACTAACTACCGTATTTTTCGGAGTATAAGTCGCACCGGAGTATAAGTCGCACCTGCTGAAAATGCATAATAAAGAAGGAAAAAAACATATATAAATCGCACTGGAGCCCGACCAAACTATGAAAAAAACTGCGACTTATAGTCCGAAAAATACGGTAATCATATTCGGTACTATACCGCCTCTGAAGAGTACCGGTCCACCACCCCCCGCTCCCCTGTCGTCGTCATTGCTGGTTTACGAGCAGAGGAGCATGTTCGGCAGCGCACAATCAAGGAGTACTTACAAACAGACACAGTGTGTGAACAGAAAAGTGAGAACAGACGCATTTTGGCTTAAAAACTAAAGATAAAGGTGATGTTATAACACTGAAACGCCCACCGGAACAGGTGCTTTAAAACATGGCTAGCTAGCTAGCGGCTAAAGACCAGCCACAGTCTGCAGTGTTTTAGCTACTTCTAAATCACTAATCCTCGCCTCCATGGCGATAAATTAAGTAAGTTTCTTACAAGTATCATCCCTGCAGGACGAGGAATACCTAAACATGCTTCACTACACATCGTAGCTCAATGTAAACAAAACGCCATGGGTGGATCTACACCTAACATCCACTGTAATGATACCAAGTACATGAGCGTATTTAGTCGATACCACTTCTTTCGTTTTTTTTCTGAATGTATACTATGTTTATACATTTTGAAAATATGTCCCTGGACACATGAGAACTTTGAATATGACCAATGTATGATCCTGTAACTACTTGGTATCGGATTGATACACAAATTTGTGGTATCATTCAAAACTAATGTAAAGCATCCAAACGACAGAAGAATACATATTTACTATAATTGAACAGAAGTGTAGATAGAACATGTTAAAAGAGAAAATAAGCAGATATTAACAGTAAATGAACAAGTAGATTAATAATCAATTTTTATAGTTTGTCCCTCATAATGTTGACAAAATAATAGAATGATAAATGACACAATATGTTACTGCATACGTCAGCAGCTAAATTAGGAGCCTTTGTTTGTATACTTACTCCTAAAAGACAAGTTGTCTTGTATGTTTACTATTTTATTTAAGGACAAACTTGCAATAAAAAACATATGTTTAATGTACCCTAAGATTTTTTGTTAAAATACAGCCAATAATGCAATTTTTTGTGGTCCCCTTTATTTAGAAAAGTATCGAAATAATTTTGGTATCTCCCACGTCTAGCTCCTTGGCTACACTAATTAATAGTTAGAGGTCACCTTTCAAACTCTCTGACATAAGTGGAAAACATAATTTCACGATTAAATAGGATGAGTATCTCACCATTTTTCTCCTCCAGCAGCAACATGTTGCTGAACCGTGTATCCAAACTGGGCTTGCTTTGGACCTTTGATGATCCTGTGTTTTGTTATGTCAATATTAAAGCAGTCGTGAAATCCTGAAGAAAGAAAGAAGAAAAACAAATTCAGAAACCACACAGAAATCCAACTGAGCATGTAGAAAAGTGTGAAATGGAACAAAACAAAAATAATGAATGGACCAATCAATACCAAAATATCCTCAACTGTTACTCAAATGTCAGAACATTGATTGCAGAGCTTTTAGGATCATACAGTTGGTATATACATTTAAAACCTAATAAGTTTCATGTCTCTCTAAGTTCTCGTTAGAATACAGAGTGTTTATTGAGCCACTTAAGGCACATAATATTATTTTACATCCTAAAAGTATTACTGTACGTTAAATATTGGATGACGTTAATTATCTACCTTTTGCCACGGAAGAGCATTTAACTGTGGCGCTTGTCACTAATATGTCGCTGGCACTAATAGATGAACAAAGATACAATATTTCAAGTTAATGAATACTAATTTATGTACAAATTTAGGAAAAAAATCAGAACAATGATGTCACCTTTTAATGTAGCCTGCTAATGCTTAATGCTAGCTAGCTAACCTAGACTGTGTTATTATTATGCATGGCATTAGTAATTAACTTATTTTTACACAGGTTTGAAACTTGGATTGTTAAAATAAGGTGACACAACTTTTACTATGCTGTCAGTCATTAAATTTGTTGAATATTGTTTTTAAAAAAAAAATAATTTTCAAGTGATTAGCTTACTTTGATTATTGTGGAGGGTTTTTCCCCCCGGTATTTCCAGTTTAACTGAGCTGAATTTGGGTTGACACATGGTTGTCATTTCCATTTTTTATAAAAAGGAAAATAGATCAAAATATGTAATTTAACAAGCTTGAGCATTTTGTCTACTGGTTTAGGAAGCCACAGTAAAACAATTTTAGGGAGGAAAATTGTTAACCAGTGTATATATTTGGATCAACAACTGACATCCACTGTAATGATACCAAGTACAGGAGCGTATCTAGTCGATACTTTGATTACATCGACATTTTTTAGCATCACAAAATATATACATATATATATATATTTTTATATCATGTTTATAAACTCAGTAAATACGTCCCTGGACACATGAGGACTTTGAATATGACCAATTTATGATCCTGTAACGACTTGGTATCAGTTCAGCTCAGTTTATTTCGAACATGCATACGATACAATGTAATGCATCACACAATTCCAGTTGTTTCATTACAGCACGTCCGAAAAGGAGTAGGAAGAAGCAGAGCATGTAAGAAAAACAAGTGTCAGTAATATATTATTCATATTTATACTTGCATATGGCATATAGTGGCATTTAACTACTAGAGTTTTCAACTGTCCCTTGACAAATGGAATTGTCTTCTAGTAAGAAATACAAGTATAAAAGTGTCTTTGACATCCCACTGGGTTGTGAGTTTTCCCCTTGCCCTTGTGTGGGCTCTGAACTAAGGATGTTGTCGTGGCTTGTGCAGCCCTTTGAGACACTTGTGATTTAGGGCTATATAAATAAACATTGATTGATTGATGTGTTCCGTATTGCGCTGTTAAGGGAAGCACTTTGTCCTATATTTGTATTGCCGTAAGAATTCGGAGATGGTTTTTCACGATCTCGTCCACAAGGTACATGCTGACTTAGCAGTTGTGCTCGATCAATTTTTTAGTAGTGTCTTTAACAACTGTGCTCTTTTACTGTCTTGTCCTCCAAACACTTGTGTATGTAAGTTGTTAAACATAAACATAATGTGTCCAGCGCTATTGATATTATGTATATCCTCTTATATAGTAAGTTAGAATATTGCAGCAAATACACAGCTAATACATTTGTCTGGAACATTCATGACTCTGAACTGTTTTGATGAAGTGCACACATTCTGCTGCCTCTACTGATATCATTATTTATTGTTTTGGAGACATTGATGCATGTTTTGATGATTTCCAATCACTTTTACAGGGCCAAAGAATGATGACTCTGCGTAACCCGAAATTTAAGCTCTCTAATGGTACAAAGGTCTAACTCAGGGGTCCCCAAACTAAGCGTCCAAAATTCGGCCCGCGGGAAGTCCCAAGTTTAAAAAATAAATAAATATTATTATTTTTTTTTTTTTAATCTGTCTTTTCTAATCCATTTTCTATCGCTTGTTACGCTCTGTGTCTCCTAGCCGCTCAGGCAAATAATATTGTCTAAAAATGCATTTTCCCATCGATAACGTGACATCCTCGCACTCGGAATATATATATATATATATATATATATATATATATATATATATACAGTTGAGGTTTCTGTGGCTTATCTGTTTCTGTGGCTTATCTGTTATACCTTTTCTTTGAACTTGGAAAAATTATAGTTTGAATTTGAGTGGAATATGTTGAAGGTGGAATCGGTTAAAAATGTAGGAATAGTGGAAGTTTGAAAAATGTCCATTTCATTTTGAATGGGAAAAATGACCCAGAAAACTGTGAAATCTGGGAATTTTTGGAATCTGTCGATGGAAAGCCTGCAATTCCCCAATAAGCTGAACAGTTTGAAGTTGGAACAGTTTGAATCAGCTGAAAAATGTGAAAAGTAGAGTGTGCCAAAATCTGGAGAATAATAATAATACAAATAAATATTAATTTTAGTGTAGAAAAACATATATGTGAATGCTTTGGAGCATTCACACAATAATAATAATAATAATAATGATAATAATAAATAGATTAATTTAGGTGAATGCTTTGTAGCATTCACACAACTAGCCAATCTCTAATGTAGACTACTTCAATCATATTTAAACAAATAATAACAGTTTATAATTATTTGTTTTCTGGCCACTTCATATTGAACTTGTTGGCACTTTTTCGTAAAAAAAGTAAGTCTTGAACTATAGAAAGTATTTCAATGGTTGAAATCTGCGCTTTTGAGTGTTATACGAGTTATTACAGTAATCTACGTCACAGCAGCTCAGACGAGGAACAAAGCAGAGTGGGCGGAGTTTGTGTTCAAAGCTTCCAACCCGAAACGTGTGTGTCAGAAACAGATGCAGAAGCAGATTTTTCCGTGATAATATATCATATCGTAGATGTTTATTACACTTTGTGATGTTCATATGTTGTTAATATTCAGTGTTTTATTGTTCATAGTTAATATTGTAAATCACACTATGTATTTTCATGTACATTTTGGGTGTCCCATTCAGTAAAAAACTGTAAAATTCCATTCCGTTTTTTTTTTTAGGTGTCTGTCATAATGTTTTTAGAATTCTATCGGACATTGTGACTTTTGGTATTAGTGTTCCTGAAAAAAAGGGACCCAAATACACATACTGAACAGCAGATTTTTACAGCTAAATGTTTAGATATAATGTATACACACATACACATTGGCACCACAGACACTTTTTTTCTCTCGAGTCAAAATATTTGCCCAGCTCTGGTATAGAAACTGTGTAGATTGTCAGTCAACAGGTTATGTGATCCACAAATCGATACAACTGGATTATTCTGAAAGGTTTTCAACAAACAAGAAGAGTCTCGTCGCCCGCATTCAACCTCTGCAGATAGCATAAAACTCCAAAAAAAATCGAGTCGATCAGCCCTGAAAGGTGTTTTTTATTTCCTTTAGAGAGTTGGCAACCAGTGTAACTACAAACGTTTGTACGTGTCATAATGTGCAAACCACAGCAGCTGGTACAAGTTTTCCTCATGGGATAGCATTTCCTGCTACAGTCCATATTGACACAGTCGTTTCCAGGTGATGCCCTGATGCAGTCATGTCAACGATCCGCTCAGTTTCATCCCCTATTGTTTGACACAACTAGTGTTGTCCCGATACCAAAATATTTCGGTACTTTTCTAAATAAAAGGCACCACAAAAAATGTAATTATTGGCTTTATTCCAACAAAAAAATCTTAGGGTACATTAAACATATGTTTCTTATTGCAAGTTTGTCCTTAAATAAAATAGTGAACATACAAGACAACTTGTCTTTTAGTAGTAAGTAAACAAAGGCTCCTAATTTAGTCTGCTGACATATGCAGTAACATATTGTGTCATTTATCATTCTATTATTTTGTCAACATTATTAAGGATAAGTGGTAGAAAATTAATGATTAATCTACTTGTTCATTTACTGTTAATATCTGTTTACTTTCTCTTTTAACATGTTCTATCTACACTTCTGTTAAAATGTAATAATCACTTATTCTTCTGTTGTTAGATACTTTACATGAGTTTTGGATGATACCACAAATTTGGGTATCAATCCGATACCAAATAGTTACAGGATCATATATTGTCATATTCAAAGTCCTCATGTTTCCAGGGACATATTTCCTGAATTTATAAACATAATATTATTATTTTTTAACTAAAGAAGATTTTGTGATGCTAAAAAAAATTGATGTAATAATCATAGTGGTATCGACTAGACACGCTATTGTACTTGGTATCATTACAGTGGATGTTAGGTGTAGATCCACCAATGGCGTTTGTTTATACTGTAGCGTCCCAGAAGTTCTGGGAATGTAATCTGTAGTGTTTGTTGTGTTGCGGTGCAAATATTCTCCCAAAATGTGTTTGTTATTGTTGTTTAGTGTGGTTTCACTATCTGGCACATATTTATGACAGTGTTGGCGTTGTTTATACGGCCACCCTTAGTGTGACATGTATGACTGTTGATTAAGTATGCCCTTCATTAACATGTGATCAGTGTGTTAAGATGGTTGCCTTAATGCAGTGGTTTTTAACCTTGTTGGAGGTACCGAACCCCACCAGTTTTATATGCGCATTCACCGAACCCTTCTTTAGTGAAAAATAAAATGTTTTTTTTTTTTCAAATTCAAGACAAAGTTATATGTTTTTGGTAACACTTTAGTATGAGGAACATATTCTAAGTAACAAAGACTTAGTTTAGAGTTTTTTGGACACTAAGGGAACATATTCTATGTAACAAAGACTTAATTTAGAGTTATTTGGTTAGAGGGTTAGGGCCAGGGTTAGAGGGTTAGCGTTATAATAAGGCCATGCCGAATAAGGCATTAATAACTACCGGTACTTAATAATGACTAGTTAAGAGCCAATATGTTACTAATTTGCATGTTAATAAGCAACTAATTAATGGTGAATATGTTCCCCATACCAAAGTGTTACCATGTTTTTTTACTGGTGCACAAAATGAACCGTGCATGAACATCACCTTGTTCAAAGAACAAAACCAACACAGTGCATAAACTCACAACAAATTACACACCTGCAAATCAGTGTAACTTTTGCTGTTGCCGTATCCGTAATACGCCAATAGGAAGAAGTTTTTATTTACACGATGAGTCGGGTGTGTCTTGACCTTCGCCGAACCCCTGAGCCCGACTCACCGAACCCCTAGGGTTCAATCGAACCCAGGTTAAGAACCACTGCCTTAATGGTTAATGATTGGACATAGTGAAATCATGTGTTGACTTCATCAATTATAGACAGGTTTTTACTCATCCTTCATCATGACTTCAATGTAGCATGCAGAGATATCACGCACCCTACATGGTTGATATTCGGAATAATAGTACTTGAATTGTCTCCATGGAGACACGGATTAATGATATTGAAGTAGTTACAACACTGCTGACTATGGACAGACAATAGCCGCTAACTAGCCAGCCATGTCTTAAAGGGGAACATTATCACCAGACCTATGTAAGCGTCAATATATACCTTGATTTTGCAGAAAAAAGACCATATATTTTTTTAACCGATTTCCGAACTCTAAATGGGTGAATTTTGGCGAATTAAACGCCTTTCTAATATTCGCTCTCGGAGCGATGACGTCACAACGTGGCGTCACATCGGGAAGCAATCCGCCATTTTCTCAAACACCGAGTCAAATCAGCTGTTATTTTCCGTTTTTTCGACTGTTTTCCGTACCTTGGAGACATCATGCCTCGTTGGTGTGTTGTCGGAGGGTGTAACAACACGAACAGGGACGGATTCAAGTTGCACCAGTGGCCCAAAGATGCGAAAGTGGCAAGAAATTGGACGTTTGTTCCGCACACTTTACCGACGAAAGCTATGCTACGACAGAGATGGCAAGAATGTGTGGATATCCTGCGACACTCAAAGCAGATGCATTTCCAACGATAAAGTCAAAGAAATCTGCCGCCAGACCCCCATTGAATCTGCCGGAGTGTGTGAGCAATTCAGAGACAAAGGACCTCCCTAGCACGGCAAGCAATGGCGGCAGTTTGTTCCCGCAGACGAGCGAGCTAAACCCCCTATCGACCCTAGCTTCCCTGGCCTGCTGACATCAACTCCAAAACTGGACAGATCAGCTTTCAGGAAAAGAGCGCGGATGAGGGTATGTCTACAGAATATATTAATTGATGAAAATTGGGCTGTCTGCACTCTCAAAGTGCATGTTGTTGCCAAATGTATTTCATATGCTGTAAACCTAGTTCATAGTTGTTAGTTTCCTTTAATGCCAAACAAACACATACCAATCGTTGGCTAGAAGGCGATCGCCGAATTCGTCCTCGCTTTCTCCCGTGTCGCTGGCTGTCGTGTCGTTTTCGTCGGTTTCGCTTGCGTACGGTTCAAACCGATATGGCTCAATAGCTTCAGTTTCTTCTGCAATTTCGTTTTCGCTACCTGCCTCCACACTACAACCACCCGTTTCAATACATTCGTAATCTGTTGAATCGCTTAAGGCGCTGAAATCCGAGTCTGAATCCGAGCTAATGTCGCTATAGCTTTCTGCTCTTTCCGCCATGTTTGTTTGTGTTGGCTTCACTATGTGACGTCACAGGAAAATGGACGGGTGTTTATAACGATGGTTAAAATCAGGCACTTTGAAGCTTTTTTTTTAGGGATATTGCGTGATGGGTAAAATTTAAAAAAAAACTTCGAAAAATATAATAAGCCACTGGGAACTGATTTTTAATGGTTTTAACAATTCTGAAATTGTGATAATGTTCCCCTTTAAAGCACCTCTTCCTGAGGGTGTTCTGCATGACACGACGTGAAGACGACGGGTGGGGGAGCCGGTATTTATTAGAGGCGGTATAGTACCGAATATGATTCATTAGCATCGCGGTACTATACTAATACCAGTATACCGTACAACCCTAGACACAACAAAGCAAGGCACTTAGAAAGCTAGGCACTGCAGAAATCCCAATAGCACTTGGGTTTTGTAGTGTGATTGCGGATCAAAGAGAATCTGTTTTCTCCATCGTGTGCTAACTGTCACTCGTATCAGCTAACAGCTTTGCGGGTGGTGGAAAAAGCGGCGAGTCTGTTTTTCATCAAAAGGCCAGACACACGAGGTCTTTTTTTTTTTTTTTTTTTTTTTTTTACAACATTTTACATGACACGCATAAGAGTCTTGTTGACATTTGCAGCTCAGGAAAAGAGTAATTTTTGGACAAAATGGGATGCTGAGATCTCAGAGTGGGGCTGTGAAGAGGGGGAAACGACAGCTGCGTACCTCTCAAACCAGCTCTCTCGACTCATCTGATATCAATTTCATCTTTTGTCACTGGTTGTCAGACCATTTCTCTCCACAGATTAGTGCTGTTTTAAGGTCAAGGATGTCATTGACTTTCACAATTGAGCAGACTGTCACTTTGAGGCATCCAAACCCAGAAAGTGAAGCCTATAGACACTTCATTTTCGAGTGAGATAATTGCCCAAAATCAGTCTCACAGCTGAGCCGAACACGAAAGCTTCTTTTTTTTCTGGTTGAACCACGTCAAACAAACCCTTCTTTGCGGCTCTTATCCATGCTGTGGGGCTTTATCAATTACTCAACCACATGCTAAACATCCTCTCGCATCTTTCTCTCCATCTGTGAGTCTTCAGGGTCACGTCAAGTTAAGCGAGCCTTGTTTCTCTACAGGGAGAATTTATGTTGACTGCAAACAACAAGGTGAAGGAATGAAGAACACGTGCAAGTCTAATTATGATACAACAGATTTCCGCTAGAGTGGAAGTTGAGTCGAGGTTATTTGCAACTGATTATTTGTGTATCCACTCAGTCGATAATGATGGTTGGACTCATATGTTCTGTGAGTTCTGTTTGCTGAGCTCAGTGGGCGATGGCAGTCTGACCCCAGATCCAAATGTTTTTCTGTTTCTAATATGACTCGAACATCTAATGCAGAGCAACTTTTTAAAGGGGAACATTATCACAATTTCAGAAGGGTTACAACCATTAAAAATCAGTTCCCAGTGGCTTATTTTATTTTTCAAAGTTTTTTTCAAAATTTTACCCATCACGCAATATCCCTAAAAAAAGCTTCAAAGTGCCTGATTTTAGCCATCGTTATATACACCCGTCCAATTTCCTGTGACGTCACATAGTGATGCCAACTCAAACAAACATGGCGCATAGAACAGCAAGCTATAGCGACATTAGCTCGGATTCAGACTCGGATTTCAGCGGCTTAAGCGATTCAACAGATTACGAATGTATTGAAACGGATGGTTGTAGTGTGGAGGCAGGTAGCGAAAACGAAATTGAAGAAGAAACTGAAGCTATTGAGCCATATCGGTTTGAACCGTATGCAAGCGAAACCGATGAAAACGACACGACAGCCAGCGACACGGGAGAAAGCGAGGACGAATTCGGCGATCGCCTTCTAACCAACGATTGGTATGTGTTTGTTTGGCATTAAAGGAAACTAACAACTATGAACTAGGTTTACAGCATATGAAATACATTTGGCAACAACATGCACTTTGAGAGTGCAGACAGCCCAATTTTCATCAATTAATATATTCTGTAGACATACCCTCATCCGCGCTCTTTTCCTGAAAGCTGATCCGTCCAGTTTTGGAGTTAATGTCAGCAGGCCAGGGAAGCTAGAGTTCATATTCTTCTCTTGATCATCTTCGGTGGCATAAGGGACGGTGTGAGCCAAGACATCCAGGGGGTTTAGCTCGCTCGTCTGCGGGAACAAACTGCCGCCATTGCTTGCCGTGCTACCGAGGTCCTTTGTCCCTGAATTGCTCACACACTCCGGCAGATTCAATGGGGGTCTGGCGGCAGATTTCTTTGACTTTATCGTTGGAAATGCATCTGCTTTGAGTGTTGCAGGATATCCACACATTCTTGCCATCTCTGTCGTAGCATAGCTTTCGTCAGTAAAGTGTGCGGAACAAACGTCCAATTTCTTGCCACTTTCGCATCTTTGGGCCACTGGTGCAACTTGAATCCGTCCCTGTTCGTGTTGTTACACCCTCCGACAACACACCGACGAGGCATGATGTCTCCAAGGTACGGAAAACAGTCGGAAAAACGGAAAATAACAGAGCTGATTTGACTCGGTGTTTGTAATGTGTTTGAGAAAATGGCGGATTGCTTCCCGATGTGACGTCACGAGAGCGAATAATAGAAAGGCGTTTAATTCGCCAAAATTCACCCATTTAGAGTTCGGAAATCGGTTAAAAAATATATGGTCTTTTTTCTGCAACATCAAGGTATATATTGACGCTTACATAGGTCTGGTGATAATGTTCCCCTTTAAATGCAAAATGAATATATACAAATAAACTAGTTTGTCGGACTTTGTATCGCCTTTGGCGCTCAGTGTGTGGGCACCTCAGAGTCTGTCCATCGTGAAAAGTGGGGACCTGTGCTATGTGGTGCAAACAATTGAGATCTGCCAATCAGTGACTGCACACAGGAAATATGTGATCAGGAAAACTACTCTAAGCAAATCTGTTGTTCTATGTTGCAACATTGCTGCTGTTATTCCTGACAACGAATCACAAATTATCTTTGGTTGTTAGACATACCCACTAGCTGCGGAGGCTCAGCCAATTAGCTAAACAGTGTCAGGCTTGTCCCTGACAGTTTGGTTATGTTTTAGTTTTTCCTCTGTTTGTTTTATTTCCTGTCAGCGCTCTTATTTTGGTTCAGTTTCCTGATTGTCTCCCTGAGTGCTGTTTCACCTCAGCTGCGGCTGATTGGCACCTGGCCACACCTGGTGTCAATCAGCCAGCTGCTATTTAAACCTGCTTTGCCATTGTTGTCACTGTAGCTGTAAGCTGTATGCTGTGGACTGTTTGCTGTTGCCAGTTTTCCTGTTTGCTGTTTCCAGTTCACCTGTTTTCCTGGTATCCTGTTTCCTGTCTCCAAGTTCCTGGTTTGTGTTTTTCTTGCATTTTTTGGACATTAAATCATGTTTTCCTGCACCAAGCCTGCCATCTCTGCATCTTGGGGTTCGTCACTAACACTACTTGACAAACAGACTCAATAAACACACAGTGATGTTTTGGTGAATTTACCAAAGTGAGACTATATAAAAAGAATGCCATTGTAAGTTAATAATACTAACACAGACAATTTTAAACGTGTTAGCATATCCTTTAATGCTAATGTTGTTAGCACGTACAAACATGCATGAAAACACTCCTAGAAACATCACACACGGGACGGTTTAGTAAGTACGTATTGTTTTAGTTGCATTGGAAAACATACAAAAGTTGTTTAGACAAAGACTTCCGGTTCAAGGAACGAAACAGGAAGTCCATTTTCAACTCGAAGCACCTGCAGTGAGTGAACTCATCCAATATAAGGTGCCATAGCACAAACAATAACACTCCTTTTCAGTGTCTCCGTCGGTGTGCTATGAGATCTATTTGTTGAATAGAAAAACATTGCAGCCATAGGCGAAGAAAAATCTATTATAAGCCGAATGGTCAAAGCGTGGGAAAAAATAGTGGTTATAGTCCAGAAAATACGGTATTTATAACAATCTCATGGAAAGAGAAATATATTTAAAGATACATTCTCAATAAATCAGACAGCAGGTCAGTCATATTTGACTTTTTAAGGAAAGGATTAACACAGTTCTTCTCAAATAATGGGTCGGGTAAAAGCTGAACATTTTGGCGTCACTGGTTTGCGATGAGCTTCCAAGAGCTTTACCCATGCTAAAAGGAGTCTAAGCGCCATCGAGCATTCTGAAAGGACATTGGTCAATGATGAAATTAGAAATACAGTCGTTTCTCGTTTTTCACGGTTAATTGATACGGACATGACCGCGATTTCCTAGAGTCAGGATTATTGTTGATTAATCAAATATTTTCATAGCGCATAAAATACTGTTTGCGACCTTCTAGATAAGTTTTATTTATTTATTTATTTATTTTTTAACATTATTATAGTCCTCTGAACATGACATAATAACCTTTACACCCATTGCACCCAATAAAGCAGCCTTGTGTGTGTTCTATTGTAGATTACAGTCCTCATTGGTAGCCCAGTGGATCTTCCAAGCCTCATTGCTATGGCCGTCACTGACTTAAACATCCATCCATCCATCCATTCTCTTCCGCTTATCCGAGGTGGAATTGCGGGGGCAGCAAACTAAGCAGAGAAGCCCAGACGTCCCTCTTCCCAGCTACTTTGTCCAGCTCCTCCCGGGGATTCCGAGGCGTTCCCAGGCCAGCCGGGAGACATAGTCTTCCCAACGTGTCCTGGGTCTTCCCCGCGGCCTCCTACCGGGCGGACATGACCTAAACACCTCCCTAGGGAGGCGTTCGGGTGGCATCCTGACTAGATGTCCGAACCACCTCATCTGGCTCCTCTCCATGTGGAGGAGCAGCGGCTTTACTTTGAGCTCCTCCCGGATGACAGAGCTTCTCACCCTATCTCTAAGGGAGAGCCCCGCCACCCTGCGGAGGAAACTAATTTGTATTCGTGATCTTGCCATTTCGGTCATAACCCAAAGCTCATGACCATAGGTGAGGATGGGAACGTAGATTGACCGGTAAATTGAGAGCTTAGCCTTCCGGCTCAGCTCCTTCTTCACCACAACAGATCGATACAGCGTCCGCATTACTGAAGACGCCGCACCGATCAGCCTATCGATCTCACGATCCACTCTTCCCTCACTCGTGAACAAGACTCCGAGGTACTTGAACTCCTCCACTTGGGGCAACTCGGAGATGGCACTCCACCCTTTTCCAGGCGAGAATCATGGACTCGGGCGAGAATCATGGACTCGGACTTGGAGGGGTTGATTCTCATCCCATGACTAAACGTGGCTATAATATTGTTATGGGATTTTTTTCCACATTAAAGCAGAGTAAAAAGTATAGGAGGTCTCACTCCCTATTCACTTTGATGTGATCTAGCACAAAACACAATGAGCACAACTGTGTGTTTTTATCTTTGCAACTACACACATGCTGTGTAGTCTCTTATTTGGTTTTGATGGTGAGAAGAGTTGCCAGGAACGAGACGACGCGAGAATGGACAAACGTGTGCGTGTTTCCAAAAAAACATGCTTAGGTTAACTAATAGTTTCATTGGACAACACATAAACAACTCCACCATGGATGGGCAGCAAGTAAGACAAAAGCAACCTAGCAGAGGGACAATCAAGAGAAAACAGCAGATGTGTAGGGCACAATCTTCTCTCCATTGCTGGTATTGCTACTGTTTGGACTTACTCTATTTGTACAAACTCCGTTTCCATATGAGTTGGGAAATTGTGTTAGATGTAAATATAAACGGAATACAATGATTTGCAAATCATTTTCAACCCATATTCAGTTGAATATGCTACAAAGACAACATATTTGATGTTCAAACTGATAAACATTTTATTTTGCAAATAATCATTAACTTTAGAATTTGATGCCAGCAACACGTGACAAAGAAGTTGGGAAAGGTGGCAATAAATACTGATAAAGTTGAGGAATGCTCATCAAACACTTATTTGGAACATCCCACAGGTGAACAGGCAAATTGGAAACAGGTGGGTATAAAAGTAAATTCCATGAAATGCTCAGTCATTCACAAACAAGGATGGGGCGAGAGTCACCACTTTGTCAACAAATGTGTGAGCAAATTGTTGAACAGTTTAAGAAAAACCTTTCTCAACCAGCTATTGCAAGGAATTTAGGGGTTTCAGCAGCTACGGTCTGTAATATCATCAAAGGGTTCAGAGAATCTGGAGAAATCACTGCACGTAAGCAGCTAAGCCCGTGACCTTCGATCCCTCAGGCTGTACTGCATCAACAAGCGACATCAGTGTATAAAGGATATCACCACAAGGGCTCAGGAAAACTTCAGAAACCCACTGTCAGTAACTACAGTGGTCGCTACATCTGTAAGTGCAAGTTAAAACTCTCCTATGCAAGGCGAAAACCGTTTATCAACAACACCCAGAAATGCCGTCGGCTTTGCTGTGCCTGAACTCATCTAAGATGGACTGATACAAAGTGGAAAAATGTTCTGTGGTTTGACGAGTCCACATTTCAAATTGTTTTTGGAAACTGTGGATGTCGTGTCCTCCAGACCAAAGAGGAAAAGAACCATCTGTGATGGAATGGGGGTGTATTAGTGCCCAAGACATGGGTAACTTACACATCTGAGAAGGCGCCATTAATGCTGAAAGGTACATACAGGTTTTCGAGCAACATATGTTGCCATACAAGCAATGTTACCATGGACGCTCCTGCTTATTTCAGCAAGACAATGCAGTGTTACATCAACGTGGCTTCATAGTAAAAGAGTGCGGGTACTAGACTGGCCTGCCTGTAGTTCAGACCTGTCTCCCATTGAAAATGTGTGGCGCATTATGAAGCCTAAAATACCACAACGGAGACCCCCGGACTGTTGAACAACTTAAGCTGTACATCAAGCAAGAATGGGAAAGAATTCCACCTTAGAAGCTTAAAAATGTGTCTCCTCAGTTCCCAAACGTTTACTCAGTGTTGTTAAAAGGAAAGGCCATGTAACACAGTGGTGAACATGCCCTTTCCCAACTACTTTGGCACATGTTGCAGCCATGAAATTCTAAGTTAATTATTACTTGCAAAAAAAAAAAAAAAAGTTTATGTGTTTGAACATCAAATATCTTGTCTTTGTAGTGCATTCAATTGAATATGGGTTGAAAAAGATTTGCAAATCATTGTATTCCGTTTATATTTATACACAATTTCCCAACTCATATGGAAACGGGTTTGTAGAAAAAAAAAGTATTCAATTTTACTCTACTTGCCTTATTTAGACAATCTGGGAGCCCCTTAAAAGGGGAGATCGAAATAAGATGAAACAACTTTGTCACATCTTTGCTAATATACTCAAAGTTAGAACTGGGCTTCCATGAGCTCAAACAACGGCCTGTTTTTTTCTGCAAAAACTTGGTCAACAACCGCAGATACGATCATTGGCTTTGTTATTACTTGCTAGCATTCCATCATGTTAGCGATGCGTTTCCTGCGTTGTCATTCCACATAGATCACGCCAAAGCACTGTTATTGATGTGAAAGATGAAGACTCAGAGCATCTTAAATCAAGAGAGTTCATCTCCTTATTGCCCAGACTACTGCTCTTAGTTGACAGTTTCTAGCAATCTCAGTTAGCCTGAAGTGCCGCGCCAAATGTTTGATGCAACGTCCCGCTGTTGTCTTTTGACATCGCTCACGTCAAAGTTGCACCAATGTGGAGATGTGCTACTGATGGTGCAGAAGATGAAGTTCATCCAAAAGTTCCTCTGTTAAAAGTTGGTGAACTTGATTGTCACAGTGAAGATACACTAGCACCAAGAGTGTTGTTGCTTGGTAGTGTTCACACTTTATCAAGCTCCAATATATATTAATAGGAAAAAGGACAAATACACACAATACATGAATAAAACTAAAATTAATACTTAATGTAGGCCAAAAAAACATGTAGAATATGCTTTAAAAAAGTTTTGAAAAATAGTTGGGGTTTATTCAAAATCTGCAATTTAGCTATGCCACGATATTTGAACCATGATGTATTTATATATTTATTATATATATTATATATTTAAATGGAGACTTCACATACGCATGTAAAAATGAAAGAGACCGATTTATTTGGGGAATGCGACTAATTTTTGTGCATGTAAACGTATTGTCTTAGCTGGTTGGCAGTGTTCCTAATAACGGCACTATATAATAAGTATTACTAGTAACAAGTCATCTAATTAATTACAAACTCCGTTTCCATATGAATTGGGAAATTGTGTTAGATGTAAATATAAACAGAATACAATGATTTGCAAATCATTTTCAACCCATATTCAGTTGAATATGCTACAAAGACAACATATTTTGTTCAAACTGATAAACTTTTTTTTTTTGCAAATAATCATTATCTTTAGAATTTGATGCCAGCAACACGTGACAAAGAAGTTAGGAAAGGTGGCAATAAATACTGATAAAGTTGAGGAATGCTCATCAAACACTTATTTGGAACATCCCACAGGTGTGCAGGCTAATTGGGAACAGGTGGGTGCCATGATTGGGTATAAAAACAGCTTCCCAAAAAAATGCTCAGTCTTTCACAAGAAAAGATGGGGCGAGGTACACCCCTTTGTCTACAACTGCGTGAGCAAATAGTCAAACAGTTTAAGAACAACATTTCTCAAAGTGCAATTGCAATACATTTAGGGATTTCAACATCTACGGTCCATAATATCATCAAAAGGTTCAAGGAATCTGGAGAAATCACTCCACGTAAGCGGCATGGCCGGAAACTAACATTGAATGACCGTGACCTCCGATCCCTCAGACGGCACTGTATCAAAAACCGACATCAATCTCTAAAGGATATCACCACATGAACACTTCAGAAAACCACTGTCACTAAATACAGTTTGTCGCTACATCTGTAAGTGCAAGTTAAAGCTCTACTATGCAAAGCGAAAGCCATTTATCAACAACATCCAGAAACGCCGCAGGCTTCTCTGGGCCCGAGATCATCTAAGATGGACTCATGCAAAGTGGAAAAGTGTTCTGTGGTCTGACGAGTCCACATTTCAAATTGTTTTTGGAAATATTCGACATCGTGTCACCCGTACCAAAGGGGAAGCGAACCATCCAGACTGTTATCGACGCAAAGTTCAAAAGCCAGCATCTGTGATGGTATGGGGGTGCATTAGTGCCCAAGGCATGGATAACTTACACATCTGTGAAGGCACCATTAATGATGAAAGGTACATACAGGTTTTGGAACAACATATGCTGCCATCTAAGCGCCGTCTTTTTCATGGACGCCCCTGCTTATTTCAGCAAGACAATTCCAAGCCACATTCAGCACGTGTTACAACAGCGTGGCTTCGTAAAAAAAGAGTGCGGGTACTTTCCTGGTCCGCCTGCAGTCCAGACCTGTCTCCCATCGAAAATGTGTGGCGCATTATGAAGCGTAAAATACGACAGCGGATACCCCGGACTGTTGAACAACTGAAGCTCTACATAAAACAAGAATGGGAAATAATTCCACTTTCAAAGTTTCAACAATTAGTTTCCTCAGTCCCCAATCGTTTATTGAGTGTTGTTAAAAGAAAAGGTGATGTAACACAGTGGTGAACATGCCCTTTCCCAACTACTTTGGCACGTGTTGCAGCCATGAAATTCTAAGTTAATTATTATTTGCAAAAAAAAATTAAAGTTTATGAGTTTGAACATCAAATATCTTGTCTTTGTAGTGCATTCAATTGAATATGGGTTGAAAAAGATTTGCAAGTCATTGTATTCCGTTTATATTTACATCTAACACAATTTCCCAACTCATATGGAAACAGGGTTTATACTTTTAGGTCCGCTACAACGCTGTTGGCGATAGCTTGATGTAACATGGCACGCTACTTTCGATGTGGTTTTATGTCCACAAGAAGACGGCGTCATAAGTGCAGCAAGTTAAGTTAAATCACCAAAATTATTCCCGAGTGCGGCCACCACAAAGGGAATATTAAGCAACAAGTCAATGATTGAATGATTGAAGTAACAAACTTGCCATCCAAAACATACCCCGTTTGTTGACAAGAAGATATGGCAGCCATCGAAGCACATTTAATGACTTTATTAAAAAATGGTAACACAATTCGGTGAAAAGACTCAAAGGAGCTGGCGTCAAAGCCGACAAAGTGCACTAATAACTGCTTAAAGATAAAAAACACAGCTCCATTGAAACCCTTGATGACGTCACACGTCACTAGGCCTCTGCACACTGTGCCCTTATATTAAAGATCTCTCAAATGCAAATGCCAGATATTTAATGTTTATTTTTGTTTTTTAAGTAACAGAAATTACTTTCCCTAGTAATTAATTACATTTATTAAAGAGTAATTACATTAGTAATTCAATAAAATTTTTGGTAAAGTAACGAGTAACTATAAATAATTAATTTCTAAAAGTAATTTTCAGCACACTGTTGGTTGGTACCACACCGGGTTTTTAGCATGTAAGGTCTAACCTGAGGGTCAGCAACCCGCGGCTCTTTAGTGGCACCCTTGTGGCTCGAAAATGGAAAAAGATGGGGGAAAATAATTTGTTTGTTTTAGTATGTTTTTTGTTTGAGGACAAACATGACACAAACTTTCCTAATTGTTATAAAGCCCACTGTTTAATATGTTTGTGTGTATGCTTCACTGATGAGAGTATTTGGTGAACATCCTTTTGTCCTACTAATATTGGCGGTTCTTGAACTCACCATAGTGTAACTGTGACGCAACAGTTTGTTTACATGTAAAATCTTCCACTCCTTATTTGTCTCATTGTGTCCACCAAACGTTTTATGCTGTGCGTGAACACACAAAGGTGCGCTTTGTTGATGTTATTGACTTGTTGGAGTGCTAATCAGGCATGTTTGGTCAGCGCATGACTGCAAGCTAATCAATGCTAACATGCTATTTAGGCTAGCTGTATGTACATATTGCATCAGTATGCCTCGTTTTGGAGGTATATTTGAGCTCATTTAATTTCCTTTACTTGTATCCTATTTGCATATAATTTAGTTTTGCATGCCTCATGACACATTATCTGTATGTAATATTGGCTGCATTTCAGATAGTTGTTTGTGTGCCATGTTGTTCCAGACCACAGCAAACATTACCTGGCTTGCCAAAGATTGTAATACATCTATTAAAAGAAGACAGCCTGCCGTTTTCCTTTAACTTGGACACACACATCTATACCTTTGGCCAATAAAAGCCAGTAATTTCCAGTTATCTCACCTTCTGAGTAGCCTCTGATTTACTAATGGTTTCTAATGTTGTAAAAATGTGTAGAATAAATATTACATTTCAACATTTTTGTCAACAAAGATTTGCTTCAACCCGTGAGACATAGTCATTTTGATAGTAGGCTATTATAGCTAATATAGACACTTACGTCATGTGTTGCCTTCATTATAAGACTTATATACGGCTTTTCATTTCCAGACAGATTTGTTTTTTGTATTTTTGGTCCAATATGGCTCTTTCAACGTTTCGGGTTGCCGACCCCTGGTCTAACCAATAAATGCACTCGGTAAATGATAGTGAACCTCGTATAAATGTTGGATTATGTTGCGCTACTCCAACTAAATGACAGTTAACATGTTAAAGGGGAACATTATCACCAGACCTATGTAAGCGTCAATATATACCTTGATGTTGCAGAAAAAAGAACATATATTTTTTAACCGATTTCCGAACTCTAAATGGGTGAATTTTGGCGAATTAAACGCCGTTCTATTATTCGCTCTCGGAGTGATGACGTCACAACGTGACATCACATCGGGAAGCAATCCGCCATTTTCTCAAACACATTACAAACACCGAGTCAAATCAGCTCTGTTATTTTCCGTCTTTTCGACTGTTTTCCGTACATTGGAGACATCATGCCTCGTCGGTGTGTTGTCGGAGGGTGTAACAACACGAACAGGGACGGATTCAAGTTGCACCAGTGGCCCAAAGATGCGAAAATGGCAAGAAATTGGACGTTTGTTCCGCACACTTTACCGACGAAAGCTATGCTACGACAGAGATGGCAAGAATGTGTGGACATCCTGTGACACTCAAAGCAGATGCATTTCCAACTGGACTGGACAGATCAGCTTTCAGGAAAAGAGAGCGGATGAGGGTATGTCTACATAATATATTAATTGATGAAAACTGGGCTGTCTGCACTCTCAAAGTGCATGTTGTTGCCAAATGTATTTCATATGCTGTAAACCTAGTTCATAGTTGTTAGTTTCCTTTAATGCCAAACAAACACATACCAATCGTTGGTTAGAAGGCGATCGCCGAATTCGTCCTCGCGTTCTCCCGTGTCGCTGGCTGTCGTGTCGTTTTCGTCGGTTTCGCTTGCATACGGTTCAAACCGATATGGCTCAATAGCTTCAGTTTCTTCTTCAATTTCGTTTTCGCTACCTGCGTCCACACTACAACCATCCATTTCAATACATGCGTAATCTGTTGAATCGCTTAAGCCGCTGAAATCCGAGTCTGAATCCGAGCTAATGTCGCTATACCTTGCTGTTCTATGCGCCATGTTTGTTTGTATTGGCATCACTGTGTGACGTCACAGGAAAATGGACGGGTGTATATAACGATGGTTAAAATCAGGCACTTTGAAGCTTTTTTTAGGGATATTGCGTGATGGGTAAAATTTTGAAAAAAACTTTGAGAAATTAAATAAACCACTGGGAACTGATTTTTAATGGTTTTAAGCCTCCTGAAATTGTGATAATGTTCCCCTTTAAGAAACTGCAGAGCACATAATCTCGTTTTAACATGATTGGGTGAAAGAGCTCTCAGTCTCTGCTCTCTCTCACACCCGGAAAGTTGAGCAGCTGTTTTCTTCCTTGAAGAACTTTTGGATCTGAACAGATGTTTGACAAAATGTGCATTCCTTAGATAGAGAAGATTTAGGCATGCTAATAAGTAGTATAAACAAACAGGATCTCAAACATCGACTTGCACTGTCCCATTGCAGGTATCTGGAAACATCGCTATGATTGACAGTTGCTGAGTCAATAGGTCAGTCTTTCTTCTCAATCAAGTTAGTCATGAGTGTCCCACGCTGACTGGCAAACGTTTTAGTCAATTTGCTTGGTTTTTATAAAATCTCCACTAAAATAAATAGTCATTACCGCCAAGTGAGCTCTTCATGTAAATATTGACACATTCTCCACATTGCTCATTTCCTGTTGTATCAATGCTTCCTATGTTAAGACTGAGTTTGATCTCACCCAAATCTGGCTGTTTATGTTTATTTAGAGACATTAAACAGTCGGTTTGAAATAAGTGTTTCATGCCCAAGTAGTATTAGTCAGTTTTATACATCACGGATCTACTCTTCCTCACTGTCCAATATCATTTTGCCCTTGTAGTGATTATTTTAATGCATTGAGACAGGAATTTCCAGAGAAACAGTAAGATTACCGTGAAAGGACTGAAAGCTTAGACGTAGACAGGAAAAAGTACGTAGCAAGTGAAAGTATGAGAATGGGCGGGGGATTCCAGTTTCCATTTCAGGCTATGAGAGTGGCACAGCAATTTAATATTCCAAGAAATATCAGCATGTGTTAAGTGCAAGGTCAGGGTACCTACTCTTGTGCCTATACAAATAAGCCTAAAGCCATGGTGGCTGCCGGCCTGACCCACATTAGTTCACTGCTGCATTTGGCCCCACGTCAAGCTGTAGGAGCTCTACCACAGACCCACTGACAGAAAGCAGCCACTGGAGTGAATTGTGTTAAGCACTGAATCATATTAGAAGTGCTGTTTTTTTTCAAATTCCAGCTCACACAGTGCAAGTTAATCGCCTGTGACGGAAAGTCAAAAGGTAATGATTGAAGAGTTCACATTGAGAGCCACGACTTGGCAGCTCGCACTGTTGCCACTGGGTCGCTGTTGATCCATTTAAGATGGGTACGCACTAGTGTTGTCCCGGTACCGGTACCTAAAATTATTTCGGTACTTTGATACTTTTCTAAATAAAGGGCACCACAAAAAATTGCATTGTTAGCTTTATTATAACAAAAAAATCTTACGGTACATTAAACATATGTTTCTTATTGCAAGTTTGTCCTTAAATAAAATAGTGAAAATACTAGACAACTTGTCTTTTATTAGTAAGTAAGCAAACAAAGACTCCTAATTTAGTCTGCTGACATATGCAGTAACATATTGTCATTTTCCATTCTATTATTTTGTCAAAATTATTAAGGACAATTGGTAGAAAATAAATTATTAATCTATTTGTTCATTTACTGTTAATATCTGCTTACTTTCTCTTTTAATATGTTCTATCTACACATCTGTTAAAATATAATAATCACTTTTTCTTCTGTTGATTGGATGCTTTACATTAGTTTTGGATGATACCACACATTTGGGTATCAATCTGATACCAAGTAGTTACAGGATCATACATTGGTCATATTCAAAGTCCTCATGTGTCCAGGGACATATTTCCTGAGTTTATAAATATAATATAAGTTTGAAAAAAAAACGAAAGTAGATGTGATGCCAAAAAATATCGACCTAATCATAGTAGTATCGACTTGATACGCTCCTGTACTTGGTATCATTACAGTGGATGTTAGGTGTAGATCCACCAATGGCGTTTGTTTACATTTTGACGCCGGTGAGCTACTGTGTGTAGTGAAGCATGTTTAGCTATTCCTCGTCCTGCAGGGATGATACTTGTCAGAAACTTGTTTTGGATGATACCACAAATGTGGGTATCAATCCGATACCAAGTAGTTACAGGATCATACAATGGTCATATTCGAAGTCTTCATGTGTCCAGGGACATACTTCCTGAGTTTACAAACATAATATAAGTTAAAAAAACAAAAACAAAAGAAGATGTTGTGATGCCACAAAATATTGACGTAATCATAGTAGTATCGACTTGATACGTTTCTGTACTTGGTATCATTAGGTGTAGATTCACCAATGGTGTTTGTTTACATTTTGACGCCGGTGAGCTACGGTGTGTAGTGAAGCATGTAAGCATGCAAATAGGGCGCTTAGCATCTACCTAAAATGTTAGGTTCACCTCAAAGATACTCAGTCTCAACTACCTGCAACAACGGATTGAAGGTAATATTTTTCAAGTAACGTCTGGTAAGTAACATGTTGCTTGATTACACAACTCCTGCATGTACTGTTAGCAATTAGCAAGCCTAACAACGGTAACCTAACAATTCCAATTAATGCACCCCTGATTTGGACCGCACTTTTAAACAAATGCACTGATTGGTGTTCATGGCTGTCAACCACACACAGCTCTGCTTCGTGTAGCGAATGTGTCCTCTCTCTCACGGCTGCCTTGTTTTTTCCTTACTGATCCGAACAGGGCATGAATCCGGGTCACCGGAGTAAGAGGCAAACATGCTGACTACTGAGCAAAAAGCATACGCAATACCGCAGATCGCTAGTACTATTTTTGAAGTTGATTGGCGTCTGTTACACTCGCACAGGCGTAGTGTGTGCTACTATATGTGCGACTTTAAAACCAACCATTTGCCGTTATACCTGGTGATATACTATAATAATTACCGTATTTTCCGCACTATAAGGCGCACCTAAAAACCTCCAAATTTCTTAAAAGCTGACAGTGCGCCTTATAATCCGGTGCGCCTTATATATGGACCAATACTGAGCCACAACAGGTCTCGCAACGTTTGATTTACCGTAACAGTATCAGCATACTTGCCAACCTTGAGACTTCCGATTTCGGGAGGTGGGGGGCGTGGTTGGGGCGGGGGTGAGGGTGGGGGGCGTGGTTCAGAGGGGAGGAGTATATTTACAGCTATAATTCACCAAGTCAAGTATTTCTTATATATATGTATATATATATATACATATATATATATAAGAAATACTTGACTTTCAGTGAATTCTAGCTATTTATATATATATATATATATATTTATTTTATTATATATATATATATATATATATATATATACACACAGTATATATATATATATATATATATATATATATATATATATATATATATATATATATATATATATATATATATATATATATATATATATATATATATATATATATATATATATATATATATAAGAGAAATACTTTAATTTCAGTGTTTATTTATTTACACATATACACACACATAACACTCATCTACTCATTGTTAAGGGTTGAATTGTCCATCCTTGTTCAATTCTCTGTCACTATTTTTCTAACCATGCTGAACACCCTCTCTGATGATGCATTCTGCTTCGTCTCCTTGTTGTGTGCGCAGTTGTGCACTGCACTCTCGAAAAGCCCTAGATGTTATTGTCACATATGCATGTACAGTAGATGGCAGTATTGTCCTGTTTAAGAGTGTCACAACATTGCTGTTTACGGCAGACAAACTGCTTTACGGTAGACGGAAACGTGACTGCTGTTGTTGTGTGTTGTTGCCGCGCTGGGAGGACCTTAATGAAACCGCCTAACAATAAACCCACATAAGGAACCAAGAACTCGCCCTCGATCATTCTACAGTTATAACGTGATTGGGCAGGCACGCTGTTTATATTGTGGGAAAGCGGATGTGAAAGCAGGCTGTCAACACGTCACTCAGGTCCGCATGGAGCTGGAGGGGGCGTGGCCTCCAGCTACGCCTGAATTTCGGGAGATTTTGTCCCGGGAGGTTTTCGGGAGAGGCGCTGAATTTCGGGAGTCTCCCCGAAAATCCGGGAGGGTTGGCAAGTATGAGTATCAGACTATTTTTTACGTGTTTATTGAATCGAGGAAAAGTTCCCCTCCACTATGTGATATAAATGTTGCACTACATGTTATACCTTGCTGTTGTTAAAAGATAAACGAAATACCACGTCACTGACTTTACCTAGGGGAAAATAATAAAACAGCTGTGTATTCATTTTGGGAGTGAACGGAGTTGTCAGAACGCTGGTTTGTAATCTATTAATAAAGTTTGACCGACCTATCTGACTGTTTTGTTGACATTCCCTTTAGTGCAGCTCCATCTAATGGATGCATAACGTAACCCCAGCCTCTTCGGGTAGTGTCTATTCTATGCGCCTTATAATGCGGTGCGCCTTATACATGAACAAAGTTTTAAAATAGGCCTTTGAAGGTGCGCCTTATAATCCGGTGCGCCTTATAGTGCGGAAAATACGGTATATGATAGTTAGCATGCATAAATATGATGGATACATCAATATATTAAATTCATTAGTTGAATGTGTATTATAGCAACATGTCTAGTTAGTTAGTATCAGGGAAATGTTGTCATGGTAGGCAGGTGAGGCGACGATGGAAAAAAATAATGAAACCATGGAATAAATATAAATATTTGTCCATCAAATTGTGTTGTATATATTTTTCTGTATGATTAGAATCGCTTTTTTTTTAACATTTACTCGAGCAAAAATGACAACATTTGCACACAAATTGATCATTAATCATCGGCTTAGGGTGTGGCTTAGTGCTGGTCTGCTGCCCGGTGTCGTTAAAAAGATGTTTGCAGATACATTTAATACACCATTAGTTTTGTGTGTACACTGTATAATCGACAGCCTGTTTAATGGTAATCTTGGTAATAGGACTCTAACATAGAGAAAAGAGAAGCTGAAGGCTCAAGTTCTCCAGTGCCTATGCAGTACTCAGATTCGCCATATTGGGAGAAGTGGGGGCGATGGTGAGCTGACAGGTGCATTTCTCTACAATGTTTGTTAGAGTGTCCGTCCTGAGATCGGTAGGTTGGGAGTTCAAATCCCGGCCGAGTCATACCAAAGACTATAAAAATGGGACCCATTACCTCCCTGCTTGGCACTCAGCATCAAGGGTTGGAATTGGGGGTTAAATCACCAAAATGATTCCCGGGCGCAGCCACCGCTGCTGCCCACTGCTCCCCTCACCTCCCAGGGGGTGATCAAGGGTGATGGGTCAAATGCAGAGAATAATTTCGCCACACCTAGTGTGTGTGTGACAATCATTGGTACTTTAACTTTTAACTTTTTTAACCAGCGAGGAAGCCGGCATTTTTTTTCAAACAACTTTATTTAAGACAAACATAGCATTTGTATCACAGGAAGTCAGCGTTCAAGTTTTGTTTGTCAGCCGCAAAAACGCTGCTTCAGATACAAATACAGAAAGTTAAGAAACACTCTTAATATTTTTTTTATTTTGTTAAAGCAAATAAATGTGACCAAAAAGTATTTGACAACCATGTTATCAGACACTTTTTGGCCACATTTATCTTACAACAATATAAATGTCATAACCTTTTATGAAAAGGAATTTAATTTCTTCTTGTTCATGTTATTTTATTGTGTAACCTGTATTAACAGAGCGGGGAACATTATCACCAGACCTATGTAAGCGTCAATATATACCTTGATGTTGCAGAAAAAAAGACATTTTTTTTTTTTTAACCGATTTCCGAACTCTAAATGGGTGAATTTTGGCGAATTAAACGCCTTTCTATTATTCGCTCTCGGAGCAATGACGTTGTGACGTCACATCGGGAAGCAATCCGCCATTTTCTCAAACACATCACAAACACCGAATCAAATCAGCTCTGTTATTTTCCGTTTTTTCGACTGTTTTCCGTACCTTGGAGACATCATGCCTCGTCGGTGTGTTGTCGGAGGGTGTAACAACATGAACAGGGACGGATTCAAGTTGCACCAGTGGCCCAAAGATGCGAAAGTGACAAGAAAGTGGACGAATGTTGTTCAAAATACGAGGGTATGGGGAAAGCCGACGAAAATGGTCAATCGTTTTTTCCGCACACTTTACCGACGAAAGCTATGCTACGACAGAGATGGCAAGAATGTGTGGATATCCTGCGACACTCAAAGCAGATGCATTTCCAACGATAAAGTCAAAGAAATGTGCCGCCAGACCCCTATTGAATCTGCCGGAGTGTGTGAGCTATTCAGGGACATAGGACCTTGGTAGCACGGCAAGCAATGGCGGCAGTTTGTTCCCGCAGACGAGCGAGCTAAACCCCCTGGATGTCTTGGCTCAGACCGCTTCTACCGTCCCTTAAGCCACCGAAGATGATCAAGAGAAGAATATCGACCCTAGCTTCCCTGGCCTGCTGACATCAACTCCAAAACTGGACAGATCAGCTTTCAGGAAAAGAGAGCGGATGAGGGTATGTCTACAGAATATATTAATTGATGAAAACTTTATTCATTACTCGCGGTTTTACGTAAATTATTATACATAAACTGTGTTTACCAATAATTTAGCTTAAAAACATTACAACACTTAAAAACAAACACATACCAATCGTTGGTTAGAAGGCGATCGCCGAATTTGTTCTCGCTTTCTCCCGTGTCGCTGGCTGTCATGTCGTTTGTCGGTTTCGCTTGCATACGGTTCAAACCGATATGGCTCAATAGCTTCAGTTTCTTCTTCAATTTCGCTTAAGCCGCTGAAATCCGAGTCTGAATCCGAGCTCATGTCGCTATACCTTGCTGTCCATCCGCCATGTTTGTTTGTATTGGCATCATTATGTGACATCACAGGAAAATAGACGGGTGTATATAACGATGGTTAAAATCAGGCACTTTGAAGCTTTTTTTTAGGGATATTGCGTGATGGGTAAAATTTTGAAAAAAACTTCGAAAAATAAAATAAGCCACTGGGAACTGATTTTTAATGGTTTTAACCCTTCTGAAATTGTGATAATGTTCCCCTTTAACCCATTGTTGGGCCGCGAGTGCCCCCTAGAGGGCCGTCAAAAAATATCTATTTCTCAGCTGTGGTCCATATGGGCCGCGGCCGTACTCAGTTGTAATACACTTTTCCACCACATGTGGCAGTAATGACACTCTCAAACAAAAACATAAGAAGTCTGGAACTAAAGTCATAGTAAAGTTTTTTTGAGCGCAAAAATTAGGACTAAAGTGGTGAAGCTGTATTTTAATTTGCACCTACCGTATTTTTCGGACTATAACTCGCAGTTTTTTTCATAGTTTGGCCGGGGGTGCGACTTATATTCAGGGGGCCCTGTAAAGATTATTTTCATGGGGGCTAAAATATTATAGTATGTGTGAAATTATTAACACATTACCGTAATATATCAAATAATATTATTTAGCTCATTCACGTAAGAGACTAGACGTATAAGATTTCATGGGATTTAGCGATTAGGAGTGACAGATTGTTTGGTAAACGTATAGCATGTTCTATATGTTATAGTTATTTGAATGACTCTTACCATAATATGTTACGTTAACATACCAGGCACGTTCTCAGTTGGTTATTTATGCGTCATATAACGTACACTTATTCAGCCTGTTGTTCACTCTTCTTTATTTATTTTAAATTGCCTTTCAAATGTCTATTCTTGGTGTTGGGTTTTATCAAATAAATTTCCCCAAAAAATGCGACTTATACTCCAGTGCGACTTATATATGTTTTTTTCCTTCTTTATTATGCATTTTTGGCCGGTGCGACTTATACTCCGGAGCGACTTATAGTCCGAAAAATTTGGTATATATATATATACAGTATATATATACAGTATATATATATATATATATATATATATATACAGTATATATATATATATATATACACAGTATATATATATATATATATATATATATATATATATATATATATATATATATATATATATATATATATTCCGCTCTACTCCAATATTGAGCACTGTTTAACGGATAAACCAAAGCAACCTCTGCTATATATATATATATATATATGCATATACACATATAGTATATATACATATATATATACTGTATATATATATATGCATATATATATATATATATATATATATATATATATATATACATATATATATATATATATATACATATATATATATATATATATATATATATATATATATATATATATATATATATATATATATATATATATATATATATAGGTATATATAAAATATGCATGCATATATACATACATATGCACAGGGGCGCCGCTAGGGATTTTGGGCCCCATGAAAATAATCTTTACAGGGCCCCCAACACAGTGTCATTATTTTTTCTGTATTATAATTTCATCATCATTAGGGGCCTCTCTGGGCCCCCCTCCATCATGGGCCCCTAGAATCCGTCTCCTTTATCCCCCCTTTTCGGCGCCCCTGCATATGCATATATTTATGCGCAAACTAATTTTATGCATTTTCGGCCGGTGCGACTTATACTCCGGAGCGACTTATACTCCGAAAAATACGGTAATTTTATTGACAGTTTAGTTAAGAAATATCCATCCATCCATCCATTTTCTACAGCTTGTCCCTTTCGGGGTCACGGGGTGGGGGTGCTGTAGCCTATATCAACTATTTATTATTAATTTAGTTCATTTTTTTTTTAGCACAATATAATTGTATCTACATTTATTTTTGTCAGATGTTTAGGAATCTTTTCATATGCAGAATATTTGGTTAGTGCTTAGTTTTCTAATCAGCCTGACCTAAGCCTGAGGTTTATGTGTTAAATACATTATAATCTTTGTGCTTAGCACATGGTTTCATATCATCTGACAAGGTTATAAAAGTAAACCTAAAAGTAGGTTAGATGTAATTATTGAATATGATTACAATCAAGAGTAACATTACTAATTCAGGGTTAATATTTGAGTGGGCCACGGGCCCCTCTGAAATGGAAAAGTTGGGCCCCGAAGTCAAAAAGGTTAAAAACCTTTGGATTAGAGCTTTTGAATTTAAGTTAAAATAATGAAAACAATCTTAAAAGTCATCTATTCCGCACATGGTGTAAAGGTCAACATACGTTACTGGTTAAATAATTATACATTCTTTCAACATGCAGCATCCTCTTAGGCTATGTGTACACTAAGCCAGATAACTCCTTAAACTAATAATTATTTAGCCTAAGCCCCGTTTCAGCCACACTAAACCATCATTTAAGGTTGCCCTCCTTGGATAATTTTTTTACACAGGTAAGTGCACCGTCTTTTTCTTGAATATCTGGCTCTTAGCTTTGTATGGACTCATCGATCGTTTACAAACTGAGTTCGGAGAGGAAGTGACATCAGAAAGAACACGCTACAGTCAGCTTCATAACAACCCGTTCGGTAACTCGGCTGTAACCACTAGAAAGATGGAGACATCCAGACATGCCTGTGTTTCTCCTTCTTGTACATGTACAGGCACTTTTGGAAATCACACATGAATACCTTAAAGGGGAACATTATCACCAGACCTATGTAAGCGTCAATATATACCTTGATGTTGCAGAAAAAAGACCATATATTTTTTTAACCGATTTCCGAACTCTAAATGGGTGAATTTTGGCGAATTAAACGCCTTTTTAGTATTCGCTCTCGGAGCGATGACGTCACAACGTGACATCACATCGGGAAGCAATCCGCCATTTTCTCAAACACCGAGTCAAATCAGCTCTGTTATTTTCTGTTTTTTCGACTGTTTTCCGTACCTTGGAGACATCATGCCTCGTCCGTGTGTTGTCGGAGGGTGTAACAACACGAACAGGGACGGATTCAAGCTGCACCAGTGGCCCAATGATGCGAAAGTGGCAAGGAATTGGACGTTTGTTCCGCACACTTTACCGACGAAAGCTATGCTACAACAGAGATGGCAAGAATGTGTGGATATCCTGCAACACTCAAAGCAGATGCATTTCCAACAATAAAGTCAAAGAAATCTGCCGCCAGACCCCCATTGAATCTGCCGGAGTGTGTGAGCAATTCAGGGACAAAGGATCTCGGTAGCACGGCAAGCAATGGCGGCAGTTTGTTCCCGCAGACGAGCGAGCTAAACCCCCTGGATGTCTTGGCTCACACCGTCCCTTATGCCACCGAAGATGATCAAGAGAAGAATATCGACCCTAGCTTCCCTGGCCTGCTGACATCAACTCCAAAACTGAACGGATCAGCTTTCAGGAAAAGAGCGCGGATGAGGGTATGTCTACAGAATATATTAATTGATGAAAATTGGGCTGTCTGCACTCTCAAAGTGCATGTTGTTGCCAAATGTATTTCATATGCTGTAAACCTAGTTCATAGTTGTTAGTTTCCTTTAATGCCAAACAAACACATACCAATCGTTGGTTAGAAGGCGATCGCCGAATTCGTCCTCGCTTTCTCCCGTGTCGCTGGCTGTCGTGTCGTTTTCGTCGGTTTTGCTTGCATACGGTTCAAACCGATATGGCTCAATAGCTTCAGTTTCTTCTTCAATTTCGTTTTCGCTACCTGCCTCCACACTACAACCATCCGTTTCAATACATGCGTAATCTGTTGAATCGCTTAAGCCGCTGAAATTCGAGTCTGAATCCGAGCTAATGTCGCTAAAGCTTGCTGTTCTATGCGCCATGTTTGTTTGTGTTGGCTTCACTATGTGACATCACAGGAAAATAGACGGGTGTATATAACGATGGTTAAAATCAGGCACTTTGAAGCTTTTTTTTTAGGGATATTGCGTGATGGGTAAAATTTTGAAAAAAACTTCGAAAAATAAAATAAGCCACTGGGAACTGATTTTTAATGGTTTTAACCCTTCTGAAATTGTGTTAATGTTCCCCTTTAAGAGAAGCAAACGGGCGATTGCAGCTATTTCAGATACAACACTTCTCAGACGGCAACATAGCAATGTTGAGCGACGGTTTTGGATAAAGCCTGGAAGAACGGAAGTCTGGTGGGATATTTTTGTCAACGAGTGTGAGGAACGGCAAGAGAACTTTCAAATGTCCTGGTCAGCTGTGATTCTACTTTGTCCATTTGTCGAAGGGACGACAACGACAAGGGAAGACTATGAAAAATAGTGAATGCATTTGGACTGGCAAAGCAGACTATCAGTTATTGTCCGCGATGAATGTCGAGCGATTACTCAACGTCTAGTTTTGTACTCCATAACCATTGTGAAGCCATTACGTGGTTGCGGCCGTCAAGTACGACCGCCAATTTCAGCCTACAATCACAGTGTCCTGTTGTTGGTTGTTGTAAAAGGTTCTGTATCACATTGTTTACTTCCACACGTCCATTAAAGATATGATTCATGTATGATGGCTCCGGTGTGATTCACTACAATAGTCTAACAGCTGCTGATGGTGAGGCAAGCAAGGTTTACGGTTAAGAGAAATGTGGCAATAGGCTACATTGAAACACAGGGTAAGGATACACTTCCAGGTCAGAGGTGACTATGACGCGCGGTGTACAGAATGGGTTGAGGGGGTCTTAAACAACCATTGTGTGTGTGTGGACACGGATAAGATTAGGTGGGATTTACCCTAGATAACCTTTTAACTGTGGTTATTTAGTGTAGAAGGGGCCTTAGAATTCACAAAACTCCTACTAGTGTATACACCAAGGAATCCAGATACTGTATATTATTTTTTTCTCCCTGAACGTTCATCTCTTTTGCAGGAATCTTTGAGGTGAGTCCAATCTTTAGTCATGTAAACACAGGAGCACAGCTGCGGTAAAGATCTGCTGGGCTCATCTGCCAATCGATGATTAATTTTCAAAAAAGCCAATAACGACCGGATCCAATACCATTATCAGGACCCGGTCATCTCTAAGCAACACATTTTTAATGATAAAAATATAGCAAATAGATACTCAAATGAATCTAAAAGTCAAATGTGATGCTATTGTCGAGCAGCTTGAGCAAGGCACCAGGGTGATCACTGTTTGTGCGCTCCCTCACTCCTTGCATGCCTGTGTGTGGTCTGATTCTGTGTTGTATACTGCAGAGTGTCAATTGAATTTCCTCTTGAGGGATTATAATCAGTATCATCATTTAAAAAAAAAAAAAATGACAAGGGTCCAATGAAATAAGGCCAAAACACAATCAGTTTCCATCCGAATGGAATCTCCAAATCTACAGTGCACAGTGTTTTCCATTGATCCACCGGGTTTTCTATTTCAATGTTTTTTCCTGAAAAAAAACACTTAACAGTGGAACGATACTTTGTTATTAAACACCTTGGCACCTCATATTACGATTAGGCCATGCCAACGTAAACACTGTGAGAAATGCCGTATCTAAAACCAGATGTTCGTTACGCACAACAGCCAACTGTGCTCTGCTTAACAGGCTGTTAACCCTGTGAACCAGTAAAAGGCTCTCAAGGCATCTGACCCCGGTTTCTATGGCGACACATTATCAAACACCAATGTCTTTCATTCATAGGTCAGAACACTGTGTAACCATCAGAACACACACTACATTGTACAGTCACACATCCCACAGTAGTATGTTGTGGTTGGGGATTACTTCCAAACAATGTTTGTTATTCAGACATTTTACGGCTTCATTGTAATGGTTAGAACAATAGTGAGAAAAAAAAAAAAAAAGATCAAAGAGAGCCAGATAAATAAATCATTAATTTGTGGAGACATAGCTACTTCTGCATAAACATATTAATAATTAAAAAAAAGGCGAAATTAAATTAATGATGCTTGTAAATAAAGTCAATGAAGGCACATAGCAGCTCCCGATTGGGCGATTTGACAATTGCAATTCATTCAGAACTGAAAACAGCAATAAACACTTTGAAATATGCCAAAGACATGTGCACGGAGGCAGAAGCGTTGGAAGAACACTGAGGGGAAAACAACAGAGCAGCAGTGCCAAATTCTTGGAAGTATGTGGTCTGACGTCACACGAAGATGGTCCATTACTGTCTGGAATAGGGATGGGCAACAAAATCCGGGTCCGTAATGGCACAGGTGCCAACGTAAACAGTGGTAACCAGACCAACCAAAAAAAAGAAGAAGCTATAAATGCTTAATTTTGGTGCTAAATAACTGCAGACTGAAGAACTTGCAACAAATGCCTGGCAGTGGTATTTTGCAAGTAACGTCTTGGAATTAATGTAGTGTCCTCACAGAAGCACACAGAGTCCGATGTGCTTTTTAAACTTTATTGCCGACCTCAAAAGGCCCCTCTGAAGTTGACAACATTGGCATTATTTTCATAATTCTGGACCGAGAAATTATGTCTATAGGAAAAAATGTCCCCTAAAATAGACACAGTAGTGATTTCAGGCTTGTTTTCGAAAGAGTTTCGACACAATCTGGAACGCTTGTTTTTTAGCGTCGCAATGTGGGCCGGCCCGCGTCAGCCTGCTGACGTCACCTACGGGAGATTGGAGGCAATTTCATATTGTGTTTTGGCAGCATCTTCATCCCAAATCCCGTTATTTCAACGCGGAATTTGCATGAATGATCACTTATGGCTGCCAGATGCATTGTTGCAGGTTGCAAGCTTGCATACATTTCCAAATTATGGGATATAAGGAAAGTATGGACCTCTGCAGTCAAAATGTGCAATTTGCAGCGATCATTTTGATGATTCTGACTTCAAAGAAAAAAAAGTTTATGTCGGAGTTTAGAAAGAAAATCAAAAGACTGAAGCCAAATGCGATCCAAAAAATCAGGAGCAGACTGAGCGGAAAAATGGAGAAAAAAGAGCAGACAAGGTGCTCAAAAACGAGAGAAAAAGAAGACAAGCCGCTAGTATTCTATTGTGCGTCCTCTTCTACTGATGCTTTCCTCAAGATGCTTGAGAAAACACAGGCCATGGTGTCTATGGAAGAGCAGGGAAGTCTGGAAATTATGATTTTTTTATGTTTCTTTTTGCCTTATAATTTTAACCAGTTTTGAAATAATCATGGACGAGGGCAACAAAAATATGCAATTAAGTGATCAAAATTGTCACGGCGCGTGCACAATCCCACGTCATCTGCCGGCACCTTCGCTAGAAGCGCGCCGAGACACGCCCCTGCTCGTCCACACGCCTGCAAGGCTGCAGGCAATCGTCAATCCGCACCCCTGGGTCTGATGAGGGCAGGCAGCATAAAGACCAGCGGACCCGAAGATCCAGTGCCGGAACGTAGTTCACTTTTGCAGTAAGCATCCCGTCTCTGGCTTCCCTCCCGCGTACTTGCTCTCTCTCTGTGCTTTCCCTGTTCCCATGTCTTATGGCCTTTGTGTTTCCAGTAGTGCTTCCCCTGTTTCCCGTGATTGAGCTGTGTGCCTCGATTTCCCTCTGGATTCCAGACTGCCTCCCTCGATCCTCGACCCCTGCTTGGACACTGACCTCGTTGCTTCTCTCCAGCCCCCGACCGCTTGCCTGCCCACTGACGGCCTTCTCGCCTTGCCCCTTTGGTCTAAAAAAGGATCCATCCAACACGCACATACAACAAACTCTGGTAACATTTACATGGTTAATTCTACACATCATCTTGCACCTTTCACTTAGAGTAGCATATACATCCCACCAGTGTCAATAAACCTATTGAACTGATTCCAGCCGTCTCGTCTCCTTCCCCCGCCGTAAGTAACAAAAATAATTGTTTTACATGCTTTTATCCGCACTGTCTATGCGAGGAAATGGGCTCCAGTTCTGTAGATGATGTCACACCTAGAGGGGGCGACATATTGAGTCTGGTGATGGAAATGGGGCGTTCCAAGTACAATTAGTTATCTACTCATCACTGAAAACTAACGCATATTACGGGAAAATGACTGCCAGGAGCAAAAACACCTAAAGAGAATGTGTTAGTGGGTCCTACGGGTCCTTTAAAATGACAACAGCAGGCCTTACTACCTATAACAACACAGCACTTTCTCATTATTCACAAATGTCAGTAATGTCGGGCGAGGTTGCATTTACGAACCCCCAGAATTCAACATTATCAACATTAAAACACAAGTAAGTCGTTTTTTGCACATTTGTTATGTTTTGTACTGCTGCAAAAATTATGGAATTGTGTTCAAGGACGTATTTCTTACGTTCAATGTATTACTTAGTTGTATCATTCAATTTATACAAATTCTGTTTCCATATGAGTTGGGAAATTGTGTTAGATGTAAATATAAACGGAGTACAATGATTTGCAAATCCTTTTCAACCCATATTCAATTGAATGCACTACAAAGACAAGATTTTAGATGTTCAAACTCAAACTTTTTCTTTTTTTTTTGCAAATAATGAAATTAGAATTTCATGGCTGCAACACGTGCCAAAGTAGTTGGGAAAGGGCATGTTCACCACTGTGTTACATCACCTTTTCTTTTAACAACACTCAATAAACGATTGGGAACTGAGGAAACTAATTGTTGAAGCTTTGAAAGTGGAATTCTTTCCCATTCTTGTTTTATGTAGAGCTTCAGTCGTTCAACAGTCCGGGGTCTCCGCTGTCGTATTTTGCGCTTCATAATGCGCCACACATTTTCGATGGGAGACAGGTCTGGACTGCAGGCGGTCCAGGAAAGTACCCTCACTCTTTTTTTACGAAGCCACGCTGTTGTAACACGTGCTGAATGTGGCTTGGCATTGTCAGTTTGAACATCAAATATGTTATCTTTGTAGCATATTCAACTGAATATGGGTTGAAAATGATTCACAAATCATTGTATTCCGTTTATATTTACATCTAACACAATTTCCTAACTCATATGGAAACGGGGTTTGTACAATTGAAGTATTTTAATCACTGATCTGGTCAATATAAATGAAAAACGCCCTAAAAATAAATAAGCAGTTTTAATTTTTTATAAAAATCTGCAAGTTTTTCTTATTTATGTACCAGTTCACGGACCATTCAAGCACCAGCAGTAGGGATGTATACCATTAGGATGTTATTGATACCAATATTGATATTCCTTATCAATACTGGAATTCATTGGTACTCTTATGGTACTATATGTAATTTGTGTAAATGAGGATGGAAAAAGGCATTTTTTTACATCCAATTTTTATTTGCACAAGAGTTTGTGCACCAGCAACATCATGAAACATCTCAAAGCAGTGAAGTATTTCAACAATACCTGCTTTTTAGGTCTTAAACAAGTCAACAAAATACAGTTTTTAGGTCATCATCTTGTAAAGACCACACAGCTCCATCACTGTGTTTCTATTCATTACAATTACACTCAGTATATCCAGCAATCATTTTGTACTGATTGTCCCTATAATAATAGGTATTCACGTTCACTTACAGACCTTTAACATGATAAATTAGATCAAATATATGATATAAATCAATACAATCAATTAGCATGTTAGGCGAGTGTGTATTTTCTATAGAAATTGTTGTTTATGTTGCACACGGACCTATTTGAGCAACGGACCGGAAGCCAGTATTGACAGCCACCAACGCACAGTATATCTGTATGTGTCGTGTGTGTAATATATACAGTGTTGGGACTAACGCGTTACAAATTAACGCGTTACTGTAACGCCGTTACTATCGGCGGTAACTAGTAATCTAACGCGTTATTTTTTATATTCAGTAACTCCGTTACCGTTACTACATGATGCGTTACTGCGTTATTTTGCGTTATTTTTTATGTAGTATCGGCTAGAAACTGAGAAGATCTGAGTGTTGCAGCGCTGCTGAAGAGGCGACAAAAAAGAGGCGCGCCGCGCGCTGTCTGTGTGTACGTGTGTGTGTGTGTGTGTGTGAGTGTGTGTGTGTGGGAGGGGGCGTGTCTGTGTCTACTGTCAAGACGTCATGGCGAACCCCGAAGCCGAGTTTCTTAAAATGGAGATATTTTCAGTACGTTTCTTTTATCGACCACAAAGAAAAGAACATTTTAGTTGAATGTAAGTTTCAAATATGCTGAAACAGCGACAAAAACAACATGCTTCGACGAAGCTAGTAAAGAGACACACACTTCACCTCCAACAGCGGCTGGATTTTAATGAGGCACTGCACACTGAAGGTACACACACTCTGTCAATTCTCTTATATACTCTTTCATTTTAAACTTTTAGAGTGTTTGATTATCACATCACTCTAAATGTTTAGACTATAAAGTTCACAAACCTAAAGAGGGATACTAGTGGGCCAGGCTAATATTTCCTTTTCTCTAAACTAAGGGGGGAAATGTGTAGAGTGTTCTGGGCTTCAGACATGATTTTATTTCAGAATTCCTTGAGAAAACGCCTGGTTAGGCTTTATGTATGTAGTGTGTGCCTTTCTTGTTTTACAGCTATGTTGTTATTAGGCTGTTTGTTACTTATGTATGTTAAGTTGCAGCTATTTAAAATAGTTTTGGCAATTTGTTCTGGTCTGAAACAAATTGGCCCTTTAAAACATATCTTTGTCTTTGTGTGTTGTATGTAGACCACATTGCTTAGCAGAGTTCAGTGATGCAAATGCATGTCAAGTTGATCAACAGATTGTATTATTCTCCAGTGCAATAACAGTACTAAAATGAAGGCTAAAAGGGCATTAAATGGGGCCTTAAAAAAATAAAATAAAAATATATAAGTAACTAAATAGTTACTTTTCACAGTAACGCATTACTTTTTGGTTTAAGTAACTGAGTTAGTAACTGAGTTACTTTTGAAATAAAGTAACTAGTAACTAACTAGTTACTGGTTTTCAGTAACTAACCCAACACTGAATATATATAAATAAAAAGACCCAGTGATTATTTAAAATTATGACGTTTTGAGTGGATTAATATTGGCCTGTGGACTACTGCATCGCTTAGAGGATGGTCGGGTTGATGAAGCGCGCTGTAGTGGCGGTCGTGAGTTAAGTTGAGTTCACTTCAAATTGACACTAACTCTTACTAACGTTCCTGACTTTGGGAACTAGGAGGAAATATTGTTGCGTTACAAACTTTTGTGTGGGGTTGCCTCCTTATTTGTGATTATTACAAGCCGATTATCATCTACCCATGCCTACTGCGTAGTAGTGGCACTTAAACTCAATGTGACAGTGTGTCATAATGACGACTGTCAGCTGGATTAAAAAAAACTACAGATAGCAGTATCATTGGTCCAGAATCTTAACGGTCTTCCTGGACCGACGCAAAAATACCGGTATGTGGGATACATCCCTAACTGGCAGTGTTTTTCAAGTACAAGTTTGATACTACAATAATATTAGTTAAAATGTAAACAATACCCCTAGTCTATGGGGTGCAGATATATTTCTCAGACTTAAGTCACTTTTCTCAGATTTAGCTCATTTTCATCACATTGTAATGTTTACTGTAAATATTATATCTAAATGTTAAATCTAAAACTAAATCTTGAATCTAAACCTGTATGTTAAATTTAAACTTAAATGTTAAATCTAAACCCACATCTTAAATCTAATATCTAAAACTAAATGTGAGTGCTAAATCTTAAATCTAAACCTAAATCTTAAATATAAGTGTTAGTGCTAAATCTTAAATCTAAACCTAAATGTTAAATCTAAATCTATATCTAAATGTGTGCGCTAAATGTTAAATCTAAATCTATATCTAAATGTGAGCGCTAAATCTTAAATTTAAATCATAAATCTAAATCTATATCTGATTGTGAGCGTTAAATGTTAAATTTAAATCTTAAATCTAAATTTGAGCGCTAAATGTTCAATCTAAACCTAAATCCTAAATATATACCTAAATCTTAAATCTAGATCTAAATCTAAATGTGAGCGCTAAATGTACAATCAAAATCTTGAATCTAAATGTGAGCTCTAAATGTTAAATTTAAAACTAAATGTTAAATCTAAAACTAAATGTTAAATCTAAAACTAAATCTTGAATCTAAAACTAAATGCTAAATCTAAACCTAAATGTTAAATCTAAATCTATATCTAAATGTGAGTGCCAAATGTTAAATCTGAATCTTAAATCTATATTTGAGTGCTAAATGTTGAATCTAAACCTAAATCTTAAATATAAACCTAAATCAGTGGTTCTTAACCTTGTTGGAGGTACCAAACCCCACCAGTTTCATATGCGCATTCACCAAACCTTTCTTTAGTGAAAAATAAAATGTTTTGTTTTTTTCAAATTCAAGACAAAGTTATGTTTTTGGTAAAACTTTAGTATGGGGAACACATGCTAAGTAACAAAGACTTAATTTAGAGTTATTTGGACACTAAGGGAACATATTCTAAGTCACAAAGATTTAATTTAGAGTTAATTGGACACTAGGGGAACATATTCTAAGTAACAAAGACTTAATTTAGAGTTACTTGGTTAGGGTTAGAGGGTTAGGGCCAGTGTTAGAGGGTTAGGCTTATAATAAGGCCATGCAGAATAAGGCATTAATAAGTACTTAATAATGACTAGTTAAGAGCCAATATGTTACTAATTTGCATGTTAATAAGCAACTAATTAATGGTGAATATGTTCCCCATACTAAAGTGTTACCAATGTATTTTTACTGGTGCATAAAATGAAGCATGAACATCACCTTGTTCAAAGAACAAAACCAACACAGTGCATAAACTCACAACAAATTACACACCTGCAAATCAGTCTGACTTCTGCTGTTGCCGTATCCGTAATACGCCGATAGGGAGAAGTTTTTATTTACACGATGAGTCGGGTCTGTCTTGACTTTCGCCGAACCCCTGAGCCTGATTCACCGAACCCCTAGGGTTCCATCGAACCCAGGTTAAGAACCACTGACCTAAATCTTAAACTAGATCTAAAACTAAATATTACATCTAAATCTAAATCTTAAATGTAAATCTAAATCTAAATCTTAAATCTAAAAGGGAGTTAAATCTGAGAAATATATCTACTAGAAAAGTGTGCCTGGACTTTTCCATTCGGCACCCCATACTAGTCAGATCCTGAGAATTTAATAACAAATCTGCCAACGCAAAGTTGTCTAATGGGATCATCAGATTTGAGTCCCCAGAATACACAAACCGTGACAAAAACACAGGCAGCCCTTTCTCATTTGATGAATACCTCTGAGACAAAAAAAACATCCTCCCACAACAAAACAGCATCATCTCCTCTCCAAGGTCGGAGTCTCCCTCCCTTTTGGCACAATTCCTGTTACTACTTCCCACATATTCAAGCTTAATATTTAGACTAGAGATTTCTTCTCATCCACTATGGTTTTGTGCTGGCTACTAACTGTTGGAACTAGAGCTGTTTGACTGATAAAGAATGTTGTTCTATCAGCAGTGATGGGATGATGCATCACCGGGTGTGTACAAAGTACGGAGATGTAGTCAATAAGTACACTGCATAGAGATCTTGTCTTTTAAAGTCAAAAGTATTTTGGAACATTTGTCTGATCCAAGATGCTACAGCGTGTGGTTGACAATGTAACAGTTTTTCACACTGTCTGTCTGCTACAGTGACTTCACCCATGATTGACCGCACTTCTGGCTGAGAACCCAATCTCCTAAAGTCGCTGGAAACTTGACTGCGAGAAGATGGCATCAACTTTCTTTTTGAACATACGTTGGACGCCTGCTTCTAATGAGACCTCTATCGGTGTGAAACTGTCAAAGTACTTGAAGTGGTCTCCACACTCTCCTCCCTACTGCCCACCGTGACACAAGGTCAATATGTCAGGATGTTACTGGTTCATTCAGGTAGCTTTGAATTATTCAACAAATACAACATGTACTGCAGTAACATTTCTAATACAAAAAAAGGATGTGAAAGTTATTATCATATTGCATAACTGTACAAGTACAGTATATGCACATGCATGGTTGTCAAAGTAGATCCAGACCTATACACCTTTCACTCACCTAACAGATGGCTGCAGATCCAGAGCAGAAGGAAGTAGTACTCCATATGTTGGCCTATGCACGCATGCATGACTGCAGTGAGTGTGTATGTGGTGGGCTGAGGCGAAGAGACCCCGTGGAAAGCGCAGTTAAAGATCCCACTCTGATTGACTGCAACTCCTAGTTAAAGTGCCTGCCTAGGTCTCGGGGAAGTAGGAGGGGACTGCTGCTACACGAGAAGGAGGTCCACATCTAGACAGAGGAAAGTCATTCAACAAGTTTCCCAGGAATTAACTTTAGAAACATAGAATATTGTGAATATGTGTCAGATTTTGTTACTGTGGGAACTTTTTTCCTGACCATACAGCATTGCAAAACTGGATTTATATTTTTCAACTCAGCTGGAAAAACACCATCGCCACAACCTTCTCTTATTGCAAAAGTCTCAAGTCTAACTTGAGCTATTCATCATGTTCCAACCACAACCTAATCAGGGTATTAACAGTGGAACACAAACGTGGGCTTTGTATGTTACCTCATACCCTTGCAGTTAGACCATCCAGTCCTAACTACAGAATGCATAATGACCTCCGCTTGCATAATATTGCATACTCTATGTACATTAGCTTCCCTGAAATCCATTTGTGGTCATCTTATGTATCTTCACTTCTTAATGTGCATCTTTTCTTGCAAAGACGTCATGGAAAAGTTTCTTCTTGGTATTTGAAATGAACACACAAAATGACCCTAATGTCTGTATATTCTCAAATAACTATGGCACTGGTACTAGAAATAACTATGGCACTGGTACTGGTACTGGAGTTCTCGTTACACAGATCACACAATCCAAACTAAGTGTGCGTACAAATATTGAACTAATAATAAACTAAAATGGAACCTGGATTTACGAACCCCTCATTGTTCAAACTTTTTGATTTACGATCCACAGACCGAATAAAAAAATGCTTTGCTGTGCGAAAGTATCATCTATCCATTGTGTGCCTTGCAGCGCAGCCATTTTGTGCCCGGCAGCACAGTCATTGGGGGCAGGATGATGGGTCTCCTACCGTGCTCAGTGCCACTTTGTGTGATTTTTAAATGTTTTCAGCCTTTTTTTTTCCCATTTTTGTAGATTTTCTAGCTCAATGACAAGGGATGATTCAGAAATAATCTACAGCGTTGTTGACACTGCTTCTCCTCCTCTCCCTTCAGCATCATGCCAAGAAGATTCATTGACAAAATAAAGTGGATTAAAATGTTATTACTAATCATTGTGGTGTTAAATAATTTCTGTTAAAGTTAAAGAGTTTTGTGACTATACGAGTGCATTAGGGGGCTAGTGGCAATGTGTGTGTGTGTGTCGGCAGGGCGGCTGTATATGAGGAGGACAAAACAGCTTGTTTTTGTTGTTTTGGCTTTGTTATTAAATAAAAAGTTGATACATTACCCCTGTGTTATGTTTGTTTGCTATACAATACTGTATAGCACTTGTTTGTTGTGTACACATTGTTAGTAAATTATGAAGTTTATTAGAAGCTGGAACCCATTTTCATGTTTACATTGCTTCTTAAAGAGACATTTGCTTCAGTATACAAACTTTTCTATTTACAAACCATGTCTAGGAGCAAATTATAGATGTATTTTTTTAAAAGCCGGTAAAAAAACAAATTTGTTTAAGTGTGCATTCCTGTACTATTAACTTTTTATATTTATATTATTTTTACTATATTTATTATTACATTTTGCAATATTTCTGTTGTTGCATCATGTTGTATGTTTGTTGTGATTGTACTATTTGTATTTTAAACATGTGAAGCACTTTGTGAGATGCTATATTTGTGCTATATATATATATTTTTTTTTACTTATTTACTAAATCAAGATTCCACTGTACATAGATATCAACATGAGTAAACTATTGCTGTGGAACAATAATGTTAAATCAGATTAATTAGTGTTACTGTGGATTAATTTGGATTAATCACAATTAAATAACATACATTTTCATATATGTTAGTTGTGTTTTATTTTCCACGAGCAAAGAAAGTCAAGGAAGATTGGAATATTTTAATCAATCAATAGCCATATGTACATGGACAGAACATTTAATCTGATCCTCATTCGGATTAGAATGTTCCTGTGTACATGGACCTTGAAAAAAATAATCTGATTACAACGTGCGTTTTCATGCATCACACCTTAAATCGGAATACTTTACCTTGACATGCTCAGCAAGTGCCGTTAATGGAATGATCAGTTATTGTTTGTGCTATGGCGCCATCTTTTAGACGGGTTTGCTCACTGCATGTGCTGAAGAAGCAGTAGGCGTCCGCTGCAAACAAACATGGCTTTGTGCATTTCTGCTTGTCCGACGTTATCGCAGTATTTATTCATCATTTATTTTCCTTCTGTTCACTACTTTTGTTTTACCTCTCTTTTTGAGTGTTGTGATTATGTATGTATTGCGGTGTGTCTTCGTGTTACGACATTCTGTGTATGTGTCTGAGGCTATCAGTAAGTACTTAAAGTCGCTGTAAGGTCGTGAATAAAACAGCTTGTTTAGACGACAACTGGATCCCTTCTTTTATTGTAACATCGACCCATACCATACTTTTGTTTTTGCTAGTCTCGTTTTAAAGCAACAAACTCAACAGGATATAACGCTACGTCTGTACATGTTAAATGGGGGGAGACAGCGGCAAGACAATCTCTTTTTTCCGAGACGAATACATTTAGTCCCCCTCACAACCAAAGTGTATCTGACATCAAAGACATGCGCAGTAAGGATAATTCCAACCCGAATTTTAAAAGATGTGTTTTCATGCGCAAAATCCGAGTTACTATTGGCATACATCTCCCGTCTCGATCGGAATTTAATTTTGATCCGAACGTGTGTGCTCGGGTCAGATTATTTTGAATGGCCGGTTTACATGAAACATTTTTTCTCTGCTTAGGCTTTTAATCCGATTAAATGTGTCCATGCGCACATAACTAATGAAAACTTTATTTATACAGCACGTTTCATACACAAAGTGCTTTACACCATTTTAAAAGGAAATAAAGAAAACACTCACACACCACTATTGACAACAACAAGACATGGTATGGGACTGGGAAATACCTAAAAATGTGTCATCTAAAAATATATCTATATTTTTTAAATAAAATAAAATATAAACAAAAAAAACTTTAAACAACATGAATAATAGTAGTAAATAATAGCAACACATGCAATATGAAATAATATTAAAAATTAAGAACTTCAGAAGAGTTTAAAATGATCGAGCCTGATCAAAAATATGTGCTTTTAATCTCTTTTTGAAACGGTGGTCTGTGCTGAGCTTCTGTGGTCCAGAAGCTCTCCGGCAGGCTGTTTCGCAGATGGGGGCCATAATGGCTAAATGCTGCCTCAGCATGGGTCTTTGTTCTGGTATTTAGTCAAGATAAAAGGAAGGTGCCAGAGGACCATGGGATCCACAAGGGTTGCTATAGTAAAAGCAGGTTGGATAGATAAGAAAGCGCAAGGCCATTAAGACATTTAAAATACTTTAAACCGGAGTAATGTGGTGCCGCCCTCAGCATGTGTGTGTTTGAGCTTTTACACATTTCTAATATTCTATTTAAAAAGACCAGAGAATCGGGCAGTGCAATAGTCTCAACAACAGAAAATAAAAGCATGCACAGAATACCACAATTCAAACAATACACCGTTAAAAAACGTTCGACCGGAACTCTCTAATAACTAAAGTTCCTTGGGTGAATTATGTAAACCCACTACACTGGTAGTTTGGAGCGCTTCCATAGCAAGATGTAAGTTAGAACTTTATGCTACTTTATATTAGAAATGGCAACAACAGAGAGCGAATACCCCATAACAAGAAGATAGTGAAAAAGAAGAAGCTTATTTAAGTCTAAGTCTTATCGACTACGGCATCGGCACGGACTACAGTGGCGGACTTGCGCAAGTTTTCAGGACTTATGCAGATCTCAAATACACATCAGCAGGTACCAGAAGGTAAGAAAAGTTGGTTTTGCATAATATTGTGAAACAAAACAACAGATAATATGTCTGCTAATGATTTTGCGGTCCTTATACACACACCATAGTAATACTTGTATCTCTGACTACGGTAGCCGTAATGGGCCGACAATCCATCAAGCGGTGCGGCTTCAAAGTCATTCTAAACCATTTTGACACATTTTTGAGTGCCGTGTGTAACGTTCTTTATTTTCAATGGAACGTTCAAAGTTTTGGTGTTGTTAAATGGCGTCATATTGCAGTCTACACGTATCTCTTATGTGTGACTGCTATCTACTGGTCACACTTATTACAACATGTACCAAATAAAACATTTTGAGGTCGGTAAGCGCAACCAGAATTAATCCGTACACTAGACGCACCGGGTTATAAGGCGCACTATCGATTTTTGAGAAAATGAAAGGATGTTAAAGGCCTACTGAAATGAATTTTTTTTTATTTAAACGGGAATAGCAGATCCATTCTATGTGTCATACTTGATCATTTCGCGATATTGCCATATTTTTGCTGAAAGGATTTAGTATAGAACAACAACGATAAAGTTCACAACTTTTGGTCGCTGATAAAAAAAAAGCCTTGCCTGTACCGGAAGTAGCGTGACGTCACAAGTTGAAAGTCTCCTCACATTTCCCCATTGTTTACACCAGCAGCGAGAGCGATTGGGACCGAGAAAGCGACGATTACCCCATTAATTTGAGCCAGGATGAAAGATTCGTGGATGAGGAACGTGAGAGTGAAGGATTAGAGTGCAGTGCAGGACGCATCTTTTTTCGCTCTGACCGTAACTTAGGTACAAGGGCTCTTTGGATTCCACACTCTCTCCTTTTTCTATTGTGGATCACGGATTTGTATTCTAAACCACCTCGGATACTATATCCTCTTGAAAATGAGAATCGAGAACGCGAAACGGACATTCACAGTGACTTTTATCTCCACGACAATACATCGGTGAAGCACTTTAGCTACGGAGCTAACGTGATAGCATCGGGCTTAACTGCAGATAGAAACAAAAGAAATAAACCCCTGACTGGAAGGATAGACAGAAAATCAACAATACTATTAAACCATGGACCTGTAACTACACGGTTAATTCTTTCCAGCATAGCGAAGCTTAACAATGCTGTTGCTAACGACGCCATTGAATCTAACTTAGCTATGGACCTCGACAGAGCTATGATAAAAACATTAGCTCTCCACCTACGCCAACCCTCATCTGCTCATCCACACCGCAGCTCACCTGCGTTCCAGCGATCGACGGAGCGACGAAGGACTTCACCCGATCATCGATACGGTCGGCGGCTAGCGTCGGATAGCGCGTCTGCTATCCAAGTCAAAGTCCTCCTGGTTGTGTTGCTGTAGCTAGACGCTAATACACCGATCGCATCTACAGCTTTCTTCTTTGCAGTCTCCATTGTTCATTAAACAAATTGCAAAAGATTCACCAACACAGATGTCCAGAATACTGTGGAATTTTGCGATGAAAACTGAGCTTTTTGAATTGGATACAATGGCGTCCCAATACTTCCGTTTCAACCATCGACGTCACAAGCATACGTCACCATACCTAGACGTTTTCAACTGGAAGTTTTGCAGGAAATTTAAAATTGCACTTTATAAGTTAACCCGGCCGTATTGGCATGTGTTGCAATGTTAAGATTTCATCATTGATATATAAACTATCAGACTGTGTGGTCGGTAGTAGTGGGTTTCAGTAGGCCTTTAAGTGTGCATTATAGTCCAAAAAATACGATACGCAGTTTTTTTTCTCTTTTTTATGATTAGAGTCACATCAGTGTCACCTTATCATAATCAGCCGTTTGTCAACATGTATAACATTGTATTAGATACCTGTATTTTGTGCAATATTGTCTGATCAGCCTGTGAGTGTTTGTGTCCATATTGTGTTGAGATGTTTAAAAAAGCTTAATGTTTAATAAACAAACATTTGCATAAATATAACAAATTGCACATTAATAGTATTGTAATATTGAACATTTGTCTAAAAGGTACACGTATTAATTATTAAAAACTTCTATCTGTGATTAATCCTGATTAATTATGGGTTAACCAGGGACAAAGTGTGATTAATCACAAATCAATATTTTAATCATTTAACAGCCCTAGTTTTAGAGGGATCATATTATGATTTTTAAAACACTTCCTTGTGGTCTCCAGAACACCTAATAGGGGTTGTTTTGGGTCAAAGTTTTGCAAAGATTATGTTTTACAGACTCTTTCAGGATGCGCCTTTTATGGGCGGACTTATTTATGTGGCTCCACTTCAACGGTGTCTTTTCCCTGCCATCTTTGTTGGAATTTTTAGCGCTTCCATAGCGAGTCTACTGACAGATTAATGTTGAACCATACGCTATGTTGTTTTAGAAATGGCAACAACACTGTACAAACACATATACACATTCTGTACATATACATTCACTGTACAAACACATACACATTATGTACATATACAAGTACATATGCATACATACACTCATTCACATAATCACGTTTCATCAAACATATATTAACGTTGTTGCCCTCGGGTTAACTGGGTATAACACATGGCACACTGACAAAGCTTAACCTATTGTTACTATAACAATCTACAAGGTTAATGTAGGTTGCTTCTCTTTCTCCCCCTCCATTTTTCTGCATTCTTTCGTATCTCAAGTTATCATTACGTATATGTATTGTTGTATTAGAACAACTGTATTGTTGATAATAAAGGTAAAGTATTGGTATTGTTCATTATCAATAGCGCTATTTCTATTGGTATTTGAATTGCTCCATTTGTAGTGTAATAATGCTCATTGTCATTTCTGTATTATTTTTTATTTTCGCTAATTGCTTATTTGCTATCACTTTTACCATCATATTTGTACATGTCGTATTTGCTGATGTTGCTCTATTGTTGTTGTTGTGTTTGCTGTTGTTGTTTTTGTCTCTCTGTCTAATCCCCCACTTGTCCCCACAATTTCCCCCCGTCTTCTTTTTTTCTCTTTCCATCCCCTCCTGCTATGACCCGGCTGCACTAAATGATAATATAAATACATTTAATAAAGTCAAATACAAATAAGGCAACAAGAGAAGTATCCTACACTTATCTTCTGTAAAGTAAATCTGAACAGCCCATATGGGCATCTACATCAACTATATGATTTGCCTGAGAAGCTGGACAGGACAAAAAAAATAAATAAATAAATAAATAAATAAATAAATAAATGGCAACAACAGAGGATGCATGTGCATCTACAAGCCAGTTTGCCCCACAAGAAGAGGATGGAGGGGAAAAAAAGACCTTATTGAATCCAGCGTGGACTACAATTGTGGACTCGTGCAAAGCACTTTTGTTTAATCTATACCATACATGGATAATCCGTTAACGTCCCCAAGGGAAAGGTCTCACCAATGGGGCAAATTCCAAACGGCTGTTTCCCGTACCTAAAAATGTCCCCGCTGTTTCTCTGACATGCTACCACGGTTTGATTTCAAATTTTTGGGACTTATGCAGATCCCAAATTCACAACAACAGGTAAGAAAACAAATCCCTGGGCCAATGAGCAATTTCTGTTCAATATAATAAGTAATTGTGAATGATTTTGACATTTAAAAAATATATCTGTCCTGTTAAACCCAGTGGTGTGTCTTCACGGCCAGCAAGGCCTTCTCTGCTGGCCTACCATAAGCAGAAATCATGATCATAATTAAAGATAAAAGTATTTTTTTAATTTACTTTCCCTAAATATCTGAAAATATTCATATTCTCTTCATGTCATATTATGCTCCTTCCAGTGCTGTTGTTTTTAGGTTATAGAGTTTATATCCAATCAGAATTCAGCTAGCTTATGTTGCCATGCTGTACCAAATCTGTCCGAGGCCTTCAGAATCAACAACGCAGGCGTCTATTATGCACTGTAAGTGAACGGGCACATACAGTTGATAGACCGTTGCAATAGCCAATCAGATTCCGAGTTGTTGTCACTAAGGTCTTCTAGCTGGCCTCACGTTGAACGTGATATTTACGCGTCCTGTGATTGGATACTCACCGGGACCGTTAGAGGATGAATTTGAGAACACAGAGTTGATAGACAGTCGCGATAGCCAATCAGATCACAAGTTGTTGAAAGTAGCCTATCTAGGTAACCTGATGTTAACGAGACTGTGATTGGATACTCACTTGTCATTCCAAAGTGAGTATCCAATCATAAGTTGCAACTTTGCAGGAAGCAGAACAAAACGTTGATTAGGTGGCAGATATATATTTGCAAGGCTATTTTCAAAAAGGATATTTGAAGAGAAACTCCACCTTGTGAGACGATGTCGGCGATGAAATGGGGAAATGCCCGCCATTTCCACTCGAATCAGCCGACTACGAGCGGTACCACTGGCTTACACGGCGTCGAATAGGTGCTACAAATTGTGAGTTCAAATATTTTATTTCTTTTTTTTTTCAGGTTTGATATGTTTTCGGCAATTTTAATTTTGACAGTACCACATAAGATATGTTTTAATTGCTGATGCAGGTTTATTGATTATTAAATGCGCCAGAAAATAACCCGTTTTGTACACCGTCGAGGTGGTTCAATACCCAGTAGGGTGTAAATGTGTTTCTGTATAGTATTTCTCCAGCAATGGTCATGTGGTGACATCAATGATGGTATTTTGAGAGCTATTCATTGAAGTCGGACATCACTGAAGGCCTAGGTGGGAAACGCATGGACCGCCACTGGTTAAACCATTAATTATAATATTAACTAGTCAGTGGTGTTCTTGCTATATTTTTAGGAAAGTTGCAAACAGCCCGTATTTATTAAATATCATGTTCATGTTGGCTCCGTCCCGCTCGCAATCCCGAGAGGGACAAGTGGTAGGAAATGGATGGATGGATGTTAACAAAAAACGTGTCTAATTTTCTGAACATTTTTCCGCGTTAATATTACTCCTTTTGTGTTATTACTGTGCTTTTTCAAGCCTGAAGGGATTATTGACGGTGGGAGTCTTTCCTGCAGAGGGTGCGTAAATTACTTTATGTTTGTGGACTGATCTGTTTTGGGTTTTTTGTACTCCGATTTTCCAAAAATGCTTTGAGCGTCTTTCATACTGACTTGATTGGTTCTATGGTCTAAAGTCTCAACCACTCATCGTGTGCCTGGCAGCACAGTCATTGTGCACAGGCTGATCGTCCCCAGTGTCCTTTAGTCACTGTGCTCAATGCTGCTTTGTGTGTTTTTGTTAAATGTTTCTTAGCCATTTTTACAACATTTTCCTAGCTCAATGACAAGGAGGGTTGCCAACTTCCTGAAAAAAATAAATAAGAGACACCTTGTTGGCAGGGCCGGTGTTCCAAAAGCATGTGCTGCTTCATTAAGATATGCAAGCATTTGCATAATCCGTTATCAACATAAGTAATGAATCCAATTTTCAGAAAATGTTTTAACATATGCTTTTGTAGTTTTCATTGATATTCATGTATGAACTTGTCAAAATACTTGCTGACCTTCATACTGTCGCCATGCAATATAGACCTGGGATTCTCAAACTGTGGTAGGAGGGCCACAAGCGGTAGACCAAAGAATCACTTAATTCAATATTGTAATGTAACTAGAGATGTCCGATAATATCGGACTGCCGACATTATCGGCCGATAAATGCTCTAAAATGTAAGATCGGAAATTTTTGGTATTGGTTTCAAAAAGTAACATTTATGACTTTTTAAAACGCCGCTGTGTACACGGACATAGGGAGAAGTACAGAGTGCCAATAAACCTTAAAGGCACTGCCTTTGCGTGCCGGCCCAATCACATAACATCTACGGCTTTTCACACACGAGTCAATGCAACGCATACTTGGTCAACAGCCATACAGGTCACACTGAGGGTGGCCGTATAAACAACTTTAACACTGTTACAAATATGCGCCACACTGTGAACCCACACCAAACAAGAATGACAAACACATTTCGGGAGAATACCCGCACCGTAACACAACATACACACAACAGAACAAATACCCAGAACACCTTGCAGCACTAACTCTTCCGGGACGCTACAATATACACCCCCCGCTCCTTCCCTCAACCCCGCCCACCTCAATCCCCTCATGCTCTCTCAGGGAGAGCATGTCCCAAATTCCAAGCTGCTGTTTCAAGGCATGTTAAAAAAAAAAAAGCACTTTGTGACTTCAATAATAAATATGGCATTTGTTGGCATTTTTTTTCCATAACTTGAGTTGATTTATTTTGGAAAACCTTGTTACATTGTTTAATGCATGCAACGGGGCATCACAACAAAATTAGGCATAATAATGTGTTAATTCCACGACTGTATATATCGGTATCGGTTGATATCGGAATCGGTAATTAAGAGTTGGACAATATCGGATATTGGCAAAAAAAAAGCCATTATCGGACATCTCTAAATGTAACAGTTTTATTTTTGTACTGTATTCAGACACAGTGTTACTGTTCAAACTGTGGGTAATGTTCCAACATACTTGATAAATACAACTTTTTCCTTGTTTTTAATGAAGACATAGGCCTACAATGGTACTGAATTTCAATTTTGGGCTTTATGGTGGTACTTGGAAAGCCAAATATTTTCTGAGGTGGTACTTGGTGAAAAAAGAACCACTGATTCCCAAACAATCAGCCATGCATTTTAGGTTAATCAAGGTGTGGAGGGGGCGTGGTCGGCGTGTCTCCTGCGGGAAGGGCGTGTGCAGGAGCCGGCTACGAAGCAGCTGACAGTTGAGTGGATTCCCCAGCTGAAGTGGGTTATTTAACCACCTGTCTCCCTTATTAGCAGCGTCCGGGACTATGAGGGGGAAACGGACAGCGGAGAGGGAGCACGCGCGAGCGAGAAACGGGGGAGAAAAGACCAGAGAAACTGAAATAAAAGAGACTGTAGAGCCTGAAAGTGCCGGGTCCATCCATCCATCCATTTTCTACCGCTTATTCCCTTTGGGGTCGCGGGGGGCGCTGAAGCCTATCTCAGCTACAATCGGGCGGAAGGCGGGGTACACCCTGGACAAGTCGCCACCTCATCGCAGGGCCAACACAGATAGACAGACAACATTCACACTCACATCCACACACTAGGGCCAATTTAGTGTTGCCAATCAACTTATCCCCAGGTGCATGTCTTTGGAAGTGGGAGGAAGCCGGAGTCATCCATTCTAAACGAGCCACAAAAGAACCCTGACCTCCAAAACTGCCACACAAGGTTTATACCGTTTTTGTTTTGGTTTGTTTCGAAAAATGCTAAAATAACGACATAGGAACCTTTTTTACCTTATTTGCTATGATGATTTTGTTTGAGGAAACCTTTAGCGTTGATGGGCATGCTAAATAGCGTTGGGTAGCAATTTTTTACGGGTAGCACATTTTCTTAAAACAATGGCCAAACTTATCGTTATCACCCCTATATTTTTTGTGAAACAATACTATTTGACTCAAACTTAGATTTAAATAAATGCATGTTTTGGACTAATATGAATAGGCTACATGGGAAACAATATGCTAAATAACTTAAGTTTATTGCACAATTTAAAAATATGAAAATTAAGTAAATATAACTCTTAAAGATAATTGTTGCCTGATGGACAAAACAACGATCAAGGGTTCCACTGGTTTTGTCGTGTCTGATATTTTTCCTTATGACCACTACTAGTATAAACATGCCGTTTAACGTTACACTTGGGCAATAGAAAAACGTGGCTGCAAACCACGCAGTGCGCTTTGTAGACATAATTGCTCACCATTTTACAGCCACATATTTTCCCTTTCCCAATCGAATTCGTAGTTCTGCAGCATTTTCATTTTGTTCCTCAGAGGAGAATGCCTATTGAGGTTGCTGCTTGTATGCGTGGCACTGATCTCGGCGTCAACCCTGTCAGCCATGCTTTTGTGTTCTTGTCTGTTTTCTTATATTGTATATTTCGTATATTTTACCTTTGTCGCACACGCCGATGCCTCAACCAATGAAATGAGACAAATTCTGTGTTGTAATGGTCATGTACATTAATTGGCCACCCATCCAAATGATGGGAATCAGGTGTCCTAATCACTTGGCCCGGCCACAGGTGTATAAAATCAAGCACTTAGGCATGGAGACTGTTTCTACAAACATTTGTGAAAGAATCGGCCACTCTCAGTGATTTCCAGCGTGGAACTGTCATAGGATGCCACGTGTGCAACAAATCCAGTGGTGAAATTTCCTGGCTCCGAAATATTCCAAAGTCAACTTTCTTATAAGAAAAGTGAAGAGTTTGGGAACAACAGCAAGTCAGCCACCAAGTGGTAGGCCACGTAAACTGACAGAGAGGGGTCAGCGGATTCTGAAGCGCATAGTGCAAAGACTTTCTGCACAGTCAGTTGCTACAGAGCTCCAAACTTCATGTGACCTTCCAATTAGCCCACGTACAGTACGCAGAGAGCTTCATGGAATGGGTTTCCATGGCCGAGCAGCTGCATCTAAGGCATACATCACCAAGTCCAATGCAAAGCGTCGGATGCAGTGGTGAGCCACTGGACTCTAGAGCACTGGAGTGATAAATCACACTTTTCCATCTGGCAATCTGATGGACCAGTCTGGGTTTGGAGGTTGCCAGGAGAACGATACATTTCGGACTGCATTGTGCCGAGTGTGAAATTTGGTGGAGGAGGAATTATGGTGTGGGGTTGTTTTTCAGGAGTTGGGCTTGGCCCCTTATTTTCAGTAAAAGGAACTTTGAATGCTCCAGGATACCAAAACATTGTGGAAACAGTTCGGAGCGAGCCCCTTCCTCTTCCAACATGACTGTGCACCAGTGCACAAAGCAAGATCCATAAAGACATGGATGGCAGAGTCTGGTGTGGATGAACTTGACTGGCCTGCACAGAGTCCTGACCTGAACCCGATAGAACATCTTTGGGATGAACTAGAACGGAGACTGAGACAGGCGTTCTTGACCAACATCAGTGTCTGACCTCACCAATGCGCTTTTGGGAGAATGGTGGAAAATTCCTATAAACACACTCGTCAACCTTGTGGACAGCCTTCCCAGAAGAGTTGAAGCTGTAATAGCTGCAAAAGGTGGATCACATCATATTGAACCCTATGGGTTAGGAATGGGATGGCACTTCAAATTCATATGTGAGTCAAAGCAGGTGGCCAAATACTTTTGGCAATATAGTGTATGAGGGTGCTGTCAGCTCATTAGTCTTGGAACAGGTAAGGGCTGTCGCTTTACCGTAAAATGCAATATAAAACCACCTTGTCATGCAATAATTCCATTGATTGTTTTTGATTTACACGGTAATACGGGACAAAGTGCGTCCCTGTACCGATTGATAAGGGACGTGCACTTAAGTTACTAAATACGGGACGATTCCGGTTTTTCAAGGGACAGTTGGCAACCCTAATGACAAGCAATGGACAAGGGATGTGTGGTTTGAAACAATCAGAAAGTATTCACAGCCGCATCAACCCCAAGATTAACCAACAAAACGAAGTGGATTCAATTTCATTCCTAATCATTGTGGTGACTCTGCCGTTAAAGTGAAGAGTTTTGTGATTTCAAGCTGTGAGCGAACTAAAGGGCGAGTGACAATGTGTGCGTGCGTGCGTGTCGGCATATGAGGACAGTTCAGCTAGTTGTTGTTTAGACTTTGTTATTAAATAGAAAGTTGAAGCATCATTCCATTGTTGTGTTTGTTTGATATACAGTAGTGCAGTGGTTCTTAAAGGGGAACATTATCACCAGACCTATGTAAGCGTCAATATGTACCTTGATGTTGCAAAAAAAAGACCATATATTTTCTTAACCGATTTCCGAACTCTAAATGGGTGGATTTTGGCGAATTAAACGCCTTTCTAATATTCACTCTCGGAGCGATGACGTTTCAACGTGGCGTCACATCGGGAAGCAATCCGCCATTTTCTCAAACACCGAGTTAAATCAGCTCTGTTATTTTCCGTTTTTTCGACTGTTTTCCGTACCTTGGAGACATCATGCCTCGTCGGTGTGTTGTCGGAGGGTGTAACAACACGAACAGGGACGGATTCAAGTTGCACCAGTGGCCCAAAGATGCGAAAGTGGCAAGAAATTGGACGTTTGTTCCGCACACTTTACCGACGAAAGCTATGCTACGACAGAGATGGCAAGAATGTGTGGATATCCTGCGACACTCAAAGCAGATGCATTTCCAACGATAAAGTCAAAGAAATCTGCCGCCAGACCCCCATTGAATCTGCCGGAGTGTGTGAGCAATTCAGGGACAAAGGACCTCGGTAGCACGGCAAGCGATGGCGGCAGTTTGTTCCCGCAGACGAGCGAGCTAAATCCCCTGGATGTCTTGGCTCACACCGTCCCTTATGCCACCGAAGATGATCAAGAGAAGAATATCAACCCAAGCTTCCCTGGCCTGCTGACATCAACTCCAAAACTGGACAGATCAGCTTTCAGGAAAAGAGCGCGGATGAGGGTATGTCTACAGAATATATTAATTGATGAAAATTGGGCTGTCTGCACTCTCAAAGTGCATGTTGTTGCCAAATGTATTTCATATGCTGTAAACCTAGTTCATAGTTGTTAGTTTCATTTAATGCCAAACAAACACATACCAATCGTTGGTTAGAAGGCGATCGCCGAATTCGTCCTCACTTTCTCCCGTGTCGCTGGCTGTCGTGTCGTTTTCGTCGGTTTCGCTTGCATACGGTTCAAACCGATATGGCTCAATAGCTTCAGTTTCTTCTTCAATTTCGTTTCCGCTACCTGCCTCCACACTACAACCATCCGTTTCAATACATTCGTAATCTGTTGAATCGCTTAAGCCGCTGAAATCCGAGTCTGAATCCGAGTTAATGTCGCTATAGCTTGCTGTTCTATGCGCCATGTTTGTTTGTGTTGGCTTCACTATGTGACGTCACAGGAAAATGGACGGGTGATTATAACGATGGTTAAAATCAGGCACTTTGAAGCTTTTTTTTTAGGGATATTGCGTGATGGGTAAAATTTTGAAAAAAACTTCGAAAAATATAATAAGCCACTGGGAACTGATTTTTAATGGTTTTAACCATTCTGAAATTGTGATAATGTTCCCCTTTAACCTTGTTGGAGGTACCAAATCCCAGCAATTTCATATGCACATTCACCGAACCCTTCTTTGGTGAACAATAAAATGTTTTAATTTTTTTTCAAATTCAAGACAAAGTTATATATTTTTTTTACTAGTGCACAAAATGAACCGTGCATGAACATCACCTTGTTCAAAGAACAACACCAACACAGTGCATGAACTCACAACAAATTACACACTTGCAAATCAGATGGCAAATTAGAGGGTACATTGTTTGGGGGTATCCATAATACTTAGACTTAAACTTATTTTTTATTGTCATTCAAATTTTATCTTTACAGTACATATACGCCGATAGGGAGATGCTTTTATTTACACGATTGATTGATTGATTGATTGATTGAAACTTTTATTAGTAGATTTCACAGTACAGTACATATTCCGTATAATTGACCACTAAATGGCAGAGGTGGGTAGTAATGCGCTACATTTACTCCGTTACATTTACTTGAGTAACTTTTGGGATGAATTGTACTTCTAAGAGTAGTTTTAATGCAACATACTTTTACTTGAGTATATTTATAGAGAAGAAACGCTACTTTTACTCCGCTCCATTTATCTACATTCAGCTCGCTACTCGCTACTGATTTTTATCGATCTGCTAATGCACGCTTTGTTTGTTTTGGTTTGTCAGACAGACCTTCAAAGTAGGATCTATCGCATGCCTGCGTTTCACCAATCAAATGCAGTCACTGGTGACGTTTGACTCTGTTTCACCAATCAAACAGATTCAGGCGGTCACATGATTAACTGCACATAAAGTTTCAGCGGCAAACAACAAGCTTAAGCTTACATGAACTCAACGTCAAATTTGAGGAAGCACATCGCGGTAAGTAACGTTAGTAGATATTTTGGCTGTCACCGTAGGCTGATGTTAGCTTCCCTGCTATGAATCACTGTCAAATGTACATCGTGTGGGGACATTTATTAAAGCACTGCAGCCTCATAGACAGACAGAGACACACACACACACACACACACACACACACACACACACACACACACACACACACACACACACACACACACACACACACACACACACACACACACACACACACACACACACACACACACACACACACACACATGCATGCATACAAACACCAATCAGAAGTGCACAGTGTGTTCTCAGGTGCAGCTTACACCTATCAGAGTTTATGGTTTGCGTAAAGGCTAAGTTGTTATTTTCTTTTGTAATCTCTACCTACTGAGCCTATAGTGCTGTTAAGTTATTGTGGCTCAATTTGCCTCAATGTATTATTATTTAATATATATTATTGTTTTAGTTGCTTAAGAGATATTCCTGGCTCTGAATTTGCTCATTGCTATTTTTATGTTTTTGTGCATTATTTGTTGCCGCCATCATTAAACGAACAGGTTACTCATCAGTTACTCAGTACTTGAGTAGTTTTCTCACAACATACTTTTTACATTTACTCAAGTAAATATTTGGGTGACTACTCCTTACTTTTACTTGAGTAATAAATCTCTAAAGTAACAGTACTCTTACTTGAGTACAATTTCTGGCTACTCTACCCACCTCTGCTAAATGTTTTAGCAGAGGTGTTTTTCAACTTGTTTAATTAAGTCGAGGTCCACGTAAATCAATTCATGAGTCTGGTGTGTCTTGACCGCTGCGGCGGAGGCTCTGCCGAACCCCTGAGGCCGACTCACCGAACCCCTAGGGTTCGATCCAACCCAGGTTAAGAACCACTGCAGTAGTGTGTAGCACTTTATGTTAAACTTTTCTATTTAAAAACCCTCTGCAAGAACAAATTATATCTGTAAATCAAGGTTCACTGTATGCATTTAGTTTACCGTCACATGCTTTGAGCGTCTTTTATATTGACTTGATTGCCTCAAGTCTCATTCATTCTCATCGGAACCACATACTTTTTTTCTGTGTTAATGGGTAGATAGGTAGAGTTAGACAGCCCTAAATAAAATAAATACATTTCCTGACAACTTGACATTAGAGCTTTTAAAAGGTGCTGATCCAACGCCAGCAGAACTATTCCCAAATAGGAGAAATGAACAAAAGGCTGCAGGGGTTGTTAATAATTAAAACATAAAAGCATTCTTCATGAACAAGTGGTCCTTAATGAGAATTTTTTTCATGCTTTGTGGTTTCAAAGATAGCTTAGAAATACCCCAGGGCTTACAAAACAGATGCTAAATTTGATTGGCTCTTCCTATTAAGATTGGCAAATAATTATCTTATTGTTTTTTCCCCAAACTATGATTGTCTTGAGGATTTTAGCCCACCAGAAGATGATCGGTAATGGGTAACCAGACAGACTGTGAACAAATATATTTTTTTACATTTCATGAAATGCCACTCTTTTTCCAAAAACTTAATCCCCACAAAGTATCAGAGTGGAGGGTAAACTATAATCCAGTGCTACTTACTTCACCTTTCTGGACCCTCTCCAACACCGAACCACAACTGCAAGCAATTACTTGAATCCCCCTGGATTATCCTTTTTTTTCAGGGATATAGGTCTGTCTCCTCAGGCGAGAACGGTAGCTTTACTCAGACACAAGACAAGGCCTCTGGGATCAAACGTAAAGAAGCAAATGGATATCCCCCATAAGAGTTTAGGCTGTATGCGTGCCTCATGTTGAGGCTCAGCATCTATTACCTATCAAAATGTTGTCAATTCTGAGGACCTCCAACCTTGGTCCAAGTAGGTTTCACTCAGATGCTTCTGAACCTAAGAAATCATTACTTAGTTTAGTTTGACTTGCTAGTGGTTTAGGAATATTTGTGACTGTTGATTCGGTTTTTAAAACTTCTGGGATTACATTAATTAAATAATTTTTTTTACAAGAACTGCATTCATCCATTTTCTACTACTTATCCTATTCAGGGTCATGGGGAAGTGGAGTGTATCCACTTACAGCAAAAGCGGACTACACCAGGAACAAATATTTTGACAATTGAGTATGTTTCTGCTTGCTCAAGTTTAAAGGGCTCCTTTGATGCGGGCAACATGTTTCTTAGGCCTGGATGTAAAAATTATTTCTTCAGGCATACTTGCCAACCCTCCCGAATTTTCCGGTAGACTCCCGAAATTCAGCACCTCTCCCGAAAACCTCCCGGGACAAATATTCTCCCGAAAATCTCCCGAAAATCTCCCGATTTTCAGCCGGAGCTGGAGGCCACGCCCCCTCCAGACCTGAGTGAGGACAGCCTTTTTTTAATGACGGGAGGTGACAAGAACTAAATCATCCAGACTAGAGATACATTGTATTATGTTTATCTTACCTAAAAATAAATATATTTATTAATTTAGAAAAAAAACTAAATACATTTTTACCATATTTTGCTAAAAACATCAAAATTAATTGTATTTTTATTTGTATTTTTTCTGACTCCTTATTTCATCCAGCCATAGAATTATACATTAAAATAAACATATTGGAAATAATTAATTTTAAATGATCATAATAATTCATTTAAAATGACCATATTTAATTATTAAAATAATTGCTTGTTTATCAACAACTTTAGCATTTTATTCATTACATTTTGAAGCTCTCAGAAGCCAAGTTATGTTAAATTCCTTAATATTTATTTATGCAAGTTTGAAGTATCAAGTATCTAAACAGTTTTGTTTGCATATTTTCAGGATGTAGAGATATATATATATATATATATATATATATATATATATATATATATGTCTTAATAAGGTTATCCAAAAAATAGTGCTCGATACCGTAGTAGAGCGCAATATATGTATGTGTGGGAAAAAAATCACAAGACTACTTCATCTCTACAGGCCTGTTTCATGAGGGGGCTCCCTCAATCATCAGGAGATTTTAATGGGAGCATTCACATACCATGGTTTATATAGGGCACAGAGTGGGTGGGTACAGGTGTAGGGGCGTGGTGATTGGCTCATGTGTTACCTAGGAGGTGTTTCCGTCTGTGGCGGCATGCTGATACAATTTCGCTGCGCTTGTTGAGGGATGACAGGTCTGGGCGGTATATAATATACAGTTTCTCTTTCAAGCATAGGTTGCATCTTTTATTACCACTATTGTAAGGTGTGCTGGATGCAAGAATTTGCCATGTTATTGAATATTCAACATTATTGAATCACCACGCCCCTACGCCTGTACCCACCCACTCTGTGCCCTATATAAACCATAGTATGTGAATGCTCCCATTAAAATCTCCTGATGATTGAGGGAACCCCCTCATGAAACAGGCCTGTAGAGATGAAGTAGTCTTGTGATTTTTTTCCCACACATACATATATATGTATATATATATATATATATATATATATATATATATATATATATATATGTATATATGTATGTATATATGTATGTATGAAATACTTGACTTGGTGAATTCTAGCTGTCAATATACTCCTCCCCTCTTAACCACGCCCCCGCCCTCAACCACGCCCCCGTCCCACCCCCGACCACGCCCCCCACCGCCCGAAATCGGAGGTCTCAAGGTTGGCAAGTATGTCTTCAGGTATGCCCCCAAATAGACACAATAGTGATTTTAGGCTTGTTTTCTATTGAGTTTCGGCACATTTTGGAACACCCATATGTGGACGGACCTCAATCAGCAAGCTGACGTCACCTATAGAAGATTAAGGGCAATTTTATGATGTGTAGTAATAAGACTAGAAATTACCACATGCTAAATAGCATGTGCAAACTATAAAATTCCATGTACTATTGGTGGGCGTGTTGCGTGTGGTCTACTAAAACTATGTGTACAATTGATAACTGGTGCAAAAGTGGTTTGGACCGCCCTATTTAAATTAGGTTGTTGCGTGTACTACCCAGGTTTCACCATGGAGACACTCATTTACTGCACATCCATGTTATCATGCACCAATCATTGGTATTTTGTTATGTTTTGAAACAAGCAGCAAACATGAAACACTTTTTCTGGGCATTTTAAGAGACAGCCCTGCAATACAATCTACAACAGAACTTCCTGTTTTAGCACGCTGAAGGGGCGCCTGGGGATATGCCGGCAATAGACGCAAGAAAAGTTGTTTTTTTCATACAATGAAAATTAGAAACCATTAAAAAAAAAACACCAGCAGACATCAAAATAAGCCAGAAGAAGAAAAAGAAGGGTCTTGGTCAAAGTTTAGAAGGAGAAAAATGAAAAGACTCAAGCCAAATGCGATCCCGAAAATCAGCGTTACACTTGACGGGAGAAAATCTATGTCAGAAACTGCAGAAAAACAGAGGAAGAAGTGCGCACACTTTCAAAATGGTAGAAAAAGAAAGTAAGCCACTAGTATTCTATTTTGCATCCTCTTCTGCTGATGTTTTCTTCAACATTCTTGAGGAAATTCAGTCAATCCACAGCGATCGTTCTGCCACACAATACCTAAATGCTAACGAGGGAAATTCCAACAGTCGTTGGTATTGACAGTGGGATTGCTCGTTTGTATCTTAAGAGATGTTTTTCCCACTACGATAGGCCAAAAACATGCTTGCCCAGGCACACACCCCTGGTGTTGAAGTATAAATATTATGGGTTTTGGCACGGGCCGTGATGAGATCGGACCAATCTAAGTCTGAGACTAGGTTTTACCAATCTCAGTCTATCAGCATGAACTGTTGAAGCCTCCTTGGATGAAAGGTAAAACGTCTAAGTTAAACCAAACAGTCCAGTTGCAACTGAGTGAATGCCCTGAGAATACATTGACCTGGATGAATGAAAACATCCGTAGATAGTTTAGATATATATTAATGAATCGGATTAAAATTACGAGTAACATTACTAATTTAGTGTTAATATTTGAGTGGGTCCAGGGCCCCACTGTAGTGGAAAAGTTGGTCGCCGAGGTCAATAAAATTAAGAGCCCCTGCTTCAGTCCTCAACTGCTCGTTCTCCAGGTACACCAGGTGAAGTGGGCACTGAAAGTTATAAACCCGCGTAAAGCGGCTCCACCGGATGGCATACTGGGCAAAGTGCTCCGGGACTGCAGATTAGCTGCCAGGAGTACTGACAGGTGTATTCAATTCACCCCTGGCACATGCCTAAGTCTTGCCTTGTCCTAAGGCAGCCTCTGTCAGCCCAGTCCCCACGAAGACAGCCTTAAAAGACTTGATTGACTACAGATCAGTGGCATTGACATCTGCGGATATGAAGTGTTTTGAAAGGCTTGTTCTCCAATATATCAAAGCCTGCCTCCCACAGAACTTGGCCAAACCGGCCTACAAAGGACGCCATCGCCACTGCTGTCCACTCAGCTGTGGAACATCTGGAAGTCTCGGATACCTATGTCAGGATGCTGTTTGTCGACTACAGCTCGGCGTTCAATACCATCATTCATGATCCTGGTGGAGAAGCTGAGCCTCCTGGGTCTACCGTCCTCATCTGTTCCAGGATAAAAGAACGGTCTGACCAACTGAGTCTAGGTTGTTAACGTGGGTCAACTATGCTCCTCCACCCTGTCACTCAGCAATGGCTCCCTTCAGGGCTGCGTTTTGAGCCCCCTCCTGTACGACTGTGACCCCATTCATCCCTCGGACACCATCATCATGTTCACAGACGAAACCACTGTGGTGAGCCTGAATACAGGGGGTGACAAAGCAGCCTACAGAGAAGAAATACAGGTGCTGGCAAGGAGATGTACCAAGAACAAACTGAGGCTGAACACCACAGAGACCAAAGAGACGGCAAAGGGAACATGCTCCACTTGTAGTAAATGGAGCATTTGTGGAGACTATGGCCTCCTTTACGTTTCTGGGAACTTACATCTCAGCGGACCTCACATGGACTCTCAACACTTCAGCACTGGTCAAAATAGCACAGCACAAAGTTTACTTCCTCCATGTAGGAGAAACTGCAGGTATATTTCTATTGGGCCATGCACCATAGAGTCAGTGCTGATGTACTGTGTGGTTTTCTGCCTGCTCTGCTACAGACAGGAAGATTATCGGCCACTCTCTTCCCCCCTTGAGGACATTGCTCACTCTTACTGCCTTGACAGATCAAAGAAAATTCTGCCAGAGAGCTTCCACCCTGATCGGCACTCGTTCAACCCGCTGTCATCAAGGAAGAGATTACGGTCAAAAAAGGAGCAGGACAAACAGTTAAAAAACATTTTTTTTACCGGTGGGCCATTAGGATATTCAGGCAAAGGCACCCTTTGAGAAAAATAGAGGAAAACCGAAGAAAAAAGGTGGAACATTTCTTTTGGCACAAAGTGCTGCCACGCAAGCCCCGAGAGAAAAAATCAAAAATACATTTCCTGCAATTGGGTGCATTTCTACACTATATTTTACCTTTAGATTGATTCTCTTCTACCAACCTCCTTTGGCTGTCATTTTGACACTTACATGTCCCATGAAATGTACCACAGAATTTTTATTTTTTTTTTGTCAATAATTTACTAACAATATTATCATTGAAAATGTAATGTAAAACTCTATAACATGCATGTAAAGAACTCTATCCTATAGCCACGCCCCCTCAGTTAATATACTGCTCACTGGCTACGAATTAATACTCAAGAATTACAACTGGGTCAGAATAACAGTATTTGGATTGTAATCATCCAAATATGATTAGCAGCAAAGTAGAAAACTGTCAACGTTGTGGCTCGTAGAGCTAGGCTGACCATATTCTGAAATCCCAAAAAGAGGACACATAGGTGAAAATTTGCCAATGATACTCGAACTTGCTTTACAAATAATATATTTATTTAAATAAAGCATTTTTCACCTCTGTTGACAGCAGTGTTGGCGCTAGGAATTTTCAAAATGGGGTCCCACAGTAAATTTTTGGGGTCCCACTTTTTTGTAAGCGTTTTGAAAAAAAATGACAAATGTATGCATTATCCTGTTATAGCTCACATTCTATATTGTGTTTTGTAAAAAACGTTAATTCATTTAAAAAAATAATACAAAAGAAAACAAATGTGTAAGCATATGTAAATGTATTCAGCTATAAACATTAATTCACTTTCTTCTTTCCTTCATGAATCTGAACTTTACCGCTACTGGTAGTTTTTTTTGTTTTTATTTAATAAGTTGTAGGTGTATTTATTTCAGTATAAAAGTTGATGAAATGATAATGGTGTGCCAGGGCATACATACATTTTGTATTTAACGCTTAAATCCCTGGAGTCTACATCAATTTCAGATCTACCCCTCATTTCAAAATGTTTTAGTTTTTCTATGTTGTTTTTTTGCTTGTTTGTTTTCCGCCCTTTTTTGTCAAACAAAACAATGTTTTTTATGGCAAACACACAAAATATGCAAAATCTTCCACCAAAATTAGTTTTCAAAGTGGAATATTTGATGTTTGAAGTATTTGGAACCTTTGATAGGTTTGATAGGTTGATAGAGCAATGACCGTTTGAAAGAGAGAAAAAAACAGCTTTGTTTTATTAGTCAACATTGCAACTGTTTCTAAATTACATTTCACCTGTAAGCTTTTTTATTTCAATGTGCCGTGGGCCTTTAAAGGGGAACATTATCACCAGACCTATGTAAGCGTCAATATATACCTTGATGTTGCAGAAAAAAGACCATATATTTTTTTAACCGATTTCCGAACTCTAAATGGGTGAATTTTGGCAAATTAAACGCTTTTCTAATATTCGCTCTTGGAGCGATGACGTCACAACGTGGCGTCACATCGGGAAGCAATCCGCCATTTTCTCAAACACAGAGTAAAATCAGCTCTGTTATTTTCCGTTTTTTCGACTGTTTTCCGTACCTTGGAGACATCATGCCTCGTCGGTGTGTTGTTAGAGGGTGAAACAACACGAACAGGGACGGATTCAAGTTGCACCAGTGGCCCAAAGATGCGAAAGTGGCAAGAAATTGTTCCGCACACTTTACCAACGAAAGCTATGCTACGACAGAGATGGCAAGAATGTGTGGATATCCTGTGACACTCAAAGCAGATGCATTTCCAACGATAAAGTCAAAGAAATCTGCCGCCAGACCCCCATTGAATCTGCCGGAGTGTGTGAGCAATTCAGGGACAAAGGACCTCGGTAGCACGGCAAGCAATGGCGGCAGTTAGTTCCCGCAGACGAGCGAGCTAAACCCCCTATCGACCCTAGCTTCCCTGGCCTGCTGACATCAACTCCAAAACTGGACAGATCAGCTTTCAGGAAAAGAGTGTGGATGAGGGTATGTCTACAGAATATATTAATTGATGAAAATTGGGCTGTCTGCACTCTCAAAGTGCATGTTGTTGCCAAATGTATTTCATATGCTGTAAACCTAGTTCATAGTTGTTAGTTTCCTTTAATGCCAAACAAACACATACCAATCATTGGTTAGAAGGCGATCGCCAAATTCGTCCTCGCTTTCTCCCGTGTCGCTGGCTGTCGTGTCGTTTTCGTCGGTTTTGCTTGCATACGGTTCAAACCGATATGGCTCAATAGCTTCAGTTTCTTCTTCAATTTCGTTTTCGCTACCTGCCTCCACACTACAACCATCCGTTTCAATACATGCGTAATCTGTTGAATCGCTTAAGCCGCTGAAATCCGAGTCCGAATCTGAGCTAATGTCGCTATAGCTTGCTGTTCTTTCCGCCATGTTTGTTTGTGTTGGCTTCACTATGTGACGTCACAGGAAAATGGACAGGTTTATATAACGATGGTTAAAATCAGGCACTTTGAAGCTTTTTTTTAGGGATATTGGGTGATGGGTAAAATTTTGAAAAAAACTTCGAAAAATATAATAAGCCACTGGGAACTGATTTTTAATGGTTTTAACCATTCTGAAATTGTGATAATGTTCCCCTTTAAAACATTAGCTGTGGGCCGCAAATGGTAAAAAAAAATCTGCGTCCTTTCTGATTTCAATGCGTTAAAAAGACACAAAAAGTGCATTAACGCCAACACTGGTTGACAGTATAAAAAAATACGGTAAGTCACACTTATATTCTGTAACATTCAAAGTTTTGGAAAAAAGTGCAGAGGTAGAAATATTCAAAATAACCTCTTGTATATAATCTAAACATAAATAATGCCTCAAAACAAGTTAATTAAATTTAAACAAAAAACAGCAGACGAGATCTCGCCCCTGCACAGCCGTTTTGTGCTTTGTAGTGTCGATATGGGCTTGTAGATCTTTGGCCCCTTTATTTGCCACAGATACATACGTTCCTGCTTTGCACACAGTGCATTCTGCTTTCCATGTGTCACAACCAGGACGAAAACACAAATACTTTTTCCGCAAATCATCCGTGAAGTCGCGTTTACGTTTCGACATTTCTTCTTCTCATGTCTGTCTCTCCACTCACTAGATCTCTCGCTCTCTACCCCTGATCCCTCACGAATGTTATTGCGTGCGCACGCCTCCACAGTTTGTTTTGTTTAACCCCTTCTTAACTCTGGACGTACATTGAAAATACACGCAACCCTAACTCAAAATGCCGGACATTTGAGGTATTTAAGAAACCCCGCCCGGACACCCCGGACAGCTGTTTGCATGCTAGCTTCCACGCTAGGCTCTTTCTTAGCTTTGCCACCCGTGCTATCGGCACGCTTTTGCTTTTTCCTGTTTTTTCACGAATGATTTATGAGAAATAAATCATTTGCTACCTGCACGCTGTGTCCACAGTTCCTGCTGCATCCTGGGAGAACGACCTCCGCATAAACATGCGACCCGATCGTTACATTAGGATCTCACCATGATTGCTACTTTTTATTTGATACAGTGCTAGTATGCCTAATCAATAATCACTAAACTCAACAAGTAAGGTATATGATTTCCGTGATCACGTAACTGCGGACTAGTGATGGGTCCGGCAAGACCGATGCATTGGCGCATGCGTCGACCTCATAGAGCAAAACCCTGTGTCGGTGCGCGTACCGCTTTTAGAAAGTCACGTGACCGATCATGAGCTGTTTCGGTCACGTGACCGATACGCGAACTGTGTCGCACTGACGCCTCCTCTGTGCCCTGTGAGTGGGTCTTTTCTACAGCCGGAGAAATAATAACTAAGAAGAGAAATAGTCTAAAATTTAATACATTGGAAAAACTGTTTTAAAAAAAAAATAAAAATGTGTAAAAAAATTTATAAAAAAATTCCCAGTCCACAAGCATCCTCATTCACAACACGTTCTCTTAGATTTCCATGTTATGATACATGTTCACATTATTTATTGACTATTTAAAAAAAGATAAAAATATATTTTTATTTAAATGAAGACATGAAATAATCCTAAATGAAATACAATGACTTGGTTTATATTATTGTATATACTAGGTCATAAAATCAGTGTCAGTTGAGTCGGTCCATAGGTTGCCTGTAGGGATTTTTAATGTCCAGCAGATGTCAGTATTTAGTGACACAGTATTGACACAGTATCAATACAGTTTTGCAATGTGTTGAAACGCTTCATGACGCCTCATCAACCCATCACGACTGCGGACCATACTTGCTGTGACAGTTTGACCCCACACTGTCACTGTTTGACCTTTAGACTTCCTCACAAACCGTGCACTAGTGATGGGCCCGGCAACACCGATGCATCGGCACATGCGTCGAGCTCCTAGAGCAAAACCCTGTGTCGGTGCGCGTACCGCTTTTAGAAGGTCACGTGACCGATCATGAGCTGTTTCGGTCACATCACCGATACGCGAACTGTGTCGCACTGACGCCTCCTCTGTGCCCTGTGAGCGGGTCTTTTCTACAGCCGGAGAAATAATAACTAAGAAGAGAAAGCGTCTAAAATTGAATACGTTGGAAAAACTGTTTGTTTTTTTAAATAAAAATGTGTAAAAAAAATAAACAAATAATTTCCAGGTCCACAAGCATCCTCATTCACAACACGTTCTCTTAGATTTCCATGTTATGATACATGTTCACATTATTTATTGACTGTATCTAAAAAAGCCAAAAATTATATTTTTATTTAAATGAAGTTATGAAATAATCCTAAATGAAATACAATGACTTGGTTTATATTTTTGTATATACTAGGTCAGTGGTTCTCAACATTTTTTCAGCAATGTACCCCCTGTGAATTTTTTTTTAATTCAAGTACCCCCTAATCAGAGCAAAGCATTTTTGGTTGAAAAAAAAGAAAGATAAAGTAAAATACAGCACTATGTCATCAGTTTCTGATTTATTAAATTGTATAACAGTGCAAAATATTGCTCATTTGTAGTGGTCTTTCTTGAACTATTTGGAAAAAAAAGATATACAAATAACTAAAAACTTGTTGAAAAATAAAGAAGTGATTCAATTATAAATAAAGATTTCTACACATAGAAGTAATCATCAACTTAAAGTGCCCTCTTTGGGGATTGTATTAGAGATCCATCTGGATTCATGAACTTAATTCTAAACATTTCTTCACAAAAAAAAAAATCTTTAACATCAATATTTATGGAACATGTCCACAAAAAATCTAGCTGTCAACACTGAATATTGCATTGTTGCATTTCTTTTCACAGTTCTTTTTGACAGACATTTTAGTGACAAACCTGAGCTTGTGCTTCACTGAGTTTATGAACTTACATTCATATTTTGTTGAAGTATTATTCAATAAATATATTTATAAAGGATTTTTGAATTGTTGCTATTTTTAGAATATTTTAAAAAAATCTCACGTACCCCTTGGCATACCTTCAAGTACCCCCAGGGGTACGCGTACCCCCATTTGAGAACCACTGTACTAGGTCATAAAATCAGTGTCAGTTGAGTCGGTCCATAGGTTGCCTGTAGGGATTTTTAATGTCCAGCAGATGTCAGTATTTAGTGACACAGTATCGACACAGTATCAATACAGTTTTGCAATGTGTCAAAACACTTCATGAGGCCTCATCAACCCATCACTATTAGTCAGTGAAAAGCATGTGCTCAACAAACAAATTGTTACCTGTCACTCACCATGGCTCTGAACAGGTGACTAAAAGAGTCAGGGTGGGGCTGAGGGCTTTATATAGGTGACCACACCTGCATTCACTAATTAGGCCAAATTTGGGTCGAACCATGATCCTCAAAAGCTGGGTGTTACAGAAGGACACTGGACATTTGAAAGTTGTGTTGTCTAAGCCTGAATATACTGTGTACAAATATGACTGCTCTACACATGCAAAAGTACTATGTGAATACTTATTAGACATGTGATGGTTATTTATGGTGTAATTTACAAAATAACTGTTTTCTTAATCCCCCCTGTCAAATTGGTCCCAGCTAGTGGGAGGGGCTATGGGCTATTTAAATTGGAAAATGCCATTTTTCTGACACTCTGCTGTCTGTCGCTGCCAGAAGAGGATCTGCTCAGGGGCCGTATTTATCAAGCGTCTTAGAATTACTCCTAAGAAGTGTGCTAAGAGTTAGTGATGGGTTGATGAGGCGTCATGAAGCGTTTCGACACATTGCAAAACTTAGTGATGGGTTGATGAGGCCTCATGAAGCGTTTCGACACATTGCAAAACTGTATTGATACTGTGTCGATACTGTGTCACTAAATACTGACATCTGCTGGACATTAAAAATCCCTACAGGCAACCTATGAACCGACTCAACTGACACTGATTTTATGACCTAGTACAGTGGTTCTCAAATGGGGGTACGCGTACCCCTGGGGGTACTTGAAGGTATGCCAAGGGGTACGTGAGATTTTTTAAAAATATTCTAAAAATAGCAACAATTCAAAAATCCTTTATAAATATATTTATTGAATAATACTTCAACAAAATATGACTGTAAGTTCATAAACTCCGTGAAGCACAAGCTCAGGTTTGTCACTAAAATGTCTGTCAAAATGAACTGTGAAAAGAAATGCAACAAGGCAATATTCAGTGTTGACAGCTAGATTTTTTGTGGACATGTTCCATAAATATTGATGTTAAAGATTTTTTTTTTTTTGTGAATAAATGTTTAGAATTAAGTTCATGAATCCAGATGGATCTCTAATACAATCCCCAAAGAGGGCACTTTAAGTTGATTATTACTTCTAGGTGTAGAAATCTTTATTTATAATTGAATCACTTGTTTATTTTTCAACAAGTTTTTAGTTATTTTTATATCTTTTTTTCCAAATAGTTCAAGAAAGACCACTACAAATTAGCAATATTTTGCACTGTTATACAATTTAATAAATCAGAAACTGATGACATAGTGCTGTATTTTACTTCATCTTTTTTTTTTCAACCTAAAATGCTTTGCTCTGATTAGGGGGTACTTGAATTAAAAAAAAATTCACAGGGGGTACATTGCTGAAAAAAGGTTGAGAACCACTGACCTAGTATATACAATAATATAAACCAAGTCATTGTATTTAATTTAGGATTATTTCATAACTTCATTTAAATAAAAATATATTTTTTGTCTTTTTTAGATACAGTCAATAAATAATGTGAACATGTATCATAACATGGAAATCTAAGAGAACGTGTTGTGAATGAGGATGCTTGTGAACCTGGAAATTATTTATTTATTTTTTTTACACATTTTTATTAAAAAAAACAAACAGTTTTTCCAACGCATTCAATTTTAGACGCTTTCTCTTCTTAGTTATTATTTCTCCGGCTGTAGAAAAGAGCCGCTCACAGGGCACAGAGGAGGCGTCAGTGCGACACAGTTCGCGTATCGGTCACGTGACCAAAACAGCTCATGATCGGTCACGTGACTTTCTAAAAGCGGTACGCGCACCGACACAGGGTTTCGCTCTATGAGCTCGACGCATGCGCCAATGCATCGGTGTTGCCGGACCCATCACTAGCAAAACTGTATTGATACTGTGTCACTAAATACTGACATCTGCTGGACATTAAAAATCCCTACAGGCAACCTATGGACCGACTCAACTGACACTGATTTTATGCCCTAGTACAGGGGTCACCAACCTTTTTGAAACCAAAAACTACTTCTTGGGTACTGATTAATGCGAAGGGCTACCAGTTTGATACACACTTAGATAAATAAATATATTGTCATTTGTAAGTTACACGTAAGTGTGATTTAAACAAGAATAGCTAAATAAATACATGTTATATCTATATAAAAATGGGTATATCTGTCTGTCATTCCGTCGTACATTTTTTTTTCCTTTTACGGAAGGTTTTTTGTAGAGAATAAATGATGGAAAAAAACACTTAATTGAACGGTTTAAAAGAGGAGAAAACACGAAAACATTTAAAATAAAATTTTGAAACATAGTTTATCTTCAATTTTGACTCTTTAAAATTCAAAATTCAACCGACAAAAAGAAGAGAAAAACTAGCTTATTTGAATCTTTTTGAAAAAAATTTTGGAACATCATTAGTAATTTTTCCTGATTAAGATACATTTTAGAATTTTGATGACATGTTTTAAATTGGTTAAAATCCAATCTGCACTTTGTTAGAATATTTAACAAATTGGACCAAGCTATATTTCTAACAAAGACGAATCAGTATTTCATCTAGATTTTCCAGAACAAAAATTTTAAAAGAAATTCAAAATACTTTGAAATAAGATTTAAATTTGATTCTACATATTTTCTAGATTTGCCAGAATAATTTTTATGAATTTTAATCATAGTAAGTTTGAAGAAATATTTCACAAATATTCTTCGTCGAAAAAACAGAAACTACAATTATTATTCTTTACAATAAAAAAATAAAAAATGTTTACTTGAACATTGATTGAAATTGTCAGGAAAGAAGAGGAAGAAATTTAAAAGGTAAAAAGGTATATTTGTTTAAAAATCCTAAAATCATTTTTAAGGTTGTGTTTTTTCTCTAAAATTGTATTTCTAAAAGTAATAAGAAGCAAAGTAAAAAATAAATGAATTTATTTAAACAAGTGAAGACCCATCCATCCATTTCCTACCGCTTATTCCAAGTGAAGACAAAGTCTTTAAAATATTTTCTTGGATTTTCAAATTCTATTTGAGTTTTGTCTCTTTTAGAATTAAAAATGTCAAGCAAAGCGAGACCAGCTTGATAGTAAATAAATAACATTTAAAAAATAGAGGCAGCTCACTGGTAAGTGCTGCTCTTTGAGCTATTTTTAGAACAGGCAAGCGGGCGACTGATCTGGTCCTTACGGGCTACCTGGTGACCGCGGGCACCGCGTTTGTGACCCCTGCCCTAGTATATACAATAATATAAACCAAGTCATTGTATTTCATTTAGGATTATTTCATATCTTCATTTAAATAAAAATATTTTTTTATCTTTTTTAGATACAGTCAATAAATGTGAACATGCATCATAATAATAATAATAACTGGGATATATATATAGCGCTTTTCTAAGTACCCAAAGTCGCTTTACATGTAGAACCCATCATTCGTTCACACCTGGTGGTGGTAAGCTACTTTCATAGCCACAGCTGCCCTGGGGTAGACTGACGGAAGCGTGGCTGCAATTTGCGCCAACGGCCCCTCCGACCACCACCTGTCATTCATCATTCAATTCACCGGTGTGAGTGGCACCGGGGGCAAAGGGTGAAGTGTCCCGCCCAAGGACACAACGGCAGCGATTTTTTTTTGGATGGTAAGAGGCAGGGAGCGAACCTGCAACCCTCAGGTTTCTGGCACGGTTGCTCTACCCACTACGCCATGCCGCCCCAAATCATAACATGGAAATCTAAGAGAACGTGTTGTGGATGATTGTGTACTGGGAATTTGTTTAATTTTATTTTTTTACACATTTTTATAAAAAAAAAAAAAGAAAAGTTTTTCCGACGTATTACATTTTAGACGATTTCTCTTCTTAGTTATTATTTCTCCGGCTGTAGAAAAGAGCCGCTCACAGGGCACAGAGGAGGCGTCAGTGCGACACAGTTCGCGTATCGGTCACGTGACCAAAACAGCTCATGATCGGTCACGCACCGACACAGGGTTTCGCTCTATGAGCTCGACGCATGCGCCGATGCATCGGTGTTGCCGGACCCATCACTACTTGCCGACACTCCCGAATTTTCCGGGAGACTCCCGAAATTCAGCGCCTCTCCCGTAAACCTCCCGGGACAAATACTCTCCCGAAAATCTCCCGATTTTCAGCCGGAGCTGGAGGCCACGCCCCCTCCAGCTCCATGCGGACCTAAGTGAGGACAGCCTTTTTTCACATCCGCTTTCCCACGATATAAACAGCGTGCCTGCCCAATCACGTTATTCCATGAGGGGCGTCCGGCATACCGCCGATGAGCATGGTGCAGATGGAGAAGATCTTCTCGGCGTCCGTGTTGGCGCACATTTTGCCAAAACCGACGCTAGTCAGGCTGCTGAGGGTGAAGTAGAGGGCGGCGATGTACGAGCTGCTCACCGACGGGCCGCCGACCGTGTTGTTGACGTAGGGCAGGGGTCGGCAACCCAAAATGTTGAAGGAGCCATATTGGACCAAAAATACAGAAACAAATCTGTCTGGAGCTGCAAAAAATTAAAAACCATATTACATACAGATAGCGTGTCATGAGATATAAATTGAATTAAGAGGACTTAAAGGAAACTAAATGACCTCAAATATAGCTACAAATGAGGCATAATGATGCAATATGTACATAGTAGGACGGCGTGGCGCAGTGGAAGAATGGCCGTGCGCGACCCGAGGGTCCCTGGTTCAATCCCCACCTAGTACCAACTTCGTCATGTCCGTTGTGTCCTGAGCAAGACACTTCACCCTTGCTCCTGATGGGTGCTGGTTAGCGCCTTGCATGGCAGCTCCCTCCATCAGTGTGTGAATGTGTGTGTGAATGGGTAAATGTGGAAGTAGTGTCAAAGCGCTTTGAGTACCTTGAAGGTAGAAAAGCGCTATACAAGTACAACCCATTTATCATTTATTTATATAGCTAGCCTAAATAACATGTTAGCATCGATTAGCTTGCAGTCATGCAGTGACCAAATATGTCTGATTAGCACTCCACACAAGTCTATAACGTCAACAAAACTCACCTTTGTGCATTCATGCACAACGTTAAAAGTTTGGTGGACAAAATGAGACAGAAAAAGAAGTGGCATAAAACACGTCCCCGAAAATCGGAGAAAGTTGTACATGTAAATAAACTACGGTGATTTCAAGGATCGCCAAAATTAGTAGGACAAAACGGCGCTCGCCAAATACTCGAACCATGATTTCAATATCAATCAAAATAATCGTGATTATTATTTTTGCCATAATCGTCCAGACCCAACATGAATCAATACAGTAGTACAGATGTAATTCGGTTAATGTCAATGAAAGTATTAAATTCAGTACTCATCCCTGCTTTTATGTAGTGCTCTCTGTTAGTATTTTGCAACTCAGTGTGCTAAGAGTGACAGGGTGTGTTTACAAAGTGAGATTATTTGCTCATGTTGTGGATTAATGATCTTATTTTGAGACAAGTATTACGGTAAATGTTGTGTTAGTGACAAACTGTTTTGGAGATGAGAGGAACTGTTTAGATGAGATGCATTATGGAAACGCAGACAGTTTTAAGAGTCTCGAACATGTGCATTCATTTTCGACCAACGTTTGTTAGCAATCGAAACTCTGTAATTTATGTAATCTCTCCTTTTGCATCCATCAGAAGAAAAGTGATTGGACTAGCAAATAGCTACTCAGTGTGAGCGGAGGCCGGCAGAGACGAAGGAAGAATCACAACAAAGTCCAGCACGGTGCAAATAGCCAAGTGAGTACATCTTAAGAGGCTATTAAGGCAAAATGGAGTACTTTGCTGCAATCAGCAAAGGCGAAGGTGATCAATAGTCTGTTTGTCTGTGGCCTAAAGATAGCTGTATTTAACGGACAAAGCAACCACTGACATTGAAACAAGGGAACACAATAATTCCACTCTTACAAATGGAAAAGCAAATGTGTCCCTAATGAAAATACGATGGTTACTACCAATGCCTGTAGAAGAGAAGCATTGTTATTTCACTATAAAGCCAATAACACATACTCCCACTGAATTGTATCATAGCTAAATGTACAGCATATCTATTATAGTGACATTAGGAAATGAACAATCTCCATGTTACGGTCTGTGTAGGTCTGGAAACCCAGGAGCGCACAGTACAGGTAAACAATTATTTAATGACACAAATAAAGAAATAATGATAAGGAAAGCTATGCACATTTAAGTGCTTGGCAAGCAAAACGCACAATGATGCAGTGCAACCTTTTTTTGAGCCAAGGCACATTTTTTTCATAAAAAAAATACGGAAGCAACACCACCAAGAGAAAAGGTTAAAAAATGAAACTCCACCAGGTTGTCGTGCCTTATTTTGAGTTTGTTGTTGTTTCCTGTGTGTAGTGCTTTCATACTTGCCAACCTTGAGACCTCCGATTTCGGGAAGTGGGGATGGGGGGCGAAGTTAAGAGTGGAGGAGTATATTTACAGCTAGAATTCACCAAGTCAAGTATTTCATATATATATATATATAAGAAATACTTGACTTTCAGTGAATTCTAGCTATAAATATATATTTATTTTATTATTTATATATATATATATATATATATATATATATATATATATATATATATCTATATATATAAATAAAAGAAATACTTGAATTTCAGTGTTCATTTATTTACACAAATACTTGTTGAGTTAAGGGTTGAATTGTCCATCCTTGTTCTATTCTCTGTCACTATTTTTCTAACCATGCTGAACACCCTCTCTGATGATGCATTGCTGTGTGGCACGCACAAAAGTGCTTTCATCAAATGCACTAGATGGCAGTATCGTCCTGTTTAAGAGTGTCACAACATTGCCGTTTACAGCAGACGAACTGCTTTACGGTAGACGAAAACGTGACTGCTGTTGTTGTGTGTTGTTACCGCGCTGGGCGGACGTTAATGAAACTGCCTAACAATAAACCCACATAAGAAACCAAGAACTCGCCCTCGATCATTCTACAGTTATAACGTGATTGGGCAGGCACGCCGTTTATATTGTGGGAAAGCGGACTCAGGTGATAATTTGTCCCAGGAGGTTTTCGGGAGAGGCGCTGAATTTCGGGAGTCTCCCGGAAAATCCGGGAGGGTTGGCAAGTATGAGTGCTTTAGTTCCTGTCTTGCGCTGTTATTTTGGTGACCCTTCCTGTTTTGTTGGTGTTCTCCTGTAGCAGCTTCACGCCTTCCTTTGAGTGCTATTGCCCGCACCTGCTTTGTTTTCACAATCAAGACTATGGAAGTTGTGCGTACGCTATCCTTCTTTGTGGGGACATTGTTGATTGTCATGTCATTTACGGGATGTGCTTTGTGGACGCCGTCTTTGATCCACACGCTGTAAGTTTTTGCTGTCGTCCAGCATTCTGTTTTTGTTGACTTTGTAGCCAGTTCAGTTTTACTTTTGTTTTTGTTTTACCTATGCTTCAGTGCCTTTTCCTAGCGGATTTGCCTTTTGTTCATTTTTGGTTTAAGCGTTACATATCTTTTTACCTGCACGCTGTCTCCCGCTGTGCTCTGCATATTGGGATCACGACAAACCATCCTCGACGCATTCCGACTTCTACAAAGCAATGAATTACCTGCTGCCACCTACTGATATGGAGTATTACAAGATTACCCTGCCAAGCTCTACATAGCACAGGCACTAGACAATGGCACATTATAATGATTATTGATTTGCAAAAAATATTTTTTGGACCAGTTAAGTGAAGTTGCATAATTTCCCACGGCACACCAGACAATATCTCACGGCTAGTGTGCCGCGGCACAGTGGTTGACAATCACTGGTCTAGAGGATTGGCAACAAGGAACAGATGTGTCCTGATTGCCAATCAGGGACAGGTGAGGGAGCCAAGGCTCAGACAATAGAAGTAGTGGCAAAAAGGATGCAATCAGAAAATGGAAACAAAAATAAAAGCGCTGGACAGAAAATAAACAAAATACAATAAACTATAGTAATATTAATTGTCATGAGAGATTGTGACACTCCACTTCATGTATCATGTTCTTGACACTAACAACATATAGCAAATATTTCAAAATAGGCGTTATACCGCCCAAATAATGTAAATAGTGCATTTAACGCATCTGCGACATCAGTGGAAAGCACACCAAAAATACAAAATAAGAGTCTGAAAGGAAATAATAGGCAACAACGAAAAAACAAAGACTCTCATGATATAATGATGTGTATTATGTCTAATCTTGAGCTTCTGTCAATATATAGAACTGTGTCATGTCATTCGTGCTAATACAGTACGGTATAAATGGGCATATTTCAGCAGACTCAGCTGCAGAATAATATTTAACAGGGGGGCATCAATTTTTGGGAGGACGGCCCCTGCCAAAAATGATTCCCTCCACGCAGTAGCGCCTACACTTGTTAAAGATTTAATGTTGGCTTTTGTCCGTCCACAACTGATTACTACATGTGAGACGAACACCTTAAATCTCTGGTTATCATAAGGATGTGTGTTTAAAATTATTTAGGCCTTTATCGTGTCCGCAAAAATTAAACAGTTGGCCATTTCTATGGTATTAATTGGAAAGGACTGTTGTAGATCCAATGTTAATGTGCTAAAACCTCTTTCTTGTTTAAAACCTACATACAATATTAACTGTTTTTTGTTCAAGCATATCATATATATTAATAACGTGTATGGATTCATTGAATCAATGTATTTTTGGTTGCCAAAAAGTGATGCAAAGTAATATTGTGATGTTGACACATGTCATCTGTGCATACATTACTAGAATACCCTTAAGAGATGCACACATGAGATGTGTCAATATCAAAATATTATTCTAAATCTCTAAGAATTTGTCTGGGGTTGATCTCCGCTTTTTAAAGAGTACTTCAGTATGTAAACAGTACAGTACTTTACTATCATATATGTAACTCACCTGAATGAATACATCCAAGCAATTTATTAATAGTTATTATGTGCATCAACAACATCAGTAAGGTCCGTTATTATTGTATGTAGCTTCTAAACAAGAAATAATTTTTGAGCAATAACAGTCCTTTACTATCTCATTATTACTATAGAAATGGCCAACTCTGTAATTTTGTTGACACGTATATCATATGACATACATATCATTACCATATCCACTAATATAAGTGTTTGTCCTACATGTAGTTTGTAATCAGTTGTGGACAGACAAAGCCCGAAAGCAGTACATACACGTTCGCGGTGCTGCAACGGGAACCAATTTTTGACACAAAATCGGTTTTTGGCGCAAACCAATAGCAGCGAAGAATAGATTTGACTTACACTTGTGTCGATGTCACGATCGATGACTCGCCTGCTGATGGCATCATAGCAGTAAATATTAAATGTGTCCTGTTCACTTTCTCCCAGGTGTAGACATATTACATGTTAAAGCCACATATTTGTTTTTTGGCGGTGACTTCCTTATCTCGCTAGGAAAAGTATCTGATTGGCTCTCATTCATAACTAACCCCCACCTCTCGTTCAATGTCTGCCATCAAAGAACTGTGATTGGATATATTCTGAATGTGCCCCCCCCCCCCATCGACAAGACGAAATTGAACATGATTGGATTTTGTTTCTGTCAACATTTTCATGTCGTATTTATACATAAACTAACATCCCAGTTACTTGTTTTATCATCTTCGTCAACGTGCCTTTGTTTTGATAATCTTATATTTACCCGCTCCGATGTAAAAAATTAATAAATACAAAATAAAATAAACAGCTTCCAGCCCGCCCATGACGCCAGGACTGTATTTCAGGCCCTGTCTACATTAAGCCGGATAACTCCTTAAACAAATAATTATTTAGCCTAAGCCCCGTGTCAGCCACACTAAACCATCGTTTAAGGTTCCCCCCCCTTGGATAATTTTTTACACAGGTAAGTGCGACATGTATTTCTTGAATCTCCGGCTCTTAGCTTTGTATGCACTCATCGATCGTTTACAAACTGAGTTCGGAGAGGAAGTGACGCCAGAAAGACTGCACTCCACACAGGAAGTGACGTCAGAAAGAACGCGCCACAGCCAGCTTCATAACAAGCGATTTTGTAACGCGGAGCTAACCACTGGAAATATGGAGGCGAGTCATCCAGACATGCCGTGTTTCTCATTCTTCTACATGTACAGACGCTTGTGGAAATCACACATGAATACCTTAAGTGAAGGAAACGCGCGATTGCAGCTATTTGGGATACAACACTTCTCAGACGAACTTTCGAATGTCCAGGTCAGCTGTGATTCTACTTACCGAAAAACTTTGTCCATTTGTTGAAGAAGAGACTACGAGAATGCGGGCTCCCGTGGATGTGATAAAAAAGGTAGCGTGTGCTTTTTATTACCTGGCCGACGAGGGAAGACTACGGAAAACACTGAATGCTTTTGGACTGGCAAAGCAGACTGTATCAGTTATTGTCCGCCATGTAAGTCGCGGACTCAACGTCTAAGTCCGGAGTAGATAAAGTCACCAAAAACGAATGGACAATGAAGGTGAAAGCAAAAGAGTGAGTAGTGTCCTGACCAGATATCTAGATCCCAAGATTGATTGATGTAAAATGTTCTTTATCACATACTTGCCAACTTTGAGACCTCCGACTCCAGGGGGGGGGGGGGAGTATATTTACAGCTAGAATTCACCAAGTCATGTAATTCATATATATATATATATATATATATATATATATATATATATATATATATATATATATAAGAAATACTTGGCTTTCAGTGAATTCTAGCTATATATATATATATATATATATATATATATATATATATATATATTTTATTATATATATATATATATAAATAAAAGAAATACTTGAATTTCAGTGTTCATTTACTTACACATATACACACACATAACACTCAACTACTCATTGTTGAGTTAAGGGTTGAATTGTCCATCCTTGTTCTATTCTCTGTCACTATTTTTCTAACCATGCTGAACACCCTCTCTGATGATGCATTCTGCTTCGTCTCCTTGTTGTGTGCGCAGTTGTGCACTCTCTAAAAGCTGTAGATGTTATTGTCACATATGCATGTACAGTAGATGGCAGTATTGTCCTGTTTAAGAGTGTCACAACATTGCTGTTTACGGCAGACGAACTGCTTTAAGGTAGACGAAAACGTGACTGCTGTTGTTGTGTGTTGTTACCGCGCTGGGAGGACGTTAATGAAACTGCCTAACAATAAACCCACATAAGAAACCAAGTACTCGCCCTCGATCATTCTACAGTTATAGCGTGATTGGGCAGGCACGCTGTTTATATTGTGGGAAAGCGGACGTGAAAACAGGCTGTCGACACGTCACTCAGGTCCGCCTGAATTCCGGGAGATTTTCGGGAGACAATTTGCCCCGGGAGGTTTTCGGGAGAGGCGCTGAATTTCGGGAGTCTCCCGGAAAATCCGGGAGGGTTGGCAAGTATGCTTTATCACATTGTTTACTTTCACTTGTCCAGTAAAGATTTGATTAATTTATGATGGCTCAGGTGTGATCCGCTACAATAGGACCCCACAGCATACTGGATTCCAGTTCATTGAAATACCACAACTGGATATTTTTCAGAGAAGTTACATTTCATTTAAGAACTTGCACACAAAGCCACACTGGAGGTGACTATGATGTGCGCATTTTCCGCGCATGCGTACTAGGTCGCGTTGCGCCGGCAGACGGAAGGGGTCAGGGGGTCTTAATTGACGACATTGTGTGTGTGTGGACAAGGATAAGGTTAGGTGGGATTTACCCTGGATAACCTTAGCCGGCTTAGTGTAGAAGGGGCCTCAGTCATTGTTGCAAATGGTGATTAATCATTATTAAATCATTTCAACACTGTCATTAATTCTATTAAAAATACTAATTTCACAGCCTGAGTAAATATGTTTAGATGATAAGTGGTCAAAAGCAGATAGGATGAATCTTATCAATTAAAAAGAAGGATTTAACCTTAACTCACAGATGATAAAAAAAAAGAGCAGATTCTGAGCTACCTCCCACTGCAAACTACTGAAATTGGCCGATGTTCAAGTAACCTTTAAGGGCTCCAAGTCCATATCCTGTTGTTTTTCTGCCAGTAATAACTCTTGGAAAGCAGTCTTCAAATATATATCTACAGACTGGACCTCGTTGCCAGAAGATATGTTTCTTTCCACAAATTGCAGCCAAGTAAGGTAGGATGAAACAATGACTGTTTTAATAGCCATACAGCACATACTGCTGGCTCTCAATGGAGTTCTGTCAAACAAGTTTTTGGATCTGTATCATGCTCTGCGAGGACAGCAGGAAGCGACCGCGGCTCCAACAGGTAGCCCTGAATAAAGCATTAATCCGGTCAAAGTGTTTGTAATGACATCTACAGGAAGAAGCACTGCTGTACATGCATATGAGTGTGATTGCTCTTAAAAAGTAATGACCAAAACAAGGTTCAACAGCTGGGTATTATTTTAGTGTATAGTTGCAGCACAGTGTAAGCATGTGCCTGTTTTTTTCTTTGTAAAAATAAGGAAAATATTAGAGATGTCCGACAATGACTTTTTTGCCGATATCCGATATTCCGATATTGTCCAACTCTTAATTACCGATACCGATATCAACTGATACCGATATATACAGTCGTGGAATTAACACATTATTATGCCTTATTTTGTTGTGATGCCCTGCTGGATGCATTAAGAAATGTAACAAGGTTTTCCAAAATAAATCAACTCAAGCTATGGAAAAAAATGCCAATTTATTATTGAAGTCACATCCCATCCATCCATTTACTACCGCTTAATCCCTTCGGGGTCGCGGGGGGCGCTGGAGCCCATCTCAACTACAATCGGGCAGAAGGCAGTGTACACCCTGGACAAGTCGCCACCTCATCACAGGGCCTTTTGTTTAACTTGCCTCAAAACAGCAGCTTGGAATTTGGGACATGAGAGGTTGAGGTGGGGGTTGGGTAAGGGGTAGCGGGGGTGGGGGGGTGTATATTGTAGTGTCCCGGAAGAGTTAGTGCTGCAAGGGATTCTGGGTATTTGTTCTGTTGTGTTCATGTTGTGTTACGCTGCGGATGTTCTCCCAAAATGTGTTTGTCATTCTTGTTTGGTGTGGGTTCACAGTGTGGAGCATATTTGTAACAGTGTTAAAGTTGTTTATACGTGTGTGACCTGTATGGCTGTTGACCAAGTATGCATGGCATTCACTTTTGTGTGTGAAAAGCCGTAGATATTATGTGACTGGGCCGGCACGCAAAGGCAGTGCCTTTAAGGTTTATTGCCGCTCTGTACTTCTCCCTACGTCCGTGTACACAGCGGCGTTTTAAAAAGTCATAAATTTTACTTTTTGAAACCGATACCGATAATTTTGAAACCGATCATTTCCGATATTACATTTTAAAGCATTCATCGGCCGATAATATCGGCAGTCCGATATTATCGGACATCTGTAGAAAATATTATACTTTATTGTGTGTATTGGATGTAAAGAAAAAAGGTAACCATTGTGGAGACACAGTAGTCCCTCATTTATCGCGGCAAATTGGTTCCAGATCTGACCGAGGAAGATGAATTGCCGCTAAGTAAGATTATTAATAACTCGAAAATTCCCACGGAAATTTTGAATGGGTGTTGCAAACTTGACTTGGTGCCTTTTGGGCAGTTGTTATAAAGACAAATGCAAAATTAGCTATACAAAAAAAAGTTAGCATGCTAATATTAGCATAATAATAGTGTAATGTTAGCATAATAATAACGACAGTTAACATATTTACGGTGGAAAAGTGATTCATTTGGCCACATTCGTCGCGGTTTACCTGACACTTGAAACGTGACAAATTGGGGAGTTTCACCATCCACTTTCGCGGCCAAATGGCAGTAGAGGGTTAAATATCTTATGCATTCTGCGGCAATTCCAACTTTGACTACAGCGTATGTAGAGTGGCACTTTCCATCATTTTCAGCAGACTGCATTGCAAAGTTTTTAAGTGCACAACCTGCCCCTCACGGAAGATCCACCCAGGAATGGGGCTATATGAACTCCTTCCCTACTGTCTATTGTCACCAAGTAAGCAAACCCATGATTTTGAAGTCAACAAATACATAAGCTAAAATTGTAGAATAATATGTTAGCAGGCTAATGTTAGCATGTGATTATACTCACAAGTATGTACATTCGCAAACCTCACTCCCTAACAGTGACGTGCAGTCAGGGGAGGCAGGTGAGGCGGGGCCTCACGTGCCATCATGTAAAGAAAAACATTTTTAAAAGAAAAAAAAAAAATTAAATTGTTATATGTATCCAGTGATTATACTATAAAATTATTTTCCATTTGACTTCACCAGTTTTAGATAATTTTTATTCAAAATCGCTGAATTTTCACATTTGCCGTTCAAATACTGAGAAGAGACTTGCGGTGAGTCACCAGCCAGTTGAGCCTCGCCATGGATTCTGCAATGACTCGGCTAACTGCTGGCCTGCTGTGCAGTGAGACCGTATTGCTATATGAATTACATTATACAAACCCCGTTTCCATATGAGTTGGGAAATTGTGTTAGATGTAAATATAAACGGAATACAATGATTTGCAAATCATTTGCAACCCATATTTAGTTGAATATGCTGCAAAGACAACATATTTGATGTTCAAACTGATAATTTTTTTTTTTTTTGTGCAAATAATCATTAACTTTAGAATTTGATGGCAGCAACACGTGACAAAAAAAGTTGGGAAAAGTAGCAATGCATACTGATAAAGTTGAGGAATGCTCATCAAACTGTTATGATCCGCTGCCCGGATCATATTTTTTGTTTACGTTTTCAAGATACTTGTGTTTTTGGTTAGTTTTGACTTTTGTTTCCTGCTCTGAACCTGCTATCTTCCACACTAGACTCCTTTTTACCTTCTAGCTCCCATGCTAGCTCCTTTAGTTTTTGCCTTCCGTGCTATGAGCACGTTTTTGTTTATGCCAGTATAATTTATTCCGTAAATAAATCATTTCTTTTACCTTCACGCTGTGTCCGAAGTCCGTTGCACCCTGGGAGAACGAAACCCCGCATCATCATGCGCCCCGGTCGTCACACAAACACTTATTTGGAACATCCCACAGGTGAACAGGCAAATTGGGAACAGGTGGGTGCCATGATTGGGTATAAAAGTAGATTCCATGAAATGCTCAGTCATTCACAAACAAGGATGGGGTGAGGGTCACCACTTTGTCAACAAATGCGTGAGCAAATTGTTGAACAGTTTAAGAAAAAACGTTCTCAACCAGCTATTGCAAGGAATTTAGGGATTTCACTATCTACGGTCCGTAATATCATCAAAGGGTTCAGAGAATCTGGAGAAATCACTGCACCTAAGCAGCTAAGCCCGTGACCTTCGATCCCTCAGGCTGTACTGCATCAACAAGCGACATCAGTGTGTAAAGAATATCACCACATGGGCTCAGGAACACTTCAGAAACCCACTGTCCGTAACTACAGTTGGTCGCTACATCTGTAAGTGCAAGTTAAAACTCTCCTATGCAAGGCGAAAACCGTTTATCAACAACACCCAGAAATGCCGTCGGCTTCGCTGGGCCTGAGCTCATCTAAGATGGACTGATACAAGTGGAAAAGTGTTTTTGGAAGCTGTGGACGTCGTGTCCTCCGGACCAAAGAGGAAAAGAACCATCCGGATTGTTGTAGGCGCAAAGTTGAAAGGCCAGCATCTGTGATGGTATGGGGGTGTATTAGTGCCCAAGACATGGGTAACTTACACATCTGTGAAGGCACCATTAATGCTAAAAGGTACATACAGGTTTTGGAGCAACATATGTTGCCATCCAAGCAACGTTACCATGGACGCCCCTGCTTATTTCAGCAAGACAATGCCAAGCCACGTGTTACATCAACATGGCTTCATAGTAAAAGAGTGCGGGTACTAGGCTGGCCTGCCTGTAGTCCAGACATGTCTCCCATTGAAAATGTGTGGCGCATTATGAAGCCTAAAATACCACAACGGAGACCCCCGGACTGTTGAACAACTTAAGCTGTACATCAAGCAAGAATGGGAAATAATTCCACCTGAGAAGAATAAAAAATGTGTCTCCTCAGTTCCCAAACGTTTACTGAGTGTTGTTAAAAGGAAAGGCCATGTAACACAGTGGTGAACATGCCCTTTCCCAACTACTTTGGTACGTGTTGCAGCCATGAAATTCTAAGTTAATTATTATTTGCAAAAAAAAAAAAAAGTTTATGAGTTTGAACATCAAATATCTTGTCTTTGTAGCATATTCAACTGAATATGGGTTGAAAAGGATTTGCAAATCATTGTATTCCGTTTATATTTACATCTAACACAATTTCCCAACTCATATGGAAACAGGGTTTGTATTTTGATCACTTAATTGCACGTTTTTGTCGACCTGGTCCATCTGATGTGGTTGACATTATATGAGCAAATCCATCCTTCCATCCATTTTTTACCGCTTGTCCTTTTTAGGGTCACGGGGGGTGCTGGAGCCTATCTCAGCTGCATTCGGGCGGAAGGCGGGGTACACCCTGGACAAGTCGCCACCTCATCACAGGGCCAACACAGATAGACAGACAACATTCACACTCACATTCACACACTAGGACCAATTTAGTGTTGCCAATCAACCTATCCCCAGGTGCATGTTCTGACTCAGTATTTCTTCCCTCAAGGGTGCCCCAGATTTTTGGGATCGCATTTGGCCTTAAAAATGTTTCCATCCAAAGTCTGACCAAACTCTTATTCAAAGTCAGAATGATGAAAAGGTCAATTTGACAGGAGAGGTCCATACTTTCCTCATATTCCCATCATTTAGAAATGTATGCAGGCTGATCCCTTCTTTAGTTGCTACAAGATGCAACAATGCATCTGGCAGTTGCTTATTCCTTCAAATTTTGTGCGAATTTGTAATTGAAGATGCTACCAAAACACAAACTACACAATCTGAAATTGCCTCCAGTCTTCTGTAGGTGACGTCAGCAGGCTGATGCAGGCCCGCCTTTATTTTGGAGCTAAAAGTGGGTGTCACTCACTGGTGAACAAGCTTAAAATCACTACTACTTTGGGAGGAATTGTACCTGTTGACATAATTTTTAAGCCCAGAACAATAAAATAAGGGCCAATATTGTCTGCATTAAAATAATGATTTTCATGGGGGGGTTTTTTGCAATTCAAAAATGACTTGGAATGGTTGGAATGAGCTCAAGGAAGGATGTCATTGCCACAAGACCGTGCAGTTATAAACCAAGCCATAGTCTTGCAGGAGACGGATCCCTCTGGTCAGGGTGCTATGCTTTTTGGTTTTGATTGCCCCCCCCCTGCATTTTTTGCAGCAGTGAAGAGTTTTATGTTCCGATAATTGTGGTACACTTTGCCAAAAAATACATCATCCCCACACTGCGCTGGTCACAAAGAACCATGAGCATGATCTTTCCCACCGAGGTTTGGACTAGGGTTGTACCGGTACTGGAATAGTGTCGCGGTACAAATGAATCAAAAACAGTACTATACACTGTTTGAAAAGTACCGGTTTCCGGGCATGACGGCGCGTCGTCACGCCATGACATCGCTGGATTTGCGAGCAGAGGAGCATGTTCGGCAGCGCACAATTTACGGCGTACTTACAAGTAGACACAGTGTGTAGACCAGTGGTTCTTAACCTTGTTGGAGGTACCGAACCCCACCAGTTTCATATGTGCATTCACCGAACCCTTCTAGAGTGAAAAAAATAAAATAAAATTCAATTCAAGAAAAAGTTATGTTTTTTTACTGGTGCACAAAATGAACTGTGCGTGAACATTGTCAAAACTTGGACTTTGGAGTTTTTGTTTTCCCGAGATGCAAGTGAACTTGGATCGGACATGGCTTGAAGGTGGGTACATGATTTATTTTTAAACACTAACAAACTACAAACAGAAGCAAACAAAAGGCGCGCACAATGGCGGAGGTAAAAAACTTGGCGAATGAAAACAAAACTTGCACAAAGGCAGAAACTGTATACACGAAACAAAAACACTTACTGTGGCATGGGACTGTGAACATGGCTTGATACGAGAGGATAGCAGGGTTAGAAAGGATATGACACCAGGACGAACAACAGAAAATGAAAAGCTTAAATAACACAGACAAGATTAACAACAGGTGCGTGACTCAAAACAGGTGCGTGACATGACAGGTGTAAACTAATGGGTTGCTATGGAAACAAAAACAATGGAGCGTAAACAGAAACTAAAGAGTCCAATAACTAAACAAAACAAAATATGACTAAAACAAATCATGATTACACAGACATGACAAACATCAGCTTGTTCAAAGAACAAAACCAACACTGTGCATGAACTCACAACAAATTACACACCTTACACACATTACCATGAATTGATTAACGTGGACCCCGACTTAAACAAGTTGAAACACTTATTCGGGTGTTACCATTAAGTGGTCAATTGTACGGAATATGTACTGTATTGTGTAAACTGTACTGTTTCATATAATGTATTCTCTTCCTTTGCAATCTGCTAGTAAAAGTTTCAATCGATCAATCAAAAAACCTGCAAATCAGATGGAAAATTAGAGGGAACATTGTTTGGGGTATCCATAATACGTTGATAGGGAGAAGTTTTTTTTTACACGATAAGTCGGATGTCTCTTTACCTCCGTGGCGGAGGCTCCGCCGAACCCCTGAGGCCGACTCACCGAACCCCTAGGGTTCGATCGAACCCAGGTTAAGAACCACTGGTGTAGACAGAAAAGAGAGAATGGACGCATTTTGGCTTAAAAACTAACAATAAAGGTGAAGTTATAACACTGAAACGCCCTCAGGAAGAGGTGCTTTAAGACATGGCTAGCTAGCTAGTGGCGAACGTCCATTCGCAGTCCGCAGTGTTTTAGCTACTTCTAAATCACTAATCCTCGCCACTATGGCGACGAATAAAGTACGTTTCTTACAAGTATCATCCCTGCAGGACGAGGAATAGCTAAACATGCTTCACTACACACCGTAGGAGGATACGATAGCTAACCGCTAACAGCAAGCTAGCACCCTGAACACAGTACAATAGCGTATCCAGTCGATACTACTATGATTACATCGATATTTTTTATCGTCACAAAATATATTTTTTTAATTCATTTTATGTTTATAAACTCAGGAAATACGTCCCTGGACACATGAGGACTTTGAATATGACCAATGTATGATCCTGTAACGACTTGGTATCGGATCGATACTTAAATGTGTGGTGTCATCCAAAACTAATGTAAAGTATCAAACAACAGAAGAATAAGTGATTATTACATTCTAACAGAAGTGTAGATAAAACTTGTTAAAAGAGAAGGTAAGCAGATATTAACAGTAAATGAACAAGTGGATTTATAATCCATTTTTACAGATTGTCCTTCATATTTTTGACAAAATAGAATGATAAATGACACAATATATTACTGCATATGTCAGCAGACTAATTAGGAGCCTTTGTTTGTTTACTTACTACTAAAAGACAAGTTGTCTTGTATGTTCACTATTTTATTTAAAGGGGAACATTATCACAATTTCAGAATGGTTAAAACCATTAAAAATCAGGTCCCAGTGGCTTATTATATTTTTCGAAGTTTTTTTTCAAAATTTTACCCATCACGCAATATCCCTAAAAAAAGCTTCAAAGTGCCTGATTTTAACCATCGTTATATACACCCGTCCATTTTCCTGTGACGTCACACAGTGATGCCAATACAAACAAACATGGCGAAAAGAACAGCAAGCTATAGCGACATTAGCTCGGATTCAGACTCGGATTTCAGCGGCTTAAGTGATTCAACAGATTACGAATGTATTGAAACGGATGGTTGTAGTGTGGAGGCAGGTAGCGAAAACGAAATTGAAGAAGAAAGCTACTGAGCCATATCGGTTTAAACCGTATGCAAGCAAAACCGACGAAAACGACACGACAGCCAGCGACACGGGAGAAAGCGAGGACGAATTCGGCGATCGCCTTCTAACCAACGATTGGTATGTGTTTGTTTGGCATTAAAGGAAACTAACAACTATGAACTAGGTTTACAGCATATGAAATACATTAGGCAACAACATGCACCTTGAGAGTGCAGACAGCCCAATTTTTATCAATTAATATATTCTGTAGACATACCCTCATCCGCGCTCTTTTCCTGAAAGCTGATCTGTCCAGTTTTGGAGTTGATGTCAGCAGGCCAGGGAAGCTAGGGTCCATATTCTTCTCTTGATCATCTTCGGTGGCATAAGGGACGGTGTGAGCCAAGACATCCAGGGGGTTTAGCTCGCTCGTTTGCGGGAACAAACTGCCGCCATTGCTTGCCGTGCTAGCGAGGTCCTTTGTCCCTGAATTGCTCACACACTCCGGCAGATTCAATGGGGGTCTGGCGGCAGATTTCTTTGACTTTATCGTTGGAAATGCATCTGCTTTGAGTGTCGCAGGATATCCACACATTCTTGCCATCTCTGTCGTAGCATAGCTTTCGTCGGTAAAGTGTGCGGAACAAACGTCCAATTTCTTGCCACTTTCGCATCTTTGGGCCACTGGTGCAACTTGAATCCGTCCCTGTTCGTGTTGTTACACCCTCCGACAACACACCGACGAGGCATGATGTCTCCAAGGTACGGAAAACAGTCGAAAAAACGCAAAATAACAGAGCTGATTTGACTCGGTGTTTGAGAAAATGGCGGATTGCTTCCCGATGTGACGTCACGTTGTCATCGCTCCGAGAGCGAATATTAGAAAGGCGTTTAATTAGCCAAAATTCACCCATTTAGAGTTCGGAAATCGGTTAAAAAAATATATGGTCTTTTTTCTGCAACATCAAGGTATATATTGACACTTACATAGGTCTGGTGATAATGTTCCCCTTTGAGGACAAACTTGTTCTTCGATTGCAATAAGAAACAGATGTTTAGTGTACCCTAAGATTTTTTGTTAAAATAGAGCTAATAATGCGATTTTTTTGTGGTCCTCCTTATTTGGAAAAGTATCGAAGTACATTTTGGTACTGGTACCGGTACTAAAATATTGGTATCGGGACAACATTAATTTGGACACATGTCTTCTATGGAGGTGGAGAGTGATATTGCCTCCACTATCATGATCATAGTGATGGAGCCAGGCTTCATGCACTGTAATGCTTGTCTTGACACAGCTCTATATTCATTTTGACACCTTTCTTTTTCAAGTACAGGATGAGTCTGCATCAATGGCAGTCTATTTCCACCAACGTCCAACCACCATACTGCTGTATGACTCCTGCATTGTGCCTATTTTTACCCAAAGCCCTCCTATTTTAATAGTTTAATGTAATGTATTTTTATTTTATTGAAAAAAATATATATATCAGCAAAGCTTCCAGTCCACACGGCAATATATACAGGCTTTCAAAGTAAAAGCATACCAACTCAATAACGCTTGCACCAGTAGCGCTGCAACTATCGATTATTTTAGTAACTAAATAATGTATCAATTATTTGTTTGATTAATCCAGTAATAGAATAAAACACACTTTCTACCCTAAACGCGAAAAAATGTTAAAACAAATAAGGATTTTTCAAAAGACCTTTATACTTTCTTTATACAAATGCACGTAACATTGAAATTGCACTCTTACTTTGTTAGTATCATTATATAATACCTAAGTTAGAAAAAAAACAGGTAATAGATAAAGATCAAAACTTAACGAAAAGACTCTGAGAAAGTATGATACATTGAGTGACAATGTATTTAAAAAGGTAACATTTGAAGGAGTGGTGTTTGATTTTGGTGAAACAACTCGTTAGCATTACCATAAAAAGTGTAGCCAACATGTCGTCACATGCCTCCTTGTGTTTGAATAAAACATTTGTTATGCAAGTCAAACATATCAGATGGCGTTAGCTGCCAAAATAGACTTTTACCTTGTTTCTGTCATGTCTTTTGATCATGTTTTGTTATAGTTATGTCCTGTTTGGTTTTTGGTCACTTAGTTCCTGCTTTTTCACTCCCTTGTTTTGTTTCCATGGTTACCCATTAGTTTCACCTGTTCCACGTTTGGACTCACACACTTGTCTTTTTCTGTTGGTCGGCCTGGCGACATTACCTCTGTTTGACTTCTGCTACCCATGGTACCATGCTACCATAGTTCCATGCCAAGTGAGTTTTGTCTATTTTCATGTTCCAAGTAAGTTTTTGTTTATGGTCCATAGTTTTGCCTTTGTGGTAGTTTTTGTTTCTTAGCCAAGTTTATCTCCGCCTTGAACGCGCCTTTTGTCGGTACCCTTTTTGTAGTTTGTACTTACCTTCACGCCATGTCCAGTCCAACTTTACTTGTAACTCGGGAAAACGAACAACCCACAGACCACGCCTTGACAGTTTCTGGTTCTTTGGTGTTCTTAAATATGCAGTATGCTTTCTGGTAATGTGCTGCATCATTGATTTAATGCTACTGTACTGAGAAATGCTAGCTCCGTTTGACAGTGCAAACATTTCACCTCTTTTCGGACTTTTTCAGTTTTAAATGATCGCAAAACCTCTCTCTCGCGTTCTTTGGGCCCTTTGCTCTCTTTCTCTTTCTACTACGTTGTTGTTTTTCTTTGAACTATCTCTCGGCACTCCCCTGTCCCTGCCACATACACACACACAAAGGACACAACAGCGGCAACTTGACCAACTGTACATCAATTTAGGTTCACAAGGGATTTTATTGGAGCAGTCTCGCGAAAACTAATGTGTTACTCATTAAAGGGGAACATTATCACAATTTCAGAAGGGTTAAAACCATTAAAAATCAGTTCCCAGTGGCTTATTTTATTTTTCGAAGTTTTTTTCAAAATTTTACCCATCACGCAATATCCCTAAAAAAAGCTTCAAAGTGCCTGATTTTAAACCATCGTTATATACACCCGTCCATTTTCCTGTGACGTCACACAGTGATGCCAATACAAACAACCAGCAAGGTATAGCGACATTAGCTCGGATTCAGACTCGGATTTCAGCGGCTTAACACTGTCTGATAAGATAATTACTAACAACTATGAACTAGGTTTACAGCATATGAAATACATTTGGCAACAACATGCACTTTGAGAGTGCAGACAGCCCATTTCAGGCGTGCTAAGAACATATATTTTTCCACGATTTCAGCGCTCAGGTTAACCATACCTAAATAGACACAAAATACTGCATTACACAAGACTACCCGAATGTACTCGAATGATTGAAAAAAATTAATGTTTTTAAGCTAAATTATTGGTAAACACAGTTTATGTATAATAATTTACGTAAAACCGTGAGTAATGAATAAAGTTTTCATCAATTAAAATATACTGTAGACATACCCTCTTCCGCTCTCTTTTCCAGAAAGCTGATAAGTCCCGTTTTGGAGTTGATGTCAGCAGGCCAGGGAAGCTAGGGTCGATGTTCTTCTCTTGATCATCTTCGGTGGCATAAGGGACGGTGTGAGCCAAGACATCCAGGGGGTTTAGCTCGCTCGTCTGTGGGAACAAACTGCCGCCATTGCTTGCCGTGCTACCGAGGTCCTTTGTCCCTGAATAGCTCACACACTCTGGCAGATTCAATGGGGGTCTGGCGGCAGATTTCTTTGACTTTATCGTTGGAAATGCATCTGCTTTTAGTGTCGCAGGATATCCACACATTCTTGCCATCTCTGTCGTAGCATAGCTTTCGTCGGTAAAGTGTGCGGAACAAACGACTGACCATTTCGTCGGCTTTTCCACACCCTCGTATTTTGAACAAATTTCGTCCAATTTCTTGCCACTTTCGCATCTTTGGGCCACTGGTGCAACTTGAATCCGTCCCTGTTCGTGTTGTTACACCTTCCGACAACACACCGACGAAAGTGAGAAAATCACTCCAAGAGCGAATAATAGAAAGGCGTTTAATTCGCCAAAATTCACCCATTTAGAGTTCGGAAATCGGTTAAAAAAATATATGGTCTTTTTTCTGCAACATCAAGGTATATATTGACGCTTACATAGGTCTGGTGATAATGTTCCCCTTTAAACGAATTATTGAAGCAAAAAAATACAAATCAAAGCTTTTTTTCTAATCAAATTACCGTATTTTCCAGGCTGTAGAGCGCCCACCAATATTTAGAAAAAAAATATTTTTACATATATTAACCACACAGGACCACAAGCCGCAGTTATATCCTGAAACTAAAGATTTTGTAAATGTTTTTTTACATACCATATATGTTTCCAAACGGTGCCTGTTACGGGGCAGTAAAACAGTTGATCAAACAAAACAGAAGTTATTGTCATGGACAGCTAGCTCTGCTATCAGCTAAACAAATTCAATAAGTCCACGGTGACGTTTTGGTGAATTTACAAAAATGAAACAAAACAAAAAAAATGTAATCGTAAGTTAATAATATTAATGCAGACACATGTAAAGGTGTTAGCATATTCGCTAATGCTAATTACGCTAGCTTGATTACGTTACAATAGCACGTACAGATATGCATGAGGACACTCCTACAGACATCACACATGAGACGATTTTGGGGTTTGTACATTCAATGACAGTTAACGCTAGCTATCCAAATTGCTATAATTAACTAACAACACCTAAAGCTAATTACGTCATTACGTACGAGAAGCCGTAAGAGGGCGAGATATACTGTGTAAAATACATTGGAAAGTTGGACCCCCGTTTTAGGGCATCTGTGTAAATGTTGCAAACAGCTCGTTTAAGCAAAAATTCCTGGCATAGCTTTGAATTCAAATGAATCCATTATCACACAGAAACAAACAGATGTCCCTGAAAGATAAGTTAGATTTCTCCATGCGTGATTAATTAGTTGACTGGGTCAGGGGAATCCTTAGTGAGCACCTTTCATATTTCGATAAAAGGTCTGGTGACAACAAAAACATTGGATTAGCGCGTGAGATAAGCATTAATAAAACTGGCGAACCTGTTTTATGTTTGTTATGTTGACTTTATCTCCAGATTGAAGCAGGACCCAAGCATCCACCAGTGGGTTAGACAACAAAAACAACATTACCTCCTTGCACATTGCTCCCGCAGACATAACAATACTCCATTGCCAATATAAGCACCTTACTTGCATGCTTCTGTGAAACATACACATATATACTGCAGCTATTAAAGTGAAAAAAAACATAAGAGCGACATACAGAGAAGAGAAAGGTCAATGTTTCTGTCTGTGTTCGAGTGAGTCATTTTGACTTTTCCAGATATGTCGATGGTATACTTGTGCCAGTAGCAATAGCGGAGAACTCGACTAATGTGGAAACTAAAGCCACACGCCTCAGGATGGACGACCATGGAATGCAACTGAGCTCACAGATTCAAAGTCAGAGTCTCTGGCTTTCGAACTGCCAACATAACATAATTGTTAAAAAGCTTTTTTAATCGACCAGAAGTGAAGATGGATCATCTGCTGTTTTTTCCCTATCAGTTGTGTTATAAAACTTAATTAGAAACACACGTCCAAACAACCCTTTTAGTGTGTCATTTATTTCCAGGACAAATGTAGAAAAAAAATGACTGTCAACACATTCATTTATCTAATTTTGCTGCTCCTAACAGATGCTTAGGTCATGCCGTCATGTGGTCTAACATAAACTTCTGCCTCATCATCGTGCTTGCATTGTAAATCATGACAACGCAGATGGGAAGTTGGACCAGGTTTTTCTTGTCCCTTTGGAGTTTAGTAGCAGACAAAATGTCACACTCTTGTGACTGTTTTGGACTTGTGGTGTTTAAAGGCCTACTGAAACCCACTACTACCGACCACGCAGTCTGATAGTTTATATATCAATGATGAAATCTTAACATTGCAACACATGCCAATAC